>NC_090371.1:227464223-227769723 GCF_036365525.1 Heterodontus francisci
GCACATTATCACATTGGACAGGCTATCCATGAGCATCGCATCAGACTCTGGTTTCCCCTGAAAAAAATTTCCCAGAGCACCGTTGCTCCACACTGGTAGCTTTGCCTGTCCTACTGCTTCTACTTGGCACTAACTCAGGAGAAACAAGGTGCACAAAGGATTGGGAGAAAAAGTAGGACTCGAGTAAGAAATAGTAAGGTGTTAGATGCGGTCAGACGACAAGGATAGAACAGGGGTTAGAGTTCTCAATTGGGGCAAGGGCCAATTTTACTAACTGAGGAGTAATTTAGCGAAAGTGAACGGGAAACATCTACTTGAAGGTAAATCAGTGTCAGAGCACTGGGAGGCAGCCAAAGGGGGAGATTCAAGGACCGCAGGGATCGGTGCTGGGACCCTTGTTGTTTGTAGTGTACATTAATGATTTAGACGTGAATACAGGAGGTATGATCAGTAAGTTCGCAGATGACACGAAAATTGGTGGTTGATGTAGTTTGCATGGACTTCAGTAAGGCTTTTGATAAGGTCCTGCATGGGAGATTGGTTAAGAAGGTAAGAGCCCGTGGGATCCAGGGCAATTTGGCAAATTGGATCCAAAATTGCTTAGTGGCAGGAGGCAGAGGATGATGGTCGAGGGTTGTTTTCGCGATTGGAAACCTGTGACCAGTGGTGTACTGCAGGGTTCGATGCTGGGACCCTTGCTGTTTGTCGTGCACATTAATGATTTAGACCTGATATAGGAGGTATGATCAGCAACTTGGCAGGTGACATGAAAATTGGTGGTGGTGTAAATAGTGAGAGGAAAGCCTGAGATTACAGGACGATGTAGATGGGCTGGTAAGATGGGTGGAGCAGTGGCAAATGGAATTTAATCCTGAGAAGTGTGAGATGATGCATTTTGGGAGGACTAACAAGGCAAGGGAATATACAATGGGTGGTAGGACCCTAGGAAGTACAGAAGGTCAGAGGGACCTTGGTGTACTTGTCCATAGATCACTGAAGGCAGCAGCACAGGCAGATAAGGTGGTCAGCAAGGCATATGGAATACTTGCCTATATTAGCCGAGGCATTGAATATAAGAGCAGGGAGGTGATGATGGAGCTGTATAAAACGCTAGTTAGGCCACAGCTGGAGTACTGTGTACATTTCTGGACACCATACTATAGGAGGGATGTGATTGCACTGGAGAGGTTGCAGAGGAGATTCATCAGGATGTTGCCTGGGCTGGGGCATTCCGGCTGTGAAGAGAGAATGGATAGGCTAGGTTGTTTTTCCTTGGAGCAGAGAAGGCTGAGGGGGGACCTGATTGAGGTATACAAAATTATGTGGGGCATTGATAGGATAGATAGGAAGAAACCTCTTCCCTTTGCGATCAATAACCAGGTGGCATAGATTTAAGGTGAGGGGTAGGAGGTTTAGAGGGGATTTGAGGAAAGCATTTTTCACCCAGATAGTGGTTGGAATCTGGAACGCACTGCCTGAAGAGGTGGTAGAGGCAGGAACCCTCACAATATTTAAGAAGTATTCAGATGAGCTCTTGAAACTGCATAGCATACAAGGCTATGGGCCAAGTGCTGGAAAATGGGATTAGGATAGATTGTGCTTGATGGCCAGCACAGATACTATGGGCCGAATGGCCTGTTTCTGTGCTGTATAACTCTATAACTCTTGAGGGATTCAGAGTAATCATGTTCCCACGAGGGAAAAGGGTGGGACAGCCAAATCTAGAACCCGTGGATGTCAAGGAGCTTACAGGGTAAGATAAGGCAGAAAAGGAAAGCTCATGTCTGACACCAAGAACTCAATACTGCAGAAAGCCGAGAGGCGTATAGATAGTGGAGGGGTGAAATCAAAAAGGAAATTAGGAAAGCAAAGAGAGGGCATGAAAGAATATTGGCAAGCAAAGTCAAGGTGAACCCAAAGATGTTTTATCAATACATTAAGAGTAAGAGGATAACTAAGGAAAGAGAATGGCCCATAAAAAAACCAAAAAGGTAACCTATGTGTAGGGATGGAAGATGATGGCATTGTTTTTAATGAATACTTTGTGTCTGTTTCACAAAAGAGGGGGATGATGCAGATAATATAGCTAAGGAAGAGGGCTTTGAAGTATTGGATGTGATAAACATAGGGAGAGAGCATGTATTCATGGGATTAGCATCCTTGAAAGTTCATAAATCATCAGGGCCGATAAAATGTACCCCTGGCTGTTAAAAGAAGCAAGTGAGGAAATAGTGGAAGGTTTGACCATTACTTTCCAGTCCTCACTGGAGACAGGTGTGGTGCCAGAGGATTGGAGAACTGCTAACGTTGTACCACTGTTTAAAAAGGGAGCGAAGGATGGACCGAATAATTACAGGCCAATCAGTCTAACCTAGGTAGTGGGCAAATTATTGGAATCAATTCTGAGAGACAGGATAAACTGTCACTTAGAAAGGCACAAGTTAATCAAGGATAGTCAGCATGGATTTGTTAAGGGAAGATCTTGTCTGACCAACTTGATTGAATTTTTTGA
Source organism: Heterodontus francisci (assembly GCF_036365525.1). Lineage (NCBI taxonomy): Eukaryota > Metazoa > Chordata > Chondrichthyes > Heterodontiformes > Heterodontidae > Heterodontus > Heterodontus francisci. Next base: position 227,466,736 of record NC_090371.1, read on the forward strand.
AGAATAACAAGGAAGATAGATGAGGGTTGTGCAGTTGATGCGGTCTACATGGATTTTAGCAAGGCTTTTGACAAGGTCCCAGATGGCAGAATGGTTAAAAAAATAAAATCCTATGAGATCCAGTGAAATGCAGCAAGGTGGGTACAAAACTGGATCAGTGGCAGGAAACAAAGGGTAATTGTTGACTGGTATTTATGCGACTGGAGGGCTGTTTCCAGCGGCATTTCAACAGGGCTCAGTACTGGATCCCCTGCTTTTTATGGTCCATATTAACGATTTGGAGGTAAATGTAGGGGGCATGATCAAGAAGTTTGCAGATGACCCAAAGATTGGCTGTGTGGGTAGATAGTGAAGAGGATAGCTGTAGACTGCAGGAAGATATTGGTGATCTGGTCAGATGGGCAAAAACGTGGCAAATGGAATTCAACCCCGAAAAGTGAGATGTGAGGCATTTGGGGAGGGCAAACAAGGCAAAGGAATACACGATTAATGAGAAAATACTGAGAAGTGTAGAGGAAGTGAGGGACCTTGGAGTGAATGTCCACAGATCCCTGAAAGTAGCAGGACAGGTCGATAAGGTAGTTAAGAAGACATGTGGAATCCTTTCCTTTATTAGCCGTGGTATAGAATATAAGAGCAGGGAGGTTATTCTGGAACTGTATAACTGATTGGTTCGGCTATAACTTGAGTACTGTGTGCAGTTCTGGTCACCTCATTACAGAAAGGATGTAATTGCACTAGAGAGGGTAGAGAGGAGATATACGAGGATGTTGCCAGGACTGGAAAAATGATTGGATAGGCTAGGGTTGTTCTGCTTGGAGCAGAGGAGTCTGAGGGGAGAGGTGATTAAAATGTACAAAACTGTGAAGGGCATAGATAGAGTGGAGGTGAAGGGCCTATTTACCTTAGCAGAGAGGTCAGTGACTAGGAGGCATAGATTTAAAGTGATTGGTGGGGAGATGAGGAAAGGTTTTTTCACCCAGAGGGTGGTGGGGGTCTGAAACTCACTGCCTGAAAGGGTAGTTGAGGCAGAAACCCTCAACTCATTCAAAAGAGTCTGGATATGCACTTCAAGTGCTGTAATCTGCAGGGCTACGGACCAAATGCTGGAAGGTGGGATTAGACTGGATGGATTGTTTTTCGGCCAGCACTGACATGATGGACCAAGTGGCTTCTTGCTGTGCCGTAAACTTTCTATGATATGGTGGCCTCTGAAGGCCACTCTTATAAGGTGCTCCCCCTGAAACTGAGTATGACGTGGAGGCAGGCTGCCCAATCGTGCCTGTCTGGGACTGAGAGGCCCATGATGATCGTTGTCGCCATCGTGGAGGTGTTGCAGTTGATCTCCAAAGGCTGCTGCACCAGCAAAGCTGTGGAGGTAGTCTCTGTCACAGGGCGTGACTCCACAGATGCTTTGCCCTTCAGAGGGGCCGAGGGAGGATGATGAAGGGGTTGGCCCCTCATCACCATCTTTTGTCTTCTCAGGCCTTTCATGGCGTCCTTAATTGCTGGAGGGGACCAGCAGCTGGGCCGCAGCTGGCATCCAATCCACACTTCTCTGCACCACTGACTGGTCAATGCTGCTGAGTCTGGCAGGCATCCTGTGCATGTCAGTATGCTATTCCTGCATCCACTCTGAGTGATGCTGCATATGGCTCTCCCAGGAGCTTGGCCACTTTCTCAAGGGACCAGCTCATGCTCAAAGCACTGAATGATTGTGAAGCACATGAGATGAATGGACTCCTCCATTCTCACCCCACAGCTACAAAGAGCTCAGGTCACTCTGACATGTGGGTATATATCTCGCGCTGGTTTTACAGGTAGAGCTGTCTGTCTCGTGACTCTCGAGGCACTGCATCTCTGCCCTGCTGAACAGGGCTGCGCCTATCCTCCAAGGGGGACTGGCCACAGCTGACTCTGTTCCTCTGAATCCTCCAGCTTTGATGTGATGTATGCTTCACACTGTGCCACTGTTTCTAATACAGCGTGAGAACCTACTCAGGTGGTGGAGGGTGCGCTGGTAAGATGTGACGGTGCAGGCTCCGAGGTCTCTTTCTCCTCTGACTCCTCAGCAATTTATTCTCCAAGCATGGACTCCTGCCCCTCTGCGGCTGGCCATGTGAGAGAAATAAGAGAAGATGGTGATGAAAGATCAGGACAGGACAGTCAACAGCTTTGGCTGCTTAAAATAATATGATGACAGCTGATAAAGTAAGGCATGGGGAACAGTGCCATACATCCCCTGAACCATGTGATGTTGGAGAACTGTTCATGCTTTCTGCAACGGAGTCCTGCCTCTCCGTCCCCAGCATCCCTGTGGCTGGATGCTCTGGCCATATCAAGGGCCTCCAATCGCGTCAGTATCATGAGCTGTGGCAGCCCACCTTCCGTTCTCCTGAGCGTTCAACTCCCTTTTGGTATGCAAGGTGAAGAACAATACCATTGGGACAATGTCTCCTTCCATATCCTCTTGCAGGTTCTCATTCGCAGACGATAATACAGTCTGCACTCTAGCCTCCTGACCAGCAGCACTAAGGTTTGAACCAATGCTTATGGGTCAGTAAAGCACCTGTGCACACACCTTTCCCATGAGGATAACTCTTTGTGCCCTCAGAACGCCCCTCTTTTTCCAGTCTGATGACTGCTGACTGGGAGGCATACCATTTGGGTCTCTCTTGACACTCACCTTGCCAGACCGAAGAAGATGATTGAAGCGTTTCTAGCACTGGCAGTAGCGAGATCGTCCTGACCACTCCTTTGCTACTGACCTCGTGTGCCACCTCCAGCCATGCCCTCTTGGTGAGTCTCGCGGGCCTTCCGGTGCCATTGGCTGGGAATAGAATGTCTCTGTGCACAGTCACTGCCTTTAGCAGCACCTCCAGTGAGTGGTCAGAAAAGCAGGAGGGGCTGCCCTGGCATGGGGCCCTTCCCTGCTCACTGCCCACTGTTGAGGTGTGCTTCCATTTTTTGGATGAACACAGGCACAGCAATGGCTGATGCCTGCTCTTTGAACTGGGCCCACTGCTGCCTCAGTCCCATCTCCTTCCTGTGCCCACCGCCAATTAAGCTCTTGCTGATTAAAAATTGTGACGTATGTGGATTTCCATGTCAGCACAGGGTTGGGACCCAGAAGTCATCACAATGTCGGGGTTCCAACCCGCAATTTGAAATCCCACCCTGTGGTTTCAAGTCCCATGCCAGAACTAAGTAAAAAGATCTAGGCTGACACTTTAGGGCAGTACAGAAGGAGTGCTGCACTGTCAGAGGTGCTATTTTTCAGATGAAATATCAAACTGAGGCCCCATCTGCCCTCTTAGGCCGACATTAAGATCCTATGATTGTATTTTGAAGAAGAGCAGGGGAGTTATTCCCAATACCATGCCCAATATTTATCCATCAATCAACATCACAAAAACAAATTATCTGCTCCTTATCACATTGCTGTTTATGGGAGCTAGCTGTGTGCAAATTGGCTGCCGCGTTTCCTATGTTGCAACACTTTAAAAGTACTTTATTGGCTGTAAAACACTTTGGGACATCCTGAGGTTGTGAAATGTGATATATATCCAAGTCTTTTTCGCACTAGATGGTGAATTCATCAGGGAGCTAAAACATTCTAAAATTGCACACGCCTTCTTTTCCTGCTTCCAAATTATGATTTTGCTTAGACACACCGTTTTCTCACTGCCATAGAACCAAAGAGCTTTATAGTACAGAAGAAGGCCATTTAGCCCATCATGTCTGTGCAGGCACTTTTCTGGAGCAATTCAAAGCTAATCCTGCTTCTCTTTACTATTCTTATAGCCCTTTATCTTCCTGTACTTTAAGCCGATTGATCTAATTTTCACTTAAAAGAAGCAACACCAAGGGATTCCAAGCTCCGACATGGTCAATGTAAAGCAAGTTATTGAAGCAGCAGGGAGCATACTGTTGTCCAGGACCACTGATTTCTGATGCATTGTTGATGTACTCATGAAGCAAGTGAGGGAGAGAAAGGAGATCCTCTTTCCTTCTCGTGGGAAATGGGTGACCTGTCAAGTTAGATGGCAGTATTGGACAGAGTTGGATCAATAACAGACAGCATCATAGATCCATGGACCTGGCTGGAGTGCAGGAAAAAATGTAATGACCAGAATCCAAGGTAAGATGCACATTCACATCAGTTATTCTCTGTACAGCCTTGGACTACTGCACCTTACCACAACACTAGCAATCCTTCCCTTCCCCACTTTTCGTGCCTCTCCTCCAGTCACAATAGGGACATTACACTACACCGCATTCTGCTTGCCCCCACAAACACTTTTCCTTTGATCACAGTTGCTGCTTCTTCCTCTCAGCAGGCACACTATGCTAAACTGTCACACACGTCTTCAAATCCCTTCAAAGATGCACACATGAGCCCATTGCCTCTTCTTGTAGAAAAAGCTGATATGTAGCCAAAGGGTGACTTCAAGAAAAGGAGGAGGTTCCACTACACTGTAAACCCTTGACACGAGTGGAGGAGGCATCCATTAAGAGGTCTCATAACATTGGAGACAGCGAGACTATAGGCCATAAAGAGCAGGCATTTTCACTTCCTTTCTCATTTCTACTTAACGTATAGATTAACCAACTTGGCTATGTGTCACTCAGATGTTACTGCTTACCTTTGCCATTATGTGCTAACCCTTGACCATCGGCTCTTTTTCTAAATTCTTCAGGTGACTTGAAGTCTGCAGCCATACAGACTGAGAGAAAATCCCTTCCGAAGATACACTGTTAATTCTGTTACCCTTCCTGGCACTTGTACAGAAATTGACACCCAGGGTGGTATAGATCAGTGGTTCTCAAATTTTTTGGTTGAAGAACCCCTTTTCAAATAGATTGGTAATCATGGACTTCCATCTAAATTATAATATGACATAATACTCATTATAAATTGTTGCATGTAAAGTGTGTTTTAATAATGTTTTTAAGGAAAAACAGGTATTTATTTACAGGTTTCAGCAAGGTGGTGCGCCTGCCTCTCACTGTATCTATGACAGTTACGCTGAGCAGAACTGGGAAGCCAGGAGCACACAGAGAGCAGAGCACAGATAAAACACTAATGGAACAGGCAGGGAGCAGGGGGAGCACAGGAGCACCATGGGAGGGGAGTCTGGAAAGAGCAGGAGCAAGGAGAAAGCAGGAACACGAGGGGAGCAGGAGCACAGAGAGTACAGGAGCATGGGGGAAGCGGAGCAGGGGGAGAGAAGAAGCACAGGCAGAGCAGGGCATGCATCTGTTCATCCTTCACTCGCTTACTGTTGACCACAGCACCATAGGTAGTCGCACATATAAACTGGCCCTGCATTGTGGACCCCCTGGAAGATCTCTGAGACCAATTTGTGAATCACAGATATTTCTCGTGAGTTAAAAGGATCTGCACTGGTTAATGCATTCAGCACAAGTAAGCAGGGATAGGTACAGGAGGAAAGCACAGCCCAGGATATGGCTCACCAGACAGGAAGCTCACGACCTAGGTCTGTTGGAAAAAAAAATAGATGCAGGCTTTAGGGTCTCAAACTACAAAAGGGGAATTCTTTCTGGGCACCAGCAATTGTCTGAGTGCTGCCTGCCAGGAAACTTCTGCAATATGCCAAAGAGAGTGAAAGAACCAACTAGCAACTTGTATGGGATTCTCATGTGCCAGTATTTGCTCAGTGGTGGCATTCTTGCTTCCGAGTCAGAAGATCGTGGTTTCTAGCCCAATTCTTGAAACTTCTAGTCTAACACTTCATTGTAATACTGAGATAGCCCTGTATTGTCGGAGGTAGGAATATTAGGAACAGAAGTAGGCTGTTCATCTTAAATTTAGTTCAATTATATCATGTTGATATGCCCCTCAATTCCAATTACCTGCCTTTTCTCTATATCTTTTGATACTTCACTTCACAAAAATCTATTCATCTCAGTCTTGAAAGCTCCAATTCTCCTAATGGCAACTTTTTGGGATGAGAGTTCCAGATTTCTACCATCCTTTGTGTGGGAAAAAGTGTGTCTTGATGTCACTCCTAAATGGCCTAGCTCCAATTTAAAGATTTTGTCCCCTTTTTCTCTATTCCCCTGCCAGAGTAAATAACCCACTGAATTCTTTAAACTTTTTAAACACCTTGATGGGATCACCTTGCCATCTTTCATACTCAAGGGCATAAAGTCACGTTGATGTAGCTGCCTCAATAATTTAATCTTCTAAAGCCTGGTATCATTCTGGCTAATAATTACTGTAATTCCTGTATACCTAATTTCCCCATCCTGAGATGTAGTGCCCAAAACTAAACACAGTACTCCAGATGGATCTGACCAAGGCACTATATTACTGAAGCATAACTTCCTTCCCTTTGTATTCCAACCCCTTTGAGATAATGGCCAACAATCCATTACCCTTTTTGATTGCTATTTGTACGTATCCACTAGCTTTTAGCGATTAGTGTACGGATTCCCAAATCTCTCTACTCCTCTACAGTTCCTAATTTTTCATCATTTAGAAAATACGCTGATTTTTCTTCCGTGCATTTTTTTCCTATTCATTCATGGTACATGAGAATCACTGGTAAAGTCAGGATTTATTGCTCATCCCTAACTGCTCTTTAAAAGGTGGTGGTGAGCCGTCTTCTTGAACAACTGCAGTCCACGCGGTGAAGGTACACCTACAGTGCTGTTAGATAGGGAGTTTCAGGATTTTGACCCAGTGACAATGAAGGAACAGCAATATATTTCCAAGTCAGGATGGTGTGTGAATTGGAGGGGAACTTGGAGGTGGCGATTTTCCCATGCGCTTTCTGCCCTTGTTCTTCTAGGCAGTGAAGGTTTGGGTTTGAGAGGTGCTATTAAAAAAGCCTTGGTGAACCGCTGCAGTGTATCTTGTAGATGGTACAAAAGGCACAGTACATCAGTGGTGGAGGGAGTGAATATTTAAGATGGTGGATGGGATGCCAATAAAATGGGCTGCTTCACCTTGGATGGTGTTGAGCTTCTTGAGTGTTGTTGGAGCTGTACTCATCCAGGCAAGTGGGGAGTATTTCACACTCCTGACTTGTGCCTTGTAGATTGTAGAAAGGTTTTGGGGAGTCAGAAGGTGAGTTACCCACCACAGAACACCTAATCTCAGACTTGCTCTTGTAGCGCAGTATTTATTTGGCTTGTCCAGTTAAGTTTTTGGTCAGTGGTGACCACCACCCCCCCCCCCCCCACCCCCCTGGATGTTGATAATAGGGGATTTGGTGATGGTAACTCTGAGTATCAAAGGGAAGTAGTTCGATTCTCTCTTGTTGGAGATGGTCATTGCCTGACGCTTATATGGTGCGAATGTTACTTGCTATTTATCAGCCCAAGCCTGAATGTTGTCTAGATCTTGCTGCATGCAGGCATGGACTACTTCATTATCTGAGGAGTTGTGAATGGAACTGAACACTGTGCAATCACCATTAAACATCCCTACTTCTGACTTTATCATGGAGGGAAGATCATTGATGAACCAGCTGAAGATGGTTAGGCCTGGGACTGCTTGAGGAACTCGTGTAGTGATGTCCTGAGGTTGGAATAATTGCTCTCCAACTACCACAACAGCTTCAGGAAGAAGTTTAATGATTACACACAAATGGTCAAGGTCAGTGAATGCCATATCCTACCAACCATGGCTGCCATGTTTCCTACATTACAACAGTGATATTTAGCCCCTCAAGCCTATTCCACCATTCAGTGAAATCATAGTTGATCTGTGATCTATATATACCCACCTTTACCCCATATCCCTTTGACAGACCAAAGGTGGCTACTGTGCAACAATGGTTATCCACTGTCAACATGGCTCATGAATCTGATGGCCAATCCACGTAAATGGGCACAGCAGATATACAGCAAAGAGCCATATTGCCACAAGATATCTAATAGAGCAGACCACTGACATCCTGAAGTAATGATTTAGCTGCCTGGACTGCTCTGGAGGAGCCCTGCAGGACTCAGCTGAGCGGGTCTCAAGATTTATGGTGATATGCTGCACACTGCCCAACCTTGCCATCATGAGTGAACAGCCCTTATCACCACCTATCAGGCAAGAGGCTGAGGAACAGGAGCATGAGGAGGAAAAGATGTAAGAAGAGCAGGTGGACGAGGAGGAGGCAGTGGAGAAGGAAGCGGAAGACATGTTGCAACCTAAACAGCCCCTTCCTGCCTGGGCTCTAAGTGAATATATAATTAATAAGCAGTAACCATAACGTCTACTCCAATTCCCCATTCACCAACAGTCCCACACGCTTTGGGCTGGATTTTGTGCAGGAGGCGGGGCTCCCGGTGCCAGGCTGAAAAGGTGGGGGGGTCCCGGCCTCTGCATTTTGTTGACCTCCCTGTAACGATCCTCCGGTATTTTGGGGTCAAGGTTTTAGGAGGCGAGATCCCTGTCCCTTTAAAGACCTTATAGGGATGGGGAACCCACCTCCAAGAGCTGTCTGCCTATCAGAGGGCTGGTAGCTCAGCAGTATCAGCAGTGCCACTGGGAGCGGTGGCCACTGCTGGTACTGCAGAGGCTTCATCCCCAGACCCAGCGCTGGAACCCCAGAGGTGGGGCTGCCGGGGCCAGTGTGGAAGGCCCGGCAAGGGGAGGAGGGTATGGGGGTGGTCATTCGGTCCAAGGGGAGGGGGTCCAGTTGTTCCGGGCCTCAATTGGCCTCTGAGTGGGAAGGTGGTTGTTGGCCTGTCTCAGCCCCAGGAAGATTGGAACCGGGAATCCTGGCGTTGGGTTCCGTGGCGGGCGGTACCGCTTTGATTCTCTGCCCCTCCCGCCATGAAACCTGCCTTCTGGACGAGCACAAGATCTGACCCTTTAATTTTTCTCTGTCAACGACCATCTTATCGTCCTCTTTCCCACAATGCAAAAATAAAAGCCTGCACAAAATATCCACTCCAATCTAAATTCATAAATTAAATCACGCCATAGTACGTACAAAAATAAAATATTCATCTTCGTGCATTGCCATAGTGTCTCTCCTGTGTGCCTTTGTGTGTCCTAGTGCTCCCATGAGGTGCTTTCCCAGTGGCTACAGCATGGCTGGTGGAAGGCTGCAAATAGCCACCTTGAAATGTTCCGGGTCTAGTAGGCCTAGCTGTAGACTGGGATTGTCCAAGTTTGGGCTGGCTGGCAGATGGGCAATATCAAGGGCACTGGCAGAGTGGCAGTGGCAGGAGCACAAATACATACAGCATGTTCACACTGCAAGCTACAGTTTTAGTTTGAGATACAGCACTGAAACAGGCCCTTTGGCCCACCGAGTCTGTGCCGACCATCAACCACCCATTTATACTAATCCTACACTAATCCCTTATTCCTACCACATCCCCCACCTGTCCCTATATTTCCCTACCTAGACTAGGGGCAATTTATAATGGCCAATTTACCTACCAACCTGCAAGTCTTTTGGCTTGTGGGAGGAAACCGGAGCACCCGGCGGAAACCCACGCAGACAAAGGGAGAACTTGCAAACTCCACACAAGCAGTACCCAGAATTGAACCCGGGTCGCTGGAGCTGTGAGGCTGCGGTGCTAACCACTGCACCACTGTGCTGCCCTACTTTGACAACCACGGGCATGCAGTCCTTGTCCTGCAGTGATGTTGAAGTTGTGGCTGCAGTAGGTGGAAAAATGGAATGCTTTTGCTCAGTATTGGTTCTAGCGCCCCATGAATCAAAGCCCTGTCTTCCACACCACTCTTTGAACCATGGATTCAACCCTCTGATCTTTTCAGTCCTTTGCCAATCTAGGTGTGGCTCAGGTAGTAATCCAGTTTTTTTCCCTTTGAGGTTATCCTCTTTAGTTTGGTCCCTAGCTGTTCAAACACCCTCAACAGAACAACATCTTCATTCTACCTATGTCATTGGTTCCTACATGAACAGCAACATCTGGATCTACCCTCTCCCACTCCAAGGCATTTTCCAGCCACAAAGAGGTATCTTTAACGAATCCTGGACAGAGTTCTGTACCTGTTGGATAAGGGCAATGGCCAAGGCTGCTCCATCACTAAAGCTGGGGTCGCCATACCTGCCTGATTTGTAGTCACAGCCTCCTGTCCCTCACCTCTAACCAGACCTGTACCACTTGCTAATCTAAGGGGTGAGACTTCTTCCTGGATCAAAGTATCCAGGTAACTCCCTCTCCAATGCCCCACCTCAGATTCCAGCTCAACAACTCTGAGTTAAAGTTCCTCAAGATGCAGACAATTACTGCAGATGTGGTTGTCTGGGATTGAAATGCTGTGCATAAGCTCCCACATGCTGCATATGTGGCACACCACCTGCACTGCCATCCCTGTATAAATTTGTTTTAGTTTAGTTTAGAGATACAGCACTGAAACAGGCCCTTCGGCCCACCGAGTCTATGCCGACCATCAACCACCCATTTGTACTAATCCTACACTAATTCCATATTCCTACCACATCCCCACCTGTCCCTATATTTCCCTACCACGTACCTATACTAGGGGCAATTGCTAATGGCCAATTTACCTATCAACCTGCAAGTCTTTGGCATGTGGGAGGAAACCCACGCAAACACAGGGAGAACTTGCAAACTCCACACAGGCAGTACCCAGAATTGAACCCGGGTCACTGGAGCTGTGAGGCTGCGGTGCTAACCACTGTGCCGCCCATATTTATTTTATTTATGTAATTAGTTAGTTTATGTATTTAATTAACTTAGCTTATAGATTTTGGTCTTAATTAATTATTTTGTTTTTTATAGGTAGATTAAATTCAATATTTACCTGTAACACGAACCACTACAACTATTGGCAGCAAAAAGCAACACTTCCTTCCTCCTCTGCACCAAATTCCCAACTTTTGCACTCATTTTGTGATGCACTTCGTTTTGTGACCATTCTGTACCGACCACTTTGCAAGTTTAAGTAAATACAACTGTGGAATCTATTCTCTGTTTAATGTAACAGATTCTGATGACCAGAAAAATGATGCCATTCTAAGTTTTTTTTTTTTTATTCATTCATGGGAAGTGGGCGTCACTGGCTATGCCAGCATTTATTGCCCATCCCTGTTTGCCCTTGAGAAGGTGGTGGTGAGCTGCCTTCTTGAACCGCTGCAGTCCATGTGAGGTAGGTACACCCACAGTGCTGTTAGGAAGGGAGTTCCAGGATTTTGACCCAGCGACAGTGAAGGAATGGCGATATAGTTCCAAGTCAGGATGGTGTGTGACTTGGAGGGGAACTTGTAGGTGGTGATGTTCCCATGCATCTGATGCTCTTGTCCTTCGAGATGGTAGAGGTCACGAGTTTGGAAGGTGCTGTCTAAGGAGCCTTGGTGCGTTGCTGCAGTGCATCTTGTAGATGCTATACACTGCTGTGACTGTGTGTCGGTGATGGAGGGAGTGAATGTTTGCAGATGGGCTGCTTTGTCCTGGATGGTGTCCAGCTTCTTGAGTGTTGTTGGAGCTGCACCCATTCAGGCAAGTGGAGAGTATTCCATCACACTCTTGTCTTGTGCCGTGTAGATGGTGGACAGGCTTTGGGGAGACAGGAGGTGAGTTACTCGCCGTAGAATTCCTAGCCTCTGACCTGCTCTTGTAGCCACGGTATTTATATGGCTACTCCAGTTCAGTTTCTGGTCAGTGGTAGCCCCTAGGATGTTGATAGTGGGGGATTCAGTGATGGTAATGCCATTGAATGTCAAGGGGAGAAGAAGGTTAGATTCTCGCTTGTTGGAGATGGTCATTGCCTGGCACTTGTGTGGCGCAAATGTTACTTGCCACTTATCAGCCCAAGCCTGGATATTGTCCAGGTCATGCTGCATTTCTACATGGACTGCTTCAGTATTTGAGGAGTCGCGAATGGTGCTGAACATTATGCAATCATCAGCGAACATCCCCACTTATGACCTTATGATTGAAGGAAGGTCTTTGATGAAGCAGCTGAAGATGGTTGGGCCCCGGACACTACCCTGTGGAACTCCTGCAGTGATGTCCTGGAGCTCAGATGATTGACCTCCAACAACCACAGCCATCTCCCTTAGGTATGGTAGGTATGACTCCAACCAGCGGAGAGTTTTCCCCTTGATTCCCATTGACTCCAGTTCTGCTAGGGCTCCTTGATGCCATACTCGGTCAAATGTTGCCTTGATGTGAAGGGCAGTCATTCTCATCTCACCTCTTGAGTTCAGCTCTTTTGTCCATGTTTGAACCAAGGCTGTAATGAGATCAGGTGCTGAGTGGCCCTGTCGGAACCCAATCTGGATATCACTGAGCAGGTTATTGCTAAGCAAGTGCTGCTTGATGGCACTGTTGATGTAACCTTCCATCACTTTACTGATGATTGAGAGTAGGCTGATGGGGCGGTAATTGGCTGGTTTGAACTTGTCCTGCTTTTTGTGTACAGGACATACCTGGGCAATTTTCCACATTGCCGGGTAGATGCCAGTGTTGTAGCTATACTGGAACAGCTTGGCTAGGGGTGCGGCAAGTTCTGGAGCACAGGTCTTCAGTACTATTGCCAGAATATTGTCAGGACCCATAGCCTTTGTAGTATCCAGTGCCTTCAGTCGTTTCTTAATATCACGCGGAGTGAATCGAATTAGCTGAGGTCTGGCATCTGTAATGCTGGGGACTTCAGGAGGGGGCTGAGATGGATCATCAACTCGGCACTTTTGGCTGAAGATTGTTGCAAATGCTTCAGCCTTATCTTTCGCACTGATGTGTTGGGCTCCCCCATCATTGAGGATGGGGATATTTGTGGAGCCACCTCCTCCAGTTAGTTGTTTAATTGTCCACCACCATTCACGGCTGGATGTGGCAGGACTGCAGAGCTTAGATCTGATCCGTTGGTTTTGGGATCACTTCGTTCTATCTATTGCATGCTGCTTATGCAGTTTGGCATGCAAGTATTGCTGTATTGTAGCTTCAGCAGGTTGACACCTCATTTTGAGGTATGCCTGGTGCTGCTCCTGGCATGCCCTCCTGCACTCTTCATTGAACCAAGGTTGGTCTCCTGGCCTGATGGTAATGGTAGAGTGGGAGATATGCCGGGCCATGTGGTTACAGATTGTGGTTGAGTACAGTTCTGCTGCTGCTGATGGCTCACAGTGCCTCATGGATGTCCAGATTTGCATTGCCAGATCTGTTCGAAATGTATCCTTTTTGGCACGGTGATAGTGCCACACAACACGGTGTACGATATCCTCAATGTGAAGGCGGGACTTAGTCTCCACAAGGACTGTGCGGTGGTCACTCCTACCAAAACAGTCATGGACAGAAGCATCTGCGGCAGGCAGATTGGTGAGAACAAGGTGAAGTATGTTTTTCCCTCTTGTTGGGTCTCTCACCACCTGCCGCAGACCCAGTCTAGCAGATATGTCCTTTAGGACTCGGCCAGCTCGGTCAGTAGTGGTGCTACCGAGCCACACTTGGTGATGGACATTGAAATCCCCCACCCAAAGTACTTTTTGTGCCCTTGCCACCCTCAGTGCTTCCTCCAAGTGTTGTTCAACATGGAGTACTGACTCATCAGCTGAGGGAGGGCGGTAATCAGTAGGAGGTTACCTTGCCCATGTTTGACCTGATGCCATGAGACTTCTTGGGTCCAGAGTCGATGTTGAGGACTCCCAGGGCAACTCCCTCCCTACTGTATACCACTGTGCCACCACCTCTGGTGGGTCTGTCCTGCCGGTGGGACAGGACATACCCAGGGATCGTGATTGAAGTGTCTGGGATATTGTCTGTAAGGTATGATTCCGTGAGTATGACACTGTCAAGATGTTGCTTGTCGAGTCTGTGGGACAACTATCCCAACTTTGGCACAAGCCCCCAGATGTTAGTAAGGAGGACTTTGCAGGGTCGACAGGGCTGGGTTTGCCATTGTCGTTTCCGGTGGCCTAGGTCGATGCCGGGTGGCCCGTCCGGTTTCATTCCTTTTTATTGACTTTGTAGTGGTTAGGTCCAACTGAGTGGCTTGCTCGGCCATTTCAGAGGGCATGTAAGAGTCAACCACATTGCTGTGGGTCTGGAGTCACGTGTAGGCCAGACCAGGTAAGGACAGCAGATTTCCTTCCCTAAAGGACATTCGTGAACCAGATGGGTTTTTACAACAGTCAACAATGATTTCATGGCCATCATTAGACTAGCTTTTAATTCCAGATTTATTAATTAAATTCAAATTCTATCTTCTGCTGTGGTGGGATTCGAGCGCATGTCTCCAGATCAATACCCTGGGTCTCTGGATTACTAGTCAACTGATAATACCACTGCGCCACCGCCTCCCCCATATTTTCCTATGGAAAATACTGTGTAGTTCTCAGGATGGAAAAAATTGAAAATAATTGCTATGCAACACTGAAAATAATGATTCTGGCTCTGCAGTGCCTAAACGTATGGTGTAAATTTATGCCAATTCACAGCTTCATAAATGCAGGAAACTCTTTAATAATTCATGTTCAGAGCGTGGAGCTTGTAGCAAGAGTATAAATCAGGAATTTAGGTGTGGATGTCTGCAGAGCTTGTAGGACTTTCATCTCCTGCAGTAGGCTTCCTAATGTGTGACTCATTCAAAATACAAATTTATAAATTCTATTTTTATTTATTCCATGTATATGTGAAAGAAAAACTAACATGTAACTTGACATCTGTGTCAGCTGTGACTGAGTTGTTTGCACTCTGGCCTTAGTAGTTTCGGTTCAAGTCCCAATCCAGGGCTTGAGCACAAAAATCAAGGCTGACACCCCAGTGCAGTAATAAAGGATCATCTTTTTTGGATGAGACATTGGCTGGAATTTTATACCCGCCGGAGGAGTGGGCTGGAGGCAGAGGTGGGTGTAAAATTGATTGGGAGGTGGGAAGTGCTTTTCCTTTCACCTTCCGGCCCCCACTGCAATTTTACGAGCGGCGGAGGTGACAAATGGCCTGCCCGCCCCGGCCAATTAAGGCTGTTAAGTGACCAATTAATTGCCACTTAAGGGCTTCCTCCCACTGCTGCTGGAATATTACCAGTTCAGTAACTGTGCAGGGGCCTGCCTGATCAGGCATCCTGTGCCTGGAGGATCTCCAGCCAACTGGGGCCCAGTCGATTGCCCCAGTAAGGCCCAACACATTTACCTGCATTCTGGGGCCTCATCCATGTTGCTGGTCCTGGCTGGGTGCAGCCCCAGCAGTGGCCACCAGTGGCACTGCTGGGATTGAAGAGCTGCTGGCCCGCAGCTCTTGTAGGCAGGACTTCCTGCCTCGGGCAGAAGTCCTGCCCGAGGCCATTGAAGGGCCTAGGCCAAATAAAAGCATGGTGTGGCTTCTCGGCCCGGCAGAGGATATATCTACTGAGGATACAAGTAACATCCCACTATTTGCTGTAAGTTAGCAAATGGAAGGGAGGGAGGAACTCAAGAAATTTAATATCCATGAAAGTGGTACTGAACAAACAATTGGAGCTGCAGGCTGACAAGTCCCCAGGTCCTGATCTTCATCCGTGGGTGTTAAAAGAAGTGGCTGGTGAGATAGTTGATTTTAATTTTCCAAAATTCCCTCGATTCGGGGAAGGTTCCATTAGATTGGAAAATAGCGAATGGAAGTCCTTTATTGGAAAAGGGAGGGAGACAGACAGCAGGAAACTACAAGCTCGGTGGCTTAACATCTGTCTTAGGGAAATTGTTCGAAGCTATTGTTAAAGAGGTTATAGCAGGGCATTTAGAAAAATTCAAGTTCATTTGGCAAAGTCAACATGGTTTTGTGAAAGGGAAATCATGTTTAACCAATTTATTGGAGTTCTTTGAGGGAGTTACATGTGCTGTGGTTAAAGGAGAACTGGCGGATGTATTGTACTTAGATTTCCAGAAGGCATTTGACAAGGTACCACATGAAAGGTTATTGCAGTAAATAAAATCACATGGTGTCGGGGGTAATGTAATGGCATGGATAGAAGATTGGCTAGCTAACAGGAAACAGAGAGTAGGCATAAATGGGTCATTTTCTGGTTGGCAAGATGTAACGAGTGGTGTGCCACAGGGATCTGTGCTGGGGCCTCAACTTTTTACAATTTATATAAATGACTTGGATGAAGGGACCGAAGCTAAATTTGCTGATGACACAAAGATAGGTAGGAAAGTAACTTGTGAAGAGGACATAAGGGGGCTACAAAGGGATATCGATAGGTTCAGTGAGTGGGCAAAGACCTGGTAAATGGAGTATAATGTGGAAAAATGTGAAATTAGCCACTTCGGCAGGAAGAATAGTAAAGAAGCATATTATCTAAATGGTGAGAGATTGCAGAGCTCTGAGATGCAGAGGGATCTGGGTGTCCCAGTGCATGAATCGCAAAAGGTTAGTCTGCAGGTACAGCACATAATTACGAAAGTCATTAGAATATTATCGTTTACCACAAGAGGAATTGAATATGAAAGTAGGGAGGTTATGCTTCAGCTTTACAGGGCATTGGTGAGACCACATCTGGAGGACTGTGTACAGTCCTGGCCTCCTTGTTTAAGGAAGGATGTAAATGCTTTGGAGGCAGTACAGAGAAGGTTTACTGGACTAATACCTGGAATGGGCGGGTTGTATTATGAGGAAAGATTGGACAGGCTAGGCTTGTATCCGCTGGAATTTAGAAAAGTAAGAAGTGACTTGATTGAAACATACAAGATCCTGAGGGGTCTTGACAGGGTTGATGGGGGAAGGATGTTTCTCCTTGTGGGAGTATCTAGAACTAGGGGTCACTGTTTCAAAATAAGGGGGTCGCACATTTAAGACAGAGATGAGGTGAAATTTTTTCTCTGTGGGTTGAAAGTCTTTGGAATTCTCTTCCTCAAAAGGCAGTGGAAGCAGAGTCTTTGAATATTTTTAAGGCAGAGGTAGATAGATTCTTGATAAGCAAGTGGGTGAAAGGTTATTGCAGGTAGGTGGAAATGTGGAGTATTCAGCTCAGCCATGAACTTATTGAATGGCAGAGCAGGCTCGAGGGGCCATAAGGCCGACTCCTGCTCCTAGAGTCATAGAGTTATACAGCACTGAAACAGGTCCTTCGGCCCATCGTGTCTGCCGGCTATCAAGCACCCTAACTATTCTAATCCCATTTTCCAGCTCTTGGCCCATAGCCTTGTATGCTATGGTGTTTCATGTGCTCATCTGAATACTTATTAAATGTTGTGAGGGTTCCTGCCTCTACCACCCCTTCAGGCAGTGTGTTCCAGATTCCAACCACCCTCTGGGTGAATTTTTTTTTCCTCAAATCCCCTCTAAACCTCCTACCCCTTACCTTAAATCTATGCCCCTTGGTTGTTGACCCCCTCTGCTAAGGGAAAAAGTTTCTTCCTATCTATCCTATGAATGCCCCGCATAATTTTGTATACCTTAATCAGGTCCACCCTTAGCCTTCTCTGCTCTAAGGAAAACAACCCTAGCATATCCATTCTGTCTTCATTGCTGAAATGCTCCAGCCCAGGCAACATCCTGGTGAATCTCTTCTGCACCCTTTCCAGTGCAATCATATCCTTCCTATAGTGTGGTGTCCAAAACTGTACACAGTACTCCAGCTGTGGCTAACTAGCATTTTATATAGCTCCATCATAACCTCCCTGCTCTTATATTCTATACTTCGGCTAATAAAGGCAAGTATCCCATATGCCTTCCTAACCATCTTATCTATCTGTGCTGCTGCTTTCAGTGATCTTGGACAAGTACACAAAGGACCCTCTGTACTTCCTAGGGTCCTACCATCCATTGTATATTCCCTTGCTTTGTTAGTCCTCCCAAAATGCATCACCTCACACTTCTCAGGATTAAATTCTATTTACCACTGCGCAGCCCATCTACATCGTCCTGTAATCTAAGGCTTTCCTCCTCACTATTTACGACACCATCAATTTTCGTGTCATCTGCGAACTTACTGATCATACCTCCTATTTTCACATCTAAATCATTAATGTACACTACAAACAGCAAGGGTCCCAGCACCGATCCCTGCGGTCACAGGCTTCCACTCGCAAAAACAACCCTTGACCATCACCCTCTGCCTCCTGCCACTAAGCCAATTTTGGATCCAATTTGCCAAATTGCCTTGGATTCCATGGGCTCTTATCTTAATCTCCCGTGTGGGGCCTTATCAAAAGCCTTACTGAAGTCCATGTAGACTACATCAACTACATCTAGTCACCTCCTTGAAAAATTCAATCAAGTTTGTTAGACATGATCTCCCCCTGACAAAGCCTTGCTGACTATCCCTGATTAATCCCTGCCTCTCCAAGTGGAGATTAATCTTGTCCCTCAGAATCTTTTCCAATAGTTTCCCTACCACTGATGTTAGACTCACTGGCCTGTAATTACCTGGTTTATCCTTGCTACCTTACTTGAATAATGGTACCAGATTCGCTGTCCTCCAGTCCTCTGGTACCTCTCCTGTGGCTAGAGAGGATTTGAAAATTTATGTCAGAGCCCCTGCTGTCTCCTCCCTTGCCTCACACAACAGCCTGGGATACACCTCATCTGGGCCTGGGGATTTATCCACTTTTAAGCCCGCTAAAACATCAAACACTTCCTCCCTTTCAATGCTAATTTGTTCAAGTATATCACAATTCCCCTCCCCCCGCCTTGATCTCTACACCTACATCATCCAGGGCGGCACAGTGGCGCAGTGGTTAGCACCGCAGCCTCACAGCTCCAGCGACCTGGGTTCAATTCTGGGTCCTGCCTGTGTGGAGTTTGCAAGTTCTCCGTGTCTGCGTGGGTTTCCTTCGGGTGCTCCGGTTTCCTCCCACAGCCAAAAGACTTGCAGGTTGATAGGTGAATTGGCCATTATAAATTGCCCCTAGTATAGGTAGGTGGTAGGGGAATATAGGGACAGGTGGGGATGTGGTAGGAATATAGGATTAGTGTAGGATTAGTATAAATGGGTGGTTAATGGTCGGCACAGACTCGGTGGGCCGAAGGGCCTGTTTCAGTGCTGTATCTCTAAATCTAAAAAATCTTTCTCCATAGTGAACACAGATGAAAAGTAATCGTTTAAAACCTCACCTATGTCCTTACACACACACACTGCCACTTTGGTGCCTAATGGGTCCTACTCTTTCCCTGGTTATCCTCTTGCCCTTAATATACTTATAAAATGTCTTGGGTTTTTCCTTTATCTTTCCCGCTCATGTTTTTTCACGTCCTCGCTTCGCTCTCCTAATTACTTTTTTAAGTACCCCCTTGCACTTTCTATACGCCTGTAATGCCTCTGCTGTTTTCAGCGCTCTGAATCTGCCATAAGCCTCCTTTTTTTCCTTATCCAATCCTCTATATCCCTTGACATCCAGGGTTCCCTGGACTTGATGGTCCTACCCTTCACCTTAAAGGGTACATGTTGGCTGTGAACTCTCACTATTTCCTTTTTGAATGATTCCCACTGGTCTGATGTAAACTTTCCTACGAGTAGCTGTTCCCAGTCACCTTTGGCCAGATTCTGTTTTATCATATTGAATTCGGCCTTCCCCCAATTCAGTACTTTTATTTCCGGTCCCTCTTTGTCCTTTTTCATAACTACCTTAGATCTTACTATCCCCGAAATGCTCCCCCAGTGACACTTCTACCACTTGTCCAGCTTCAATCCCTCGGATTAGGTCCAGTAGCGCCCCTTCTCTTGTAGGACTTTCTATGTGCTGGCTCAAAAAGCTCTCCTGTATGCACTTTAAGAATTTTGCCCCCTTTAAGCCTTTTGCATTTAGACTATCCCAATTGATATTGGGGAAGTTGAAATCTCCTATTATTCTATTATTTTTACACCTCTATGAGATTTGCCCACATATCTGCTCCTCTATCTCTCCCTGACTGGAGGCCTGTAGTACACTCCCAGCAAAGTGATTGCCCCCTTTTTGTTTTTTGTCATCCTAATTCGTATGTTCATATGCTGGTGGATGGGACTTCTGGCCCGACGTAAAATTCCGGCCATTAAACTGAAGCCCCATCTGCCTGTTCAGGTGGATGTTAAAAAAAAATCCCATGGCACTATTTTGAAGAAGAGCAGTTATCCCCGGTGTTCTAGCCAATATTTATTCCTGAATCAACATTACAAAAAATAGCTTATCTGGTCATTATCACATTGCTGTTTGTGGAAGATTGCTGTGCACAAATTGGCTGCCACGTTTCCTGTATTACATCAGTGACTACACTTTAAAAGTACTTCATTGGCTCTAAAGCACTTTGAGATGTCCAGTGGTCATGAAAAGCGCTATATGAATGCAAGTCTTTTTACCTATATGTGTCTGTTACTTTCATATTAAGTATGGCAGATCTATAAGCTGTAAATTCATTAACTTAAGCATAAGAGACTTCAGCAGGGGTTGGATTTGTAATATTCTGGGTATTTTATTTATTTATTTATTTAGAGATACAGCACTGAAACAGGCCCTTCGGCCCACCGAGTCTGTGCCGACCAACAACCACCCATTTATACTAACCCTACAGTAATCCCATATTCCCTATCACCTCCCAACACTAGGGGCAATTTACAACGGCCAATTTACCTATCACCTGCAAATCTTTTGGATGTGGGAGGAAACCGGAGCACCCGGCGAAAACCCACGCAGACACGGAGAACTTGCAAACTCCGCACAGGCAGTACCCAGAATCGAACCCGGGTCCCTGGAGCTGTGAGGCTGCGGTGCTAACCACTGCGCCACTGTGCCACCCTGAACTAATACAGAATACTTAATGAGTCGGCTGAGGTAAATGAAAAGGGAGCTTTATTGAAATACATTTTACTGCTCTGGCTTAAATCTTCCAAGAGACTGTAAGAGAGACCAAACCATGTGATGTTGCATCACTTCCTGGGATGAGGTACACAATATATGATTAGCATATTAACCAATTAGAATTAACCCATTAACAATCCATATAACACATTATATTACAGGATTGGGCTGATTTTGGGTCAGAACTGCCAGGAGAGTGGGTTGAGGCTGCTAGCAGGAAGAAGATCTGCTTGTAAATGTTACTGAAAGTGGATCAAATTAATTTTCTGTTACATTCTCCTGAATTCTGGTACTATTTGAAGCCAAATTGTGAATAGGTCAGCCAGCTGCAGGCCATATACTTTTATTTATTCATTCATGGGATGTGGGCATTGCTGGCAAGGCCAGCTTTATTGCCCATCCCCAATTTCTTTTGAGAAGATGGTGGTGAGCCTCCTTTTTGAACGATTGCAGTCTGTGTGTGTAGGTACTCCCACAGTGCTGCCTAGGGAGTTACAGGATTTTGACGTGGCAGTGATGGAGGAACTGCAGCATATTTTCAAACCAGGATGGTATGGGACTTGAATGGGAACTTGGAGATGCTGGTATTCTCACCTGCCTGCTGCTCTTGCTTTCATAGGTGGTAGATGTCATGGGTTTGGACGGTGCTTTTGAAGAAGCCTTGGGGAGTTGCTGCAGTGCATTTTGCAAATGCTTCAGTCTTGTCTTTTGCACCCATATGTGAGGATGACCAAGAAATTGATACAGAAGGAGAAAAAATGATGAGTAAATTCGCAAGAGACATGAACACATAAAAACTTCTGTAGGTTTGTATAAAGGAAGAGATAAGTGAAAGTAAACATGGGTCCCTTAAAGGAAGAGATAGGAGAAATTAAATTGAGGATTAAGGAATTCGAGACATTAAACAAATACGTTGTACTTTGTCTTCACAGTAGGAGACTCAAATAATTCAGGCTAAAGTGAGAAACGAAGGGTCTAGTGAGAATGAGGAACTTAAAGAAATAGTACTTGAGGAATTAAGGGACTATATGTTGACTATATGTCCCCTGGACCTAATGGCTTCCATCCTAGGGGTTTAGAAGAGGTAGCTATTGAGATGCATTGGTTTAGATCTTCCAGAATTCCCTAGATTCTATAACAGTCCCCATGGATTTGAAGTTAACAAATATAACCCTGCTATTCAAGAAAGGAGGGAAAGAGAAAATAGGTCAGTTAGCCTAACTTCAGTAGTAGGGAAAATGTTAGAGGCTCTTACTGGGAACATGGTAACAGGGCAATTAGAAAATCATAACTTGATTAGACAGAATCAACACAGATTTATGAAAGGGAAATTGCATTTGACAAATCTGTTCGCGTTTTTTGAAGTTGTAACTAGTAGGGCCGATAAAGGGGAGTGGTGAATGTAGTGAATTTGGATTTTCAAAAAGCATTCGTTAAGGTGACACACAAGGTTATTATTCAAAATTAGGGCTCTTGGAATTGGGGGTAATATATGAAAATGGAATCGGGATTGGTTAATGGATAGAAAACAGAAAGTAGGAATAAACTGGTAATTTTCAGGTTGGCAGGCTGAAACAAATGGATTACTATGAGGATCAGTACTTGGGCCTCAGCTATTTACAATCAAGATCAATGATTTTGCTGAGGGACCAAGTGTGATGTATTCATGTTTGCTGACTATATAAAATTAGGTGGGAAAGTAAGCTGAGAGGAGGTTATGAAGATACTGCACAGGGTTACAGACAGGTTAAGTGAATGGGCCATAAAATGGAAGAAGGAATATAATGTGGGGAAGTGTGAAGTTATCCACTTTGGAAGGAAACATAGAAAAGCAATATTTTTTAAATGCTGAGAGACTGGGAAATATTGTTACAAAGGGATTGGAGCATAAGGATAAAGAAGTCTTTCTTCAATTACATAAGACCTTGGTGAGACCAAATTCAGAGTACTATGTACAGATTTTGTCTTAGGAAATATATATCTGCCTTATTGGGAGTGCAACAAATGTTCACGAGA
The DNA here is from genome assembly GCF_036365525.1 of Heterodontus francisci. NCBI lineage: Eukaryota > Metazoa > Chordata > Chondrichthyes > Heterodontiformes > Heterodontidae > Heterodontus > Heterodontus francisci. The sequence goes on from NC_090371.1 coordinate 227,489,469, forward strand.
CTGACTCCTAGGATTAGGTCAGTGTGGGAGCGGCACGGAAAATTTAAATGATAGGTAGCTATAGAAATAAATAGGAGCAGGAGTAGGCCATTCGGCCCTTATTTCCTCAGTATTTGGCCAACGCGGTCTGTAGTGGTGCTACCAAACCACTCGGGGGGATGGGCATTGAAGTTCCTCCAGCCAGACTAAGTTGATTTCAACATGCAGGAGTACTGATTCATCAGCTGAGGGGAGGGTGTCGGGTGGTAATCAGCCGGAGGTTTCCTTACCTATACAGGACCTGATGCTACGAGACTTCATGGCATCCAGAGTCAATGTTGATGACTCCCAGGGCCAGTTCTTCTCAATTGTTTTCCACTGTCACTACCTGACACTGTGTCTTAGTTTGTAAAATTTTGTTCTGTCCCAAAAGTGTTGTTGGGACATTCCAAATAATTTTTAAACACTGCAAAGATTGTCTTTTCTGCCAGATGTTTGCCTGCATGCTAATTTGGGTGCTTCGGAATTGTGAAAGCAACATTATTACAGGCAGTGCCTGATTGTCTGTCTGGTTTCATATGAACATACGAATTGGGAGCAGGAGTAGGCCACTCGGCCCCTCGAGCCTGCCGCGCCATTCATTATGTTCATGACTGAACTGAATACTCCAAATTCGCGCCTACCCACAATGACCCTTCACCCCCTTGCTTATCAAGAATCTATTTACATCTGCCTTAAAAATATTGAAAGACTCTGCTTCTACCGCCATTTGAGGAAGAGAGTTCCAAAGTCTTAAGATCCTCTGAGAACAAATTTCTCCTCATCTCCATCTTAAATGGACTACCCCTTATTTTTAAATAGTCGTTCCTAGTTCTAGAGTCTCCCACAGAGGGAAAACATGCTTTCCACATCCACTCTGTCAAGACCCCTCAGGTTCCTCTATGTTTCAATCAAGTCGCCTCTTACTCTTCTAAACTCCAGCGGATACAAGCCTAGCCAATATTTCCTCATAAGACAACCCGCCCATTCCAGCTATTAGTCTAGCGTAAACGTTCTCCGAACTGCTTCCACTGTATTTACATCCTTCCTTAAATAAGGAGACCAGTACTGTACACAGTACTCCAGATGTGGTATCACCAATGCCCTGTATAACTGAAGCATAACCTCCCTATTGTATTCAATTCCCCTCACAATAAACAATAATATTCTATTAGCTTTCCGAATTATGTGCTGTACCTGCATACTAACCTTATGCGATTCATGAACTAGGACACCCAGATTCCTCTGCATCTCAGAGCTCTGCAATCTCGCACCTTTTAGATAGAATGTTTTTTTATTCCTCCTGCCAAAATGGACAATTTCACAATTTCCCACATGATACTCCAGTTGCCAGATCATTACCCACTCATTAAGCTATCTGTATTCCTTTGTAGCCTCCTTATGTCCTCTTCACAACTTACTTTCCTACCTATCTTGGTGTCATCAGCAAATTTAGCAACCATACCTTCAGTCCCTTCATCCAAGTCATTTATATAAATTGTATAAAGTTGAGGCCCCAGCACTGATCCCTGTGGCACACAACTTGTTACATCTTGCCAACCAGAAAATTACCCATTTATGCCTACTGTCAGTTTCCTGTTAGCTAGCCAATCTTCTATTCATGAAAATATGTTACCCCCGACACCATGAGCTTTTATTTTACGCAATAACCTTTGATGTGACACCTTGTTAAATGCCTTCTGGAAATCTTAAGTATAGTACATCCACCAGTTCCCCTTCATCCACAGCACATGTTACTTCCTCAAAGAACTCCAATAAATTGGTTAAACATGATTTCCCTTTCAGAAAACCATGTTGATCCTACCTGATTACCTGGCACTTTTCTAAGTACCCTATGTGTTTCATAATAGCTTCTAACATCTTCCATATGACAGATGTTAAGCTAACTAGCCTGTAGTTTCCTGCTTTCTGTCTCCCCTTTTTGAATAAAGGAGTTACATTGGCTATTTTCCAATCTAATGGAACCTTTCCTGAATCTAGGGAATTTTGGAAAATTAAAAACAACGCATCAATTATCTCACTAGCCACTCTTTTAGGACCCTTGTATGAAGTCCATCAGGACCTGCAGCTCCAACAATTTGCTCAGTACCACTTCCCTGGCGATTGTAATTTTCTTGAGTTCCTCCCTCCCTTCCATTTCCTGACTTACAGCTAATTCTGTGATGTTGCTTGTATCCTCTATAGTGAAGACCAGTGCTAAATACCGGTTCAATTCGTCTGCCATCTCCTTATTATCCATTAATTCCCCAGATTCACTTTCGATAGGACCAACGCTCATTTTGTTAACTCTTTTCTTTTTAAATATCTACAGAAACTCCTACTATCTGTCTTTATATTTCTAGCTAGCTTTCTCTTGTACTCCAAATTTTCCCTCCGTATTAATCTTTCAGGCAATCTTTGCTGATTTTAATATTCTGTCCAATCTTCTCTGCCACCCATCTTTGTGTAATTATATGCTTTTTCTTTAAGTTTGATACTTTTTTAGTTGACCACGGATGGTGGGTCCTCCCCTTGGAATGTATTCTGAAATATCCCTTTAAATATCTGCCACTGCATCTCCATTGACCTATCCCTTAACCTAATTTGCCAGTTCACTTTTGCTAGCTCTGCATTCATGCCCTCATAATTGCCCTTATTTAAGTTTAAAATACCAGTTTGGACCCACTCTTCTCTCCCTCAAACTAGATGTAAAATTCAATTATAGTGTAGTCACTGCTACCTGGGGGCACCTTCACTATGAGATCATTAATTAATCCCATCTTGCTTCCTTTTGTTAAACTTAATAAATTTATCCAATAAACATAATAATAGACTTCAAAAATAAATTGGATAAATACTTGAAAGGTAATAATGCACGAATATTGGGTAAGAGCAAGATTTATTCTTCAAAAGAGCCAATGCGGTTCGATGTGCTGAATGGCTTCCGACTATGCGGTACTATTCTGTGATTTGAAGTGAATATAAACATCAGAAGAAAATGGCGTGTACCCATTATTTTGATTTGGGTTTGTTATTTCTACTGGATCAGGGAAATTTCTTGTGTAATTTATGTTATTGTAGGAGTTGAAAGTGGAAACGTCTTATGTGTGAGTCACTCTGGTGGAATCTACTGTAGCTCACTTAGGGGAGGGCACCTAAGTATTGTCAAGTTTGACTCTTGTTCTGAAATCTCTGGAGGCACCCACCTAACTCTTCATCGCTTACTTCCAGTCTTTTGCCTCTCTCCAGTTCTTACTTTTGATCTGCCCTTGGCCTCTTTTCAGGTCTTGCACTCCTGTTTGCCTCTCCTCAGACTTCCAGTAAGCTGCTCCCTGTGTCAGGCTTCTGGTATGCTTCGTGTAGCGTAGGCAGTATGTGGAACAATTGCATACAGTAAGACCAAATTTCAAAATCTTGGGGCTGAGGTGACTTTGACATCAGTGGATAAACGGGTTTTTATCCGAGTGGCAGGCAGTGACTATCATCATCATCACCATCCAAGATATCATCTGTTGACCAGTAGTGTCCATTGCTACAAAAACAAGAAATGCTGGATTCGCTCAGCAGGTCTGGCAGCATCTGTGGAAAGAGAAGCAGAGTTAACGTTTCGGGTCAGTGACCCTTCTTCGGAACTGACAAATATTAGAAAAGTCACAGATTATAAACAAGTGAGGTGGGGGTGGGGCAAGAGATAACAAAGGAGAAGGTGCAGATTGGACCAGGCCACATAGCTGACCAAAAGGTCACGGAGAAAAGGCAAACAATATTGTTTGCCTTTTCTCCGTGACCTTTTGGTCAGCTATGTGGCCTGGTCCAATCTGCACCTTCTCCTTTGTTATCTCTTGCCCCACCCCCACCTCACTTGTTTATAATCCGTGACTTTTCTAATATTTGTCAGTTCCGAAGAAGGGTCACTGACCCGAAACGTTAACTCTGCTTCTCTTTCCACAGATGCTGCCAGACCTGCTGAGTGAATCCAGCATTTCTTGTTTTTGTTTCAGATTTCCAGCATCCGCAGTATTTTGCTTTTATTTTAGTGTCCATTGCTATCTTGCTGTGCTATTTCCTTCAGTGCTGGAGAAAGCTCTGAAATTATTGCCGTTGAACCAGACTGCAGGCATCAGTGCCAGGACCCCAGCTATTCACAATATATATAATTATATAGATGAGGGAATTAAATGTAATCTATCCAAGTTTGCAGGTGACAAAAAGCTGGGTGGGAGTGTGAGCTGTGAGGAGAATGCAGAGAAGCTCCAGTGTGATTTGGACAGGTTGAGTGAGTGGGCAAATGAATGGCAGATGCAGTATAATGTGGATAAATGTGAGGTTATCCACTTTTGTGGCTAAAACAGAAAGGCAGATTATTATCTGAACGGTGATAGATTGGGAAAGGGGGAGGTGCAGCGAGACCTGGGTGTCCTTGTGCACTAGTCGCTGAAAGTAAGCATGTAGGTGCAGCAGGCAGTTAAGAAGGCAAATGGTATGTTGGCCTTCATAGGAAGAGGATTCAAGTACAGAAGCAAGGATGTCTTGTTGCAATTATACAGGGCCTTGATGAGACCACATCTGGAATACTGTGTGCAGTTTTGGTCTCCTTATCTGAGGAAGGATGTTCTTGCTATGGAGGGAGTGCATCGAAGGTTCACCAGACTGATTCCTGGGATGGCAGGACTGACGTATGAAGAGAGACTGGGTCGCTTAGGCTTGTATTTGCTAGAGTTTAGAAGAATGAGAGGGGATCTCATAGAAACTCACAAAATTCTAACAGGACTGGACAGACTAGATGCAGGAAGGATGTTCCCGATCGGTGGGGGGTCCAGGACCAGGGGTCACAGTCTAAGGATAAGGGGTAAGCCATTTAGGGCTGAGATGAGGAGGGATTTCTTCATCCAGAGAGTGGTGAACCTGTGGAATTCTCTACCACAGAAAGCAGTTGAGGCCAAATCATTATATTGAAGAAAGAGTTAGGTATAGTTCTTGGGGATAAAGGGATCAAGGGATACGGGGAGAAAGTGAGAACAGGGTACTGAGTTTGGATGATCAGCCATGATCGTATTGAGTGGTGGTGCAGGCTCGCACGGCTAAATGGCCTACTCCTGCTCCTATTTTTCTATGTTTCTATCAGTCATAGATCTATTGTCATGATTTTTTGGGGGGTTTTGCTCAAAAAGTCATTTTACTTATGAGTCTCCTTATATGTTTGTGTGAACAGTGAGATGCATACCCAAACTGAAACAAGAGTGTTTAAAGACTTTTGTGCACATTTGCAATTGGTTGAAAATAATAATTATGTATCCGGGTCAAAAGAGCCATTATTTCCTTGCCTTATTCTGGCCTTAGGTTTCTGTCATTAAGGTGTAAGACTTTTATATTTCTTACACAACACAACATTCAAGTTAATAAAAATATGGTTCAAAAACATATTTCAAGCACTAAGGCAGTCCTTATAGCCATTAAAAAAAAGTTTCAATAGTAAAAGGGTCAATGAAAGTGGGCTACCAATGGAGAGCTTCACCGGCTATCAGCATATTATTGGGAGAACTTGGCCTGCTCCTTCTGATCTTCCACTTATTATAAATGCAAGCATGCCTATTAGGGACAAAAAGGTTGATTTTATGCTTAGGGGCACAGGGCAAGGCTAGAATACTTAATGAGTACTTAGTGTTTGTGTTTACTGAGGAAGAGGATGCTGACAAAATATCAGTAGAAGCGGAGTTGGTAGAGATAATGGATGGGGTGAAAATTGATAAGCAGAATGTACTCAAAAGACTGGCTGCCCTTAGAGTGGACAAGTTGCCTGGTCCAGTTGGCTTGCATCCCAGGTTGCTAATGGAAGTGGGGGTGGAGGTATCTGAAGGGTTTGCCATTATCTTCCAATCTTCCCTAGATATGAGGGAGCTGCCAGAGGATTGGAAGGTGGCAAATGCGACACCCTTCTTCAAGAAAGGCTATAGGAACATCCCTGGTATCTGGAGGCTGGTCAGTATAAGATTAGTGGTGGGTAAGGTTTTGGAAACAGTAATCGGAAAAAAATTAGCAGGCACTTGGAGAGGTTTGAGCTAATTATGGAGAGCCAGCACAGATTTGGAAAAAGCAGATCGTGTTTGTCTAATTAAATTTTTTTATGAAGTAACAGAGAAGGTTGAGGAGAATTCAATGGATGTTGTCTATATGGATTTTAAGAAGGTGTTTGACTAAGTACCACATAAAAGGCTGGTTAACAAGTTTGAGGCTGATGGAATAGAGGAGGGTCACTTTCAGCTTGGATAAAAATTGGCTTAAGGACAGTAAACAGCAAGTCATTGTAAATGTTTTTTTCAGATTGGAGGATGGTAGGCATTGGTTTTCCCCAAGGGTCATTTAAAAATGACTTGGATATTGAAATACAAAGTAAAATTTCAAAATTTGCCGATACCAAACTTGGAGGTGTGGAAAACAAGATACCAACTGACTAACAGGACATGGATAGGCTAGCAGAATGAACACACCAGTGGCCGATGGAATTTAATATAGAGAAGTGTGAAGTGATACACTGCCAGTTTGGCAGAAAGGGTAGAGAGAGGCATAACTGACTTAATGGCACAATTCTCAAGAGTGTGCAGGGACAGAAGAAGCTGGTGATTCATGTGCGTAGATATTGAAGGTGGCAGAACATATTGAGAAAATAGTTAGCAAAGCATATCGAATATTGGGCTTCATAAATGGAGGTATTGAGTACAAAAGTGAGGAAGTTATGCTGACACTTTATAAAGCACTGGTTAGGCCACAATTGGAGTATTGCCTCCAGTTTTTATTTATTTATTTTATTTAATTTAAAGATACAGCACTGAAACAGGCCCTTCGGCCCACCAAGTCTGTGCCGACCATCAACCACCCATTTATACTAATCCTACATTAATCCCATATTCCTACCACAGCCCCACTTTCCCTCAATTCCCCTACCACCTACCAATACTAGGAGCAATTTATAATGGCCAATTTACCTATCAACCTGCAAGTCTTTGGCTGTGGGAGGAAACCGGAGCATCCGGCGAAACTCCGTACAGGCAGTACCCAGAATTGAACCTGGGTCGCTGGAGCTGTGAGGCTACGGTGCTAACCACTGCGCCACTGTGCTGCCCCTGGGTCACTACACTGCAGGAAGGATGTGAGGGTCTTTGAGAATGTGCAGAGGAGATTTATCAGACTGGTTCCAGTAAAAAGGGATTTAGCTACAATGTTAGGTTGCAGAAGCTGGGGTGGTTCTCCTTGGAGCAAAGGAAATTGAGGGAGATTTGATGGGGCTGTACAAGATTATGACAGGTTTAGATAAGGTAGATAAAGAAAATCTGTTCCCATTAGCTGATGGTACAAGGACTATGCGACACAGATTTAAGGTTTAGGGCAAGAGATACAGGGGGAAATGTGAGGAAGAAATTTTTTTAAGCAACAAGTGGTAATGACTGGAACTCACTGCCTACGAGGGCGATGGAAGCAGAGAATCAATGATTTCAAAAGGAAATTGGATGGGCATTTGAGGGTGCTGTGTTCCTAAGTCTTCATTAAATGATAACCAAAGGCCTTATACTTGGATTCAACGCAAACACTATTTATTGTCTTACTTATCTACAGTGCATGGTCTTGGGTCCAGGTCTTTTCCGTGTGTGTGTGTGCTCAATGAAAGCCATGTGCAGAGTGTCTCTCAAAAAGGTGTCCCCTTATATATGTCTAATGATGTCATCGGGTGCATCAGTGGCCTGGTTTCTTAAAAGTAAGGTTTCTTAAAGGAGAAGTCACCACTCCATTACATTACAGAGGCAAATCAACGTGCACGGCTATGGGGATAGTGAGAGAATGGAACTGACTGGATTACTCTACAGAGACGCCACAGCTACTTGATGGCGTAAATAGCCTCCTTCTGTGCCCTTATGACTTTGTGACTGTATGGCTATGACTATGATGTTTAGGTGTGCATTTCTAGTGAGCAAGACTCTCTGCTGGCTATATACAATTATAAAAGCTGCCTTACAAAGCCATCTTTATGTCTTGAAAAAAGCAACTTTGTTTTGCATCTTGATTTTCTTCTTGGACAATAGAATTGTTTAATTTTGTGATTTTGATTTATGAAAACATAGATTTGTGATTTTTTTTTTTTTGTTATTCCTGCTCTAGCTTCAGCCTGGAAGTTGTAATCTTCTGTCAGTTTTCTCTTTGGTTCGGCCACATATTGACTTTACTTTTCACGGAATCCTCTCACACATTAACACAGTTTTTGTCTTACGAAGTAAGGTGAGTCGAGATCCAATTTATTTTTACTATGTACTGTACAATAAATTCCACTAAAGTCTATTTCATGAGTGCTTTTGATCCAGTTTTTGAAAATATCTTTTTTGGCATCTGCCCTAGGAAGGTTTGCTGAATGTCGAAAAGACGGAATCTGATGATGATCTGACTGGTGCTGAAATCAGCTGTTTACGTTTGAAAGGACAGATGATCTACTTACCTGAAGCTGATAATATACTTTTCTTGTGCTCTCCCAGGTATACCTTTCATTTGTCAAGAAAATGTACTCTTAAGTTCACAGCATTTATATAACGGCATATATTGTCTGCATTAATTTTAAAATAGCTTTCTGTTGGTGTTAAATCAAAGACATGACAAGAACACAAGAAATAGGAGCAGGAGTAGGACATCTGGCCCCTTGAGCCTGCTCTGCCATTCTATAAGATCAGGACCAAAGTTCTATATCAACTCCACTTTCCCATCCTCTCTTCATATCCCTAGATTTTCTTAGTGCTCAAATATCTATTGATCTTAGTCTTGAATATACTCATTGAGCATCTACAGCTCTCTGGGGTAGAGAATTTCAATTATTCACAACCCTCTGAGTGACAAAATTTCTTCTCGTAGTTCAAAATGCGGGATCCCTTTTCCTGAGACTATGCCCCCTAGTCCTAAATCTCCAGCCAAGGGAAACAGCCTCTTTGCATCTACTCTGTCAGTCCTCTCAGAATTTTATATATTTCAATGAGATTCCCTTTGCAGCCTCTTTGTGTCCTTGTTCCAGCTTACTTTCCCACCTGGCTTGGTATCGTGAGCAAACTTGGATATATTACACTTGGTCCCCTCATTTGATATGTTGATATAGATTTTAAATAGCTGAGGCCGAAGCACTGATCCTTGTGACACTCCAGTAGTTATAACCTTTATTGCCATTTATTACTACTCTGTATTTTCTATCTGTTAATTAATCTTCAATCCATGCTAAAATATTACCCCAGTTGCCTGAGTCCTCATTTTGTGATACAGAGGCATTTTGGGAAGGGTGAATTTTGAGTTATATTTCCTGCCATTTAGGTCCTCTCATACCCAATTGCTATTCTATTCAGAGCTATGAATAGGCTGTTCCAACACTATGCACTGTTAACTTTAGCTTTTTGTGTTATCTGATGTGCTGTGATGAATTGTTGGTATTGTGGGTGGACTTTTAAATATTTTACATTGTCATTATCCAGGAGCTGCCATACTCTGCTTAACAAAGCTTGTTAATTTGGAAACCTCAATGCAAATGAGATTGTTCTGTTTTCCAAATCTTTCAGTTAAGAAAAAACATTTTTCTCATATTCAATTCAGTGTAATGAACTTGGATGATCTGACCAGGAGAGGCCTTTATCTCAGCGACATCCCATTACATGATGCTACACGTGATCTTGTTCTGCTAGGTGAGCAGTTCAGAGAAGAGTACAAACTCACACAGGAATTAGAAATCTTGACTGATCGCCTGCAACATACACTTCGAGAACTAGAAGATGAAAAGAAAAAGACAGACAGGTAAACTGCCATCAAGGACAGACTTTGTATGCACACCAGTTACTGATGCAGATGCCTCTCAAGCCAATTCCATTATCTGGCTAGGACTGCTCTTATAGCAGAGAATATTAAGATGCAATTTAATAGAAGTGCTAAAAATTATGAGGGGTTTTAATTAGAGTAGATAGGAAGAAACTGTTACCACTAGCAGGAATGTTAATAACAGAGGACACTGATTTAGAATAATTATCAGAAGAGCCAGCATGGAGATGAGGAAAAATGTTATACTTAGCGAGTTGTTATGATTTAGAATACATTGCCTGAAAGGCTGGTGGAAGCACATTCAGTAGTAACTTTCAAAAGGGAATTGGATCACTATTTGAAGAGGAAAAAAATGCAGGGCTATAGAGAAAGAGCAGGAGAGTGGGACTAATTGGTAGCTCTTTCAGAGAGCTGGCGCAGGCACGATAGACAAATGACCTATGAGTCTACAATTTACTCACAGTACCCTGATAGTAAAATAGTTGTAAGGAAAATCAGTGTCCACAGACACTGGACACAATTTTTATCTCCCTACCAACCTGTTTTGCAGCACTGACTAGTGCTAGCTAGCCGAAAATAGTAAAAATAACCTTAATGCTTATTTCCCACCTGAAGTCTGCCCAAACGCTATTTTTGATCGGGTCTCAATTTAAGCAGTCCCTCTGAAAACAGGTGGGAACCTTTATTCCTTGCAAATCAAGGCTCTATGATATCTTCAGGATCCCGATGCCATATTTGGCAATATCATTGATGCGCCTGCCAGTGGTAAACCAGCCTAATATTCATGGGTATGTACAGATCCTGCACAACTTAAAGGGATTACTTGAGAATGCTTTTGAAATATTACTAATTTATTGATTTAACAGTTTTGATTCTTCAGGATTACCTGAATTGCCCTTCCTGCTCCTTCTGCAAAGTTTTAAGTCCCTTAAATTATGCAATTTGTCACACCACCACTATTGTCCTGCTCTCCCTGCTAAAGCCTATGTTCATAAGATGCCTGCTGGATTTCCTGCCTTCCCAAAATAACGAGCCTCCTGTCAGCATTCACATCAGACTGCAATTTTCAAAATCATTCAAGTTTCTCAGCATCAATATTGGGCAGGCATTGCAATTGCTCTGCCCATCACATACCAAAGATCAAACTTGATCTAGAACTTAAAATGTGCTTGGCTTCATGGATTGTCATTTACTGGCATTGAGACATTTCAGAACGTTATGCATTCCACAGCCAAAAGGTGCTTTCTGTTGGAGTCAACAGAATTTATCCACCTAAATTGTGAATTCAATTGCAAGTTACTAGGATAGGATCAGCCGTGCTTCCTGTTACTGATAACGCAATTAAGAATGCAAATATCCCCTCATGTTTGAATGAAGTATACTACTTTTATGTTGTATTTGTCTTCCATATGCTTGTTTACAAACTAAGAAGGCCTTTGCTCATTTTTGTAGTATTAATTTCAGCTGGCTTGGCAGTGGAAATGCTAAAATTGGCCTCACTGTCCTTGGATTAGGGAGAGTCAAAATCAGTTAGGGTTCTCACACCTGATTGCTGTCCAGCAATCACTGCTGGAAGTACCCATTTGAGGACAGGATCTTTCCCAGCTGTGATGTCATCCCCTGTCACATGACCTGCCAATACTCCATCTAGATTCACACACAAGAAATGATTATTAAAGGAACTGTACCCCAACAAGGAGTCGGTGCTTTCAGGTGAGAAGGAGGGGAGGGAAGAAAATTAGCAATGAGAAAAGCGGGAGGACAAAAGAATCTGACTCTGAAGTTCATTTGAAATCTCACCATACATTCAGCGGAAGATTGGCATAACCCCAGAGAGAAATGGTGTAAATGACTGGAAAAAAAGCTGACAATAACTCACAACATCATTTTGGGCTTCTGCTGGTCTCTTGCCAAAGCTGCAGCAGGTCACCAGGGGAAGCCCTGTAGAATTTCCATGCTTTTTGTGGCGTGTACAGATAAACGTGGAGAAGTTACAGTTTGCTTTTTAGTTAACTAGATTTAATTTTTTTATTACGTTCACTCACAAAATATTACATCAGTATCTTCTTTGGCCTCCTTATCTCGAGAGACAATGGGTAAGCGCCTGGCGGTGGTCAGTGGTGTGTGTAGCAACGCTTGGAGTGGCTATAAAGGCCAATTCTAGAGTTACAGGCTCTTCCACAGGTGCTGCAGAAAAATTTGTTTGTTGGGGCTGTTACACAGTTGGCTCTCCCCTTGCAACTTTGTCTTTTTTCCTGCCAACTGCTAAGTCTCTTCGACTCGCCACACTTTAGCCCCGCCTATATGACTGCCCGTCAGCTCTGGGGGACGCTAGCAACTGACTCCCACGACTTGTGATCAATGTCACAGGACTTCATGTCGCGTTTGCAGACGTCTCTGAAGCGGAGACATGGACGGCCGGTGGGTCTGATACCAGTGGCGAGCTCGCTGTACAATGTGTCTTTGGGGATTCTGCCATCTACCATGTGGCTCACGTGGCCAAGCCATCTCAAATGCCACTGGCTCAGTAGGGTGTATATGCTGGGGATGTTGGCCACCTCGAGGACTTCTGTGTTGGAGATACGGTCCTGCCACCTGATGCCAAGGATTCTCCGGAGGCAGCGAAGATGGAATGAATTGAGACATCGCTCTTGGCTGACATACGTTGTCCAGGCCTCGCTGCCATAGAGCAACGTACTGAGGACACAGGCTTGATACACTCGGACTTTTGTGTTCCGTGTCAGTGCGCCATTTTCTCACACTCTCTTGGCCAGTCTGGACATAGCAGTGGAAGCCTTTCCCATGCGCTTGTTGATTTCTGCATCTAGAAACCAGTTACTGGTGATAGTTGAGCCTAGTTAGGTGAACTCTTGAACCACTTCCAGAGCATGGTCGCCAATATTGATGGATGGAGCATTTCTGACGTCCTGTCCCATGATGTTCGTTTTCTTGAGGCTGATTAGGCCAAATTCATTGCAGGCAGCCGCAAACCTGTCGATGAGACTCTGCAGGCACTCTTCAGTGTGAGATGGTTAAAGCAGCATCGTCAGCAAAGAGGAGTTCCCTGATGAGGACTTTCCGTACTTTGGACTTCGCTCTTAGATGGACAAGGTTGAACAACCTGCCCCCTGATCTTGTGTGGAGGAAAATTCCTTCTTCAGAAGACTTGAACGCATGTGAGAGCAGCAGGGAGAAGAAAATCCCAAAGAGTGAGGGTGCGAGAACACAGCCCTGTTTCACGCCACTCAGGATAGGAAAGGGGTCTGATGAGGTGCCGCCATGTTGAATTGTGCCTTTCATATTATCATGGAATGAGGTGATGATACTTAGTAGCTTTGGTGGACATCCAATCTTTTCTAGTAGTCTGAAGAGACCACGTCTGCTGACGAGGTCAGTAGCTTTGGTGAGATCAATGAAAGCAATGTAGAGGGGCATCTGTTGTTCGCGGCATTTCTCCTGTATCTGACGAAGGGAGAACAGCACGTCAACGGTTGATCTCTCTGCACGAAAGCCACACTGTGCCTCAGGGTAGACGCGCTCGGCCAGCTTCTGGAGCCTGTTTAGAGTGACTCGAGCAAAGACTTTCCCCACTATGCTGAGTAGGGAGAGTCCATGGTAGTTATTGCAGTCACCGCAGTCACCTTTGTTTTTATAGTGGGTGATGATATTGGCATCGCGCATGTCCTGAGGTACTGCTCGCTCGTCTCAGCACAGGCATAGCAGTTCATGTAGTGCTGAGAGTATAGCAGGCTTGGCATTCTTGATTATTTCGGGGGTAATGCTGTCCTTCCCAGGGGCTTTTTGTTTTCTCCCCCAAATCTACCCTTTTAAACTGTTTAAACTCCCCTGGCTCCTTAATCAGTTCATTTTAGCCCTAACTACAAGCTGCTAGTTTATGTTACCTGGGCCCACTGCCCTCCCGCAGCCATACCTGCTCTTTGTTTTCTCAATGAAATTGATCGCAGTCCGGATGAAACTGAAAAGTACAGCTGGTGATACTTTGATCTCAGATCCTGCTGTCTTCACCGTCCAGAGTGTCCGCGGCCACGGCGTGCGGTAAGTCCATTGAAGAGAAGAAGGAGCAGCGGGACCCTAGGGAAGCCTTGCGAAAAGGTGCCCTGAGCACCCAAAAATCCACAAACGGCTCCTCGGCCGCAACTTCAAAGCGCCCGCGGGAGATGGCTCAGAGAGCATCTGCAGCGCACTGTCGGCAATGCTGGTACCGGCGCACGAGGATGTCGCTCACCTCCCGAAGGACGCGAAGGAGATTTCCAGGCATCGATGGTGGGAACTGAGGTAATGGCTTATTACCTGCAGCCCCTCTTTCTCTTTTCCCCCCCCCCCTTCCCCTTCCCAGCTCCACTCTCTCAGCTCGCACCCCCCTCCCCCCTTACAGCCCCGTTCCCAGCTCCCCCTCGCATCCCCTTCCTGCCCCGTTCCCAGCTCCCCCTCGCATCCCCTTCCCTCCACCCCTCCCCCTTGCACCCCCTCCTCCCACCTGCATCATCCTACACCTGTGTAGGGGCCCTAACAACCCCACTGCCTTGTGAGCGTCTCGGGAGAGACCAAGGCTAAGGGAGTAAACCCTAACAGAAAATCCGGAGCGGAACCCTGTAGGCGGTCATGTGTCACCTTTGGCATGTTTCTGGCAGTTCCTGCAGCCATACAGGTGCCAAACGTCATGCTCTGCACTCCTTTGGACCCCACCAGAAAGGCCGAGAGGGGGGTTTTGACGATTGGGCAACTCTCAACCTCCACACATTCGCCCAGGCATGCGCCATGGAGAGGTCACTCCATAGTTGCCTCACAGCGACTGAAACAACACAGAAGGCAGCAGTTACGGGTTATAAGTCCAGCTAAATTGGCGTAGAGATTGGGTGTCTTTGTCGGTGGGAGAGGTCATCGCACCTCACTGGACAGCTACCGCCCGCCTCAAACTGGGCAGCCCCTGGTCAATAAGGTTCTGTCCCGCCATAGTCCACCTGCTTCAATGGGTGCTTGGAGCTCAGGGTCATTGCCCGAAAGGTGGACTGCAACACCACCCCAAACAACATGAAAAAAGGAAAGAAGGTACCAGCCCTTCGCTTTGCAAGCTGGAACGTCAGAACTATGTATCCTGGCCTGTCGGAAGACCTTACACAAATCAACAATTCTCGGAAGACCGCCATCATTAACAACGAGCTCAGTAGGCTCAGTGTAGACATTGCAGCACTTCAGGAGACACGCCTCCCCGTGAGTGGATCTCTAGCAGAGCAAGACTACACTTTCTTCTGGCAGGGCAGGGATCCTGAAGAACCAAGACAGCATGGAGTGGGCTTCGCCATCAGAAACCCCTTGCTCAGCATGATAGAGCCTCCCTCAAATGGCTCGGAACGCATACTGTCCATCTGACCCCTCACCACCTCTGGTCCAGTACACCTACTCAGCATCTATGCTCCAACACTCTGCTCCCCACCTGAAGCTAAAGACCAGTTCTACGAGGAACTCCATAACATCATTAGCAGCATCCCCAACACCGAACACCTGTTCCTGCTGGGGGACTTGAATGCCAGGATTGGGGCCGACCATGACTCATGGCCCTCCTGCTTTGGGCGCTATGGCGTTGGAAGGATGAATGAGAACGGGCAGAGACTGCTTGAGTTGTGTACCTATCGTAACCTCTGCATTACCAACTCGTTCTTTCACACTAAAACCTGTCACCAGGTTTCATGGAGGCACCCAAGATCGCGTCGTTGGCACCAGCTGGACCTCATCGTCACAAGGCGAGCCTCCTTAAACAGTGTTCAAATCACACGCAGCTTCCACAGTGCGGACTGCGACATCGACCACTCCCTGGTGTGCAGCAAGGTTAGACTCAGACCAAAGAAGTTGCATCATTCCAAGCAGAAGGGCCACCCGCGCATCAACACGAGCAGAATTTCTCATCCACAGCTGTTACAAAAATTTCTAAATTCACTTGTAACAGCCCTTCAAAACACTCCCACAGGGGATGCTGAGACCAAGTGGGCCCACATCAGAGACACCATCTATGAGTCAACTTTGACCACCTACGGCAAACGTGCGAAGAGAAATGCAGACTGCTTTCAATCTCATAATGAAGAGCTGGAACCTGTCATAGCTGCTAAGCGCATTGCACTGTTGAACTACAAGAAAGCCCCCAGCGAGTTAACATCTGTGGCACTTAAAGCAGCCAGAAGCACGGCACAAAGAACAGCCAGGTGCTGCGCAAATGACTACTGGCAACACCTATGCAGTCATATTCAGCTGGCCTCAGACACTGGAAACATCAGAGGAATGTATGATGGCATTAAGAGAGCTTTTGGGCCAACCATCAAGAAGATCGCCCCCCCCCCCCCTCAAATCTAAATCAGGGGACATAATCACTGACCAACGCAAACAAATGGACCGCTGGGTTGAGCACTACCTAGAACTGTACTCCAGGGAGAATGTTGTCACTGAGACTGCCCTCAATGCAGCCCAGCCTCTACCAGTCATGGATGAGCTGGACATACAGCCAACCAAATCGGAACTCAGTGATGCCATTGATTCTCTAGCCAGTGGAAAAGCCCCTGGGAAGGACAACATCAGTATCTATCCCCATGCAAACACTCAAACCCAGAAATGCAGTTTTTTTTACTTTTATTCATTTGTGGGATGTGGGTATTGCTGGCTAGGCCAGCATTTATTGCCCATCCCTAATTTCCCTTGAACTGATTGGCTTGCTAGGCCATTTTAGAGGGAATTTTAAGAGTCAACCACATTGCTGTGAGTCTGGAGTCACATGTAGGCCAGACCAGGCAGGATGGCAGCTTTCCTTCCTTAAAGGACATTAGTGAACCAGATGGGTTTTTACAACAATCGACAATGTTTTTATGCTCACCATTAGACTGGCTTTTAATTCCAGATTTATTAATTGAATTCAAATTTCACCATCTGCCGTGGTGGGATCTGAACCCTTGTCCCAGAGCATTAGCCTGGTCACTGGATTACTAGTCTAGTGACATTACCACTACTCCACCGCCTCCCCAGTTCTTAGAGTAATAATAGTAGTACATCTGGTGAAAATATAAAAGGGATAAAAATAAAATCTGTAAATACTGGTAATACATAGCAGGTCTGTCAGCATGTGAAAGAGAAAATAAGGCTTCAACCAGAATACAGCCAGAAGCTACTAGTGAATATTCTTTGTTGGGGTTGTTGGGATGCCAGAAATGGGGAGGGAATTAAGTTATTTTAAGTTATGTAGAAGACATGGGGGTAAAAATTCAGTATGGTCTATTTTCAGGTATGTAAGTAACAGGTGGGCTTCCCATCTGTGCCTGAACCGGTAGGTCTGAGACTCGACAGAAATTGGGCTTCGGGCCTTGCTCCTCATTGTAATAATAGTGGCAGTTCCCAACGCCTTTTGCGTTTCCAGAAGCAGCTTAGCCATTTATTGGGGTCCAATTTGGGCCAGTTAATTTGCCAGCAGGGGTTCTTGGGTAAGGTAGTGAAACCCTTGAGCGTAAATTATATCGGGGCAATTTGCAAATGCTGCCCACACAAGTCACCTGAAAAGCAAGTGGCAGCAAAGGAAAATTAAGGGGTGGAAAGGAGGAGAATCTAGGCTGATATTCAGGTGGATCTGTAAATGGGTGCTCAGAATGTCTGTCTGTTTTGGGCAGGAGGCTGTTTAAATATACAAATTACAACTTTATTCCATTGTGAGATCCTAACTGCAAATGTGATATACAAATGGGCATCGTGTGCAACCTCCATAACCTGCCTGTTTGTACCAGGCATAAAGCAACTGAGCCTGACTCCACAAAAATACTATGGAACATTCCATGCCTGTGCTTGCCTTTCTCCACCTGGCCTGACCTGCCAGCTTGCTAAGTGTAGGAGCTGGCCCATTCCTCGCCCCCCCATTATCATGAGTCATTGCAAGAGCACCCATTTGGTACCGCAGCTTACTGGCTGTATTCAGATCAAATCAGAAACTGAAAATTGTTCGGGCTTCCCCATGTTGGCTTCAGGCAGGTGACGTTTCCACACCCATCTTGGGCATATGTTTAAAGTCATTTTCCATGGATTTGGGCTGCCTGCTTAGGGTTTCAAGCTGTAGAAGCACACATCAGGATCTCTTAAGGAGGACAGCTCAAATAGGTAAAATCTTACTGTTAAATCTTCGGAGTATTTTCTGCCCTTTTAACTTTAGGAGGGCTAAATTGAGTATGATGTGCAAACAACCCACATCGGTTTATTAAAATGCAGGCAGCAGGCCAGCTTCATGCTGACAGCTGATCTCTGCATGTGGCTAGTGTTAATCACACTGTTCATTGCATGCAGGGCTCAACAAGGGGTTCAAAATTGTCCCTTTCAAGCACCAGCTAAAACTAGCCTGCACTGCTTAAAGCTAGCCTGCACCTCTTAAGGGGAGGTGCATTTTTGGTTGAAGCAGGTGCTGGGAGTCATGCAGGAAGTGAATCTGTCCTGGGAAACAATAATGAATTGCACAACATGAGAAAGAGTATGCACCGAGAATTTTGGCCACTGCAGTGGAGGCCTTGATGGAGGACATAGAGAGGAGAAGAAATGTCCTGTATCCGCAGGGAGCAGGAGGACCTCCAAACACATGCTGTGGAGGTCAATGCCAGGAGTTGAGCCCTGAGGACCTGGATGCAGTGCTGTAAGTACAGTGACCTCACACGAGTGGTCAAGTTCATCTTCAAGTGCCATATACTACTAACACTACCATTTGCTTCAGCCAATGCTCATTTTACCACAGTCCCCATCACTCACTTACCAACAAGTCCTATCAATCAGGGCTCATAGTTGGTCCTCTAGCGAGTGAGTCTGGCGAGTTAATAATGGAAAATAAGGAAATGACGGAGGAATCAAATAGATTTTTGGCATCTGTCTTCATTGTGAACGATACAAATAACATCCCAGAAATAAGTGTGATTCAAGAGTTGAAAGGGAGGGAGGAACTTAAAACAATTACCATCACCAGGGAAAGGGTACTGAGAAAATTATTAGAACAAAGCCCCAGGTCTGAAGTGACTGTTGTATTAAGAGTGATGTCCCTTTCAGAGCTTCGTATAGACAGCACCTTCTAAACTCAGGATCTCTACCACCTAGAAGGACAAGGGCAGCAGATGCATGGGAACATCACCACCTGCAAGTTCCTCTCCAAGCCACACACCATCCTGACTTGGAACTATTTCACCGTTTCTTCACTGTCGTTGGGTTAAAATCCTGGAACTCCCTTCTTAACAGTACTATTGGTGTACCTACCCCACATGGACTACAGTGGTTCAAGAAGGCAGCTCACTACCAGCTTCTTGAGGACAATCAGGGATGGGGAATAAATGCTGGTCTAGCCAGCGACGCCCGTATCCCCCGAACGAATAAAAAAAATCTTAGTAAACTAATGAGCTAATTACAAGGATGTGATCATGTGACTCAAAGCCATAGTACTCTACAACTGTAACACCCAGAGTAAGGCTTTGTAAATAGCTCTGTACTATATATAATAGTTCACTGTAATAAACCTTCGAATAAATCTTCATCAAAACTGGATTCCACACCTCACTTAGGTTGCATCAGACAACATAAAAAAACTCATTACATGGTGGGAACTGTGGTATGAAGACTAAGTCTAGGTTTGAAGACTACAGGTAAAACAACTCTGAAAATGACTTTCTTACAGCCACTAGATTGAAAGTTCAAAAAAATGCTGGCTCAAACAGTGAAAAAAAGGAACTTGCCTCAAGCTGTAGAAGACAGAGCTCAGAACGGCAGGCTGCAAGTAAATTGTTCCGACAGTCGAGAGATTCTGCTTTTAAAAAAAAAAGCTTTGAAGTTTTTCAAAAGATCAATTTCTTTTCAAAAGCACTGTGTTTAAAAAAAAATATGAGGAAGACCCATCTCCTGTCACAGGCTGATCAAGTTCGGCACCGTTACAGGAGGTGTTCATTAGAAAATACGCGGAAAAACCCTGATCTCTGCAGAACTTCATCCAGGCAGCAAAGTTTAAAAAAACATTTAAATCACTCGAGTATGAAGAACATAAACAAACTCTAGCAGATAGTGTGCAGCTGTGTAACCAGAACAGGCTTAAGCGCTGGAAGCAAGATAAACACTAGCAAACACCTGCT
The DNA here is from genome assembly GCF_036365525.1 of Heterodontus francisci. Taxonomy (NCBI): domain Eukaryota; kingdom Metazoa; phylum Chordata; class Chondrichthyes; order Heterodontiformes; family Heterodontidae; genus Heterodontus; species Heterodontus francisci. The sequence continues at coordinate 227,509,457 of NC_090371.1, forward strand.
CCTGTCAATCAAAGCAGCTAGTATAAATAACAGAGAGTCTCTTAAAGGGGAAATAGTGTAGTGTCTTAAAGCAAGTTTTAAAGCAAAAGAACAGGAGAAATATGGATACCAGATTTCCCAGCATGAACTGGAAAACCTTGAATATCCTATCTGAGTTCCAACTTTTCAAACAAAGAATGCAGTTATTCTTCACAGACCAAGCAATTGTAGAACCAGAAACACAGGCTGTAAAAATACTAATAGCAGTTGGTAATGAGGGATTACACAGAATCAACACCTCTGGACTATCTGATGAGGACCAGAAAAACCCCACAAAGATATGGAAAGTGCTAGAAGATTTCCTGATTATGAGTGAATTTTAGAATTTACCGCCTGGAATTGATGTCCTACAGGCACAGCCACAAGAATCAATAGTCCAGTTCATCAGTAGATGCCGTAGTAAGGGCAACAAATGCGACTTCTCAGAAACTGAGCTGTCAAACGGAATAATGGAGCTGGTAATTGTTTTAACACCAATTGAAACATTTCACACAGACCTTTTGCGGGGAGGGGGCGGGAAAGAAAGGTCACAACATTAATGCACTGCTAGAAGATGGCAGGAAATACAAAGCCATTGTAGCTGGACAATAGCACCCACAAGCACTAGGTGCAGCCAACAGTATCAGCACGATAACCAGGTTGAAAAGAGGTAAGTGCAGTCTGTCCCGCTCACGGCGAAGTTGCCCTGAATTTCGTGACCTCGACAAGGCATGTGGTGTAAAAGGACACTGGACTCACCTATGCAAGAAATCGGGCTCCAAAGACACAGCCAGAAGCTGCAGCAGGACACAGACAAACAGAAGACAGGTGCAGCAACAAGGCAACAGCAGCAAGGAGAGTACCAGAGACCTGCGTAGATTCAAGCTGATACTCAAAGTCCACTTCGAAACAGACCTGAGAGAAGACTCAATGAGGAGTAATTCTCAGCCAGAAGATGAACAGGCATTCCACATTGTGAACCTGACGTATCACATGGATAAAGTCAGACAACTGGAAGCTTTCGCCTCTGTTAACATCATGTGCCAAAAGAAAGCTGGCAAACACACTCGGTCAAGATTGACACCAGGGCTAGTGCAAATATCCTTCCAGTCCAAATCTTAAAGGATATGGACCACAGTCATCAGAAATCATTGATACAATCGACAATAGCCAAGTTATCAGCGTACAAGGGGTCACCCATCCCTTGCAGTGACACACTGACAACACAATGCAGATATGGCAAGTTGGCACGGAAACCACAAATGTTCTTCATAATAGACATGAGCAGACCGGCGTGTAAGGATCTCAACATCATAACTATCCACGGGGTCAGCAAGTTACCAATTACAGAGGAAGAGACCAAGGGTACCCGCCTTGAGTCACAGTCCCTCCAGGATCTCAGTAGTTCTTGTTTGGGAAGTATCAGCCTCTTCTCAGATGTCACACCAAGAGAATGAAGGTCCAAATTCAAATGGTGAAAGTGTCTCTTCGCGCTCCAATGACTCAGAAGAGGAGATTGATGTTGTAACCACTGAGAAGCAAAGGATGGCAGTGGGGAGCATTGCCAAGGGGAAATCTCCAAGGACTGGAACCCATCGCAGACTCTGGCCAGCATCAAACGGTGCAGTGTGGAAATCCAGCAACAGCGCAACTATGCTGTGCCTTCACCTTTGCTATCCAGAGAACTGCCAGCACCACAACAAACCAGAATGGACAGGTATCACAATGAGGCCAAGTATTCTTCTCCCAACAAGTCCTCGACCTTGAACCACAAGCCTTCAGACGCGGAGGATGGAGAGAGGCAAAGGACACGCAATGTCCTGAAGAGGCAGAGGAGTTGAAGCATTGTTTATTGGCTTTTTGAGATGAGGTGCTGGAACTTTCCAAGGATGAAAAGGCCCCAAAAGTGGTCATCTTGAGAAAAGCAACAGAGTATGTTAGCAGACTGAAGGCAGAGCAACAGAAATTGAATGCAGTGAGGGAGAAATTGCAGAAAGAACTGCAACAGATGAGACACAAATTCCCTGAGCAAGAATTATCAAACCACCGAAACAATCTATGGACTTTTAAGCCTCTGCACTTGGAAAGGTCATAATCTCTATACCTGTGTAAATAATTTTGATGTTACCTAATGTTTTTTTTATGTTTTATATGTTTTTACTTTTGGCATAAAAGACTTCTCTTTGGGGAAAAAAGGGGATTTCATATCCCGTTAAGTACCTGTTAAGGTGAAGGGTAGGACCAACAAGTCCAGGGAACCCTGGACGTCAAGGGATATAGAGGATTGGATCAGGGAAAAATATGAGGCTTATGGCAGATTCAGAGCACTGAAAATAGCAGAGGCACCAGAGGAATATAGAAAGTGTAGGGGGGGTACTTAGAAAAGTAATTAGGAGAGCGAAGAGGGGACATGAAAAAACACTGGCAGACAAGATAAAGGAAAATCCTAAGGTGTTTCATGAGTATATTAAGGGCAAGCGGATAACCAGGGAAAGAGTAGGGCCCATTAGGGACCAACGTGGCAATCTGTGTGTTGGAGCCGGAGGACATAGGTGGGATTTTAAATGATTACTTGAAATGATGTGTTCACTATGGAGAAGGACGATGTAGGTGTAGAGATCAGGGAGGGGGATTGTGATATGCTTGAACATATAAGCATTGAAAGGGAGGAAGTGTTAGCTGTTTTAGTTTAGAGATACAGCACTGAAACAGGCCCTTCGAGTCTGTGCCGACCATCAGCCACCCATTTATACTAATCCTACACTAATCCCATATTCCTACCACATCCCCACCTGTCCCTATTTTTCCCGACCACCAACCTACACGAGGGGCAATTTATAATGGCCAATTTACCTATCAACCTGCAAGTCTTTTGGCTTGTGGGAGGAAACCGGAGCACCCGGAGGAAACCCACGCAGACACAGGGAGAACTTGCAAACTCCACACAGGCAGTACCCAGAATTGAACCCGGGTCGCTGGAGCTGTGAGGCTGCGGTGCTAACCACTGTGCCACTTAAAAGTGAATAAATCCCCAGGCCTAGATGAGATGTATCCCAGGCTGTTATGTGAGGCAAGGGAGGAGATAGGGGCTCTGACACAAATTTTCCAATCCTCTCAGGCCACAGAAGAGGTACTCGAGGATTGGAGGACAGCATTTTGGGAACAGTGACCATAATTCCATAAGTTTTAAGGTACTTGTGGATAAGGATAAGAGTAGTCCTCGGGTGAAGGTGCTAAATTGGGGGAAGGCTAATTATAACAATATTAGGCAGGAACTGAAGAATTTAGATTTAGGCTGTTTGAGGGTAAATCAACATCTGACATGTGGGAGCCTTTCAAACGTCAGTTGATTGGAATCCAGGACCAGCATGTTCCTGTGAGGAAGAAGGATAAGTTTGGCAAGTTTCGGGAACCTTGGATAACGCGGGATATTGTGAGCCTCGTCAAAAAGAAAAAGGAAGCAATTGTAAGGGCTAGAAGGCTAGGAACAGACGAATCCCTTGAGGAATATAAAGACAGTCGGAAGGAACTTAAGCAAGGAGTCAGGAGGGCTAAAAGGGGTTATGAGAAGTCATTGGCAAACAGGATTAAGGAAAATCCCAAGGCTTTTTATACGTATATAAAGAGCAAGAGGGTAACCAGGGAAAGGGTTGGCCCACTCAAGGACTGAGAAGGGAATCTATGTGTGGCGCCAGAGGAAATGGGCGAGGTACTAAATGAGTACTTTGCATCAGTATTCACTAAGGAGAAGGACTTGGTGGATGATGAGCCGAGGGAAGGGAGTGTAGATAGTCTCAGTCATCTCATTATCAAAAAGGAGGAGGTGTTGGGTGTCTTGCAAAGCATTAAGGTAGATAAGTCCCCAGGGCCTGATGGTATCTACCCCAGAATACTGAGGGAGGCAAGAGAAGAAATTGCTGGGGCCTTGACAGAAATCTTTGCATCCTCATTGGCTACAGGTGAGGTCCCAGAGGACTGGAGAATAGCCAATGTTGTTCCTTTGTTTAAGAAGGGTAGCAAGGATAATTCAGGAAATTATAGGCCGGTGAGCCTTACATCAGTGGTAGGGAAATTATTAGAGAGGATTCTTCGGGACAGGATTTACTCCCATTTGGAAACAAATGAACTTATTAGCGAGAGGCAGCATGGTTTTGTGAAGGGGAGGTCGTGTCTTACTAATTTGATTGAGTTTTTTGAGGAAGTGACGAAGATGATTGATGAAGGAAGGGCAGTGGATGTTATCTATATGGACTTCAGTAAAGCCTTTGACAAGATCCCTCATGGCAGACTGGTACAAAAGGTGAAGTCACATGGGATCAGAGGGGAGCTGGCAAGATGGATACAGAACTGGCTCGGTCATAGAAGACAGAGGGTGGCAGTGGAAGGGTGCTTTTCTGAATGGAGGGGTGTGAATAGTGGTGTTCTGCAGGGATCAGTGCTGGGACCTTTGCTGTTTGTAGTGTATATATATAAATGATTTGGAGGAAAATGTAGCTGGTCTGACACAAAGGTTGGTGGAGTTGCGGACAGTGATGATGATGGTCAGAGGATACAGCAGGATATGGATCGGTTGGAGACTTGGGCAGAGAAATGGCAGATGGAGTTTAATTCGGACAAATGTGAGGTAATGCATTTTGGAAGGTCTAATGCAGGTGGGAACTATACAGTAAATGGCAGAACCCTTAGGCGTATTGACAGGCAGAGAGATCTGGGCTTACAGGTCCACGGGTCACTGAAAATGGCAACGCAGGTGGATAACGTAGTCAAGAAGGCATACGGCATGCTTGCCTTCATCGGTCGGGGCATAGAGTATAAAAATAGGCAAGTCATGCTGCAGCTGCACAGAACCTTAGTTAGGCCACACTTAGAATATTGCATGCAATTCTGGTCGCCACACTACCAGAAGGACGTGGAGGCTTTGGAGAGGGTACCGAAGAGGTTTACCAGGATGTTGCCTGGTCTGGAGGGCATTAGCTATGAGGAGAGGTTGGATAAACTCGGATTGTTTTCACTGGAACGACGGAGGTGGAGGGGTGACATGATAGAGATTTACAAAGTTATGAGCGGCATGGACAGAGTGGATAGTCAGAAGCTTTTTCCCAGGGTGGAAGAGTCAGTTACTAGGGGACATAGGTTTAAGGTGAGAGAGGCAAAGTTTAGAGGGGATGTGCGAGGCAAGTTCTTTACACAGAGGGTGGTGAGTGCCTGGAACTTGTTGCCGGGGAAGGTGGTGGAAGCAGGTACCAGAGAGACGTTTAAGAAGCATCTTGACAAATACATGAATAGGATGGGAATAGAGGGATATGGACCCCAGAAGTGCAGAAGGTTTTAGTTTAGGCAGGCATCAAGATCGGCGCAGGCTTGGAGGGCCGAATGGCCTGTTCCTGTGCTGTACTGTTCTTTGTTCTTTGAATGTGGTACCATTATTCAAGAAGAGTATCAGGGATAAACCAAGTAATGACAGGCCTGTGAGTCTAACATCAGTGGTTGGGAAACTATTGGAAAAAATTCTGAGGGACAGGATTAATCTCCACTTGGAGAGGCAGGGATTAATCAGGGGGAGATCGTGTCGCACTAACTTGATTGAGTTTTTCGAGGCAGTGATTAGATGTGTAGATGAGGGTAAAGCAGTTGATGTAGTCTGCATGGACTTCAGTAAGGCTTTTGATAAGGTCCCGCATGGGAGATTGGTTAAGAAGGTAAGAGCCCATGGAATCCAGGGCAATTTAACAAATTGGATCCAAAATTCTCTTAGTGACAGGAGGCAGAGGGTGATGGTCGCGGGTTGTTTTTGCGAGTGGAAGCCTGTGACTAGTGGTGTACCACAGGGATCGATGCTGGGACCCTTGCTGTTTGTAGTGCACATTAATGATTTAGCTGTGAATATAGGAGGTATGATCAGTAAGTTCGCAGATGACACGAAAATTGGTGGTGTCGTAAATAGTGAGGAGAAAAGTCTTCGATTACAGGATGATTTCGATGGACAGAGCAATGGCAAATGGAATTTAATCCTGAGAAGTGTGAGGTGTTGCATTTTGGGAGGACTAACAAGGCAAGGGAATATACAATGAATGGTAGGACCCAGGAAGTACAGAGGGTCACTGGGTCCTTTGTGTACTTGTCCATAGATCACTGAAGGCAGCAGGACAGGTAGATAAGATGGTTCGGAAGGCATCTGGGATACTTGCCTTTATTAGCTGAGGCATAGAATATAAGAGCAGGGAGGTTATGATGGGAGTTGTATAAAACGCTAGTTAGGCCACAGCTGGTGTACTTTGTACAGTTCTGGGCATTACACTATAGGAAGGGTGTAATTGCACTGGAGGGGCTGCAGAGGAGATTCACCAGGATGTTGCCTGGGCTGGAGCATTTCAGCTCTGAAGAGAGACTGAAAAGGCTAGGGTTGTTTTCCTTAGAGCAGAGAAGGCTGAGGGGGGACATGATTGAGATGAACAAAATTATGAGGGACATTGATAGGTTAGATAGGAAGAAACTTTTTCCCTTAGCGGAGGGATCAATAACCAGTGGGCATAGATTTAAGTTAAGGGGCAGGAGGTTTAGAGGGGATTTGAGGAAAAAATTTTCACTCAGTGTGGTTGGAATCTGGAACGCACTGCCTGAAGAGGTGGTAGAGGCAGGAACCCTCACAACATTTAAGAAGTAGTTTGATGAGCTCTTGAAATGCCATAGCATACAAGGCTACGTGCCAAATGTTGGAAAATGGGATTAGAATAGTTAAGTGCTTGATGTCCGGCACAGAGACGATGGGCCGAAGGGCCTGTTTCTGTGCTGTATAACCCTATGACTGTATATGATTGCCTTTAAGAATGATGTCCCTTTAAGATCTTAGTATGCTAATCAGCTAAGTACCAGGACATAGTTATGTGACTCGAAGCCAGAGTCACTCTGCAACTGGAACACCCACAGTAAGGTTCTGTATATGGTTCGTTCTGTGCCACAATAAACCTGTTTGAGATCTTCAATATAACTGAACTCCACGCATCTCATTTATGTTGCATCAGACAACATAAAATAACTCATTACAGTGGCTGTTGAGATAGTGGATGCATTGGTTTTAATTTTCCAAAATTCCCAAGGTTCTGAAAAGGTCCCATCAGATTGGAAAATAGCGAATGTAACTCCGCTATTCAAGAAAGGAGAAAGACAGAAAGCACGAACCTATAGGCCAGTTAGCTTAGCATCTGTCATCGGGAAAATTCTGCAATCTATTATTAAGGAGGTTTTAGCAGGTCATTTAGAAAGTCCCAGTGCAATCAGGTAGAATTAGCATGGTTTTATGAAAGGGAAATCGTGTTTGACTAATTTATTAGAGTTCTTTGTGGACGTAACGTGCAACATGGATAAAGGGAAACCTGTGGATGTGATGTACTTGGATTTCCAGAAGGCATTTGAAAAGGTGCCACATCAAAGGTTACTAAACAAAATAAGAGCTCATGGCGTAGGGGTAACATGTTAGCATGCGTAGAGGATTGGTTAGCTAACAGGAAACAGAGAGTTGGCATAAATGGGTCATTTTCAGGTTGGCAAATTGTAACTCGTGGAATGCCACAGGGTTCAGTGCTGGGGCCTCAACTATTTACAATCTATATCAATGACTTGGATGAAGGGACAGAATGTCTAGTTATATTTGCCGATGACACAAAGATAGGTAGGAGAGTAAATTGTGAAGATGACATAAGGAGTCTGCAAAGGGATATAGATAGGTTAAGTGAGTGGGCAAAGATTTGGCAGATGGAGTATAATATGGGAAAGTGTGAACTTGTCCATTTTGCCTGGAAAGATAGGAAAACAACATATTATTTAAATGGAGAGAGGTTGCAGAACTCTGAGATGCAGAGGGATCTATCTGGGTGTCCCAGCACAGAAACACGAAAAGTTAGTATGCAGGTACAGAAAGTGTTTAGGAAGGCAAATGCAATGTCATTTACTGCAAGGAGAATGGAATATAAAAGTAGAGATTTTTGTTACAGTTGTACTACGGGGTATATGTGCGACCATATCTAGAGTATTGTGTGCAGTTTTGGTTTCCTTACTTAAGAAAAGGTTGGAAACAGTACAGAGAAGGTTCACGCAACTTAATCCTGGGATGAGAGGGTTATCTTATGAGGAAAGGTTGGACAGGTTGGGTCTATATCCATCAGAGTTTAGAAGGAAGATAGGTGATCTATTGAAACATATAAGATCCTGAAAGGACTTTACAGAGTGGATGTTGAAAAAATGTTTCCCCTTGTGGGAGAGACTAAAACTAGGGGTCACAGTTTAAAAATATGGGTCTCCCAATTTAGACAGAGATGAGGAGAAATATTTTTCTCTCCGAGGGGTGTGAGTCTGTGGAGCTCTCTTCCTGAAGAGGGGTGGAGGCAGGGTCATTGAATGTTTTTAAGGCAGAAGTAGACAAGATTCTTGACAAACAAGGGAGTCAAAGGGTATCGGGGATAGGCAGGAAAGTGGAGTTGAATCCACAAACAGATCAGCCGTGATCTTATAGAATGGGGCTGAATGGCCTACTCCTGTTCCTAGTCCATATGTACCTAATATTCATTTGTTTCATTCCATCCTCACACACTTAGCATTGTTGCAAGACTCGCACCCACCCCTCACAGCGTACACACGCTGTCAGCTGTTCAACATGACACCCACAGTGGCAAAACAGATCAGTTGACACTCACTGGCACACTTCCTTCTTTCTTGCTGGAGAAGGTACCACACAGCCAGAAGCAGCAGGAGTTAACTGGATGGGGACAGGCACATCTGCATGTCCTAACCGCCTTGGAGAAGATGGTTTTGTTCATTATGTGGATGACTGTTGTTGATGCCATGGCCAGCAATGGGGCTGAACCCATCAAAGATGATTGTATCCTCGTACGTAATCATCCTTCTCACATTCCACTTGCCCCTTACCCCACAATTTCTTCTGATCTATAAGCTACAGATGGAGTAAGCATGTACCTCTTACTTACTTCCTCCTCTCCCCTCAACACAACATTACCCTTGTACACTTTTCAGATACCCAAGAGACGCAACTGGCCAGGCAGAGGAGGAACACCAAGAAAAGAGTGATGAAGACACAGCACTGCCATTTGATTTCACACTCGCAGCCAGCAGTTCAGATACTGACACAGCATTTATTTTAGAGGATAGATTGGAGGTGACATTTGCTCAAGGTGAGCCACCGGGCATATGTGCCCTGGAGTCTGGGCAAGGACGACGGAGGATGGGACTGCACAGAGATTCCACTGCAGGGGACTTGGATCAGACTTCAGTGTGCAGCCTGCAGAAGAAAGCTGATGGATATGCAAAACAAAATGCTTGTGCATTGGGAAGCCTGCCAGAAACCTGCATTCAATGCCAAGGAGCATGGAGGACTTGGCCCTAACTTGGCACAGGGCTTTACACAAAGCTTGGAGCGCATCCTTGCCAGCATGGAAATGGTGGCCAACTCTATTCACACATTTGTGGACTCAGCAATGATGCAGCTTCTGATGGCTGACATAACTTCCATTGCAGCACAAGCAACAGCCACCCAATGGACTGCTGTTGCAGTGGAAGCTCAGACTGCTGTCATGAAATGTCAGACTGCTGCTTTCATGGCTGTGGATTACAATGTTCAAAGGGGCTTGTAGAGTGCCACAGCAGACCTGTAATCTGTTTTCCAACAAATTACTAGGATTGCGGAGGCACTGCCCTGGGAAGTAGGAGTAGCTTCATGGAACACAAACCAATTGCCCTTTCTCAGGATGACAGTATTTGTCCTATTAATCCTGCCACTCCACCAATGCCCATGCTGTTGTCTGTTAGCCAACCAGCCCAGACAGTACCACCCATGCCTAGATGGTGCAGTCTGCCGCCGGGCTTTCTCGGCCCAGAGCTGCTTGACGCCATCATCGAAAGCCATCTGCAGTCTCCTCCATTCAAAGTCAGCAGCCTTCCACCGGCCATACTGCAGCCATTGGGGTAGCACCGCATAGCAGCACTAAGGCAGGCAAAGGCACGCGCAAGACAGGCACTAAAGGAATGGAGAAGTATGATTGGTTTACATTTGTATGATTGCATTTATAAATTTGGTTTGGAATGTTTATTTAGTTATGGTTTTCATTTTTACCTTCTGACATTTTAACAGTTGGTCAATGAGGAATTGAGGTTGCATTTATTGGCATTGCATATGGATGAGTTCTTTAAGGACAGCCCAAGCAGAAAGGAGCCGTCTAGGTTGCCTCCTCCCTTCCACTTCCACTTCTTTGTCCTCATCATCTTCATGCTCCTGCACCTCAGTTGCCCTCCCTATAGCTGGTGGCAAGGGTGATGGTAAAGTTGTACCACATGCAGTGGACCACCATGAATCTTAACACCCTCTCTGCCAAGCACTACAGGACTCCTCCAGAGTGATGCAGGCAGCAGAAGTGTTGTTTAAGCAGACCACTGGTGTGCTCTATCACATTTTGTATGGCACTATGGCTGTCATTGTATGTATGATGCATACCTGTACGTGGGTTACGCACCAGAGTCATGAGGCATGTCATGAACAGCCAGCCCTTATTGCCTCGTAGCCACCTTTTGGTTTGCTGTGGTAGCTTAAATGTAGCAGGAATAGCAGACTGCCACAGAATGAAGGCACGACGACTGCTGCCAGGATACTGCACGTTGACCTGCCTGATTCTGTGTGTATAGTCGCACACCAGCTGAACATTAAGGCAGTTCCAGCATATGGCAGAGTTTACATGTGGCTTTCGCACAGCCATGTGTGTGCAGTCAATGGCACTCTGCACCATGGGGAAGCCTGCAATTCTAGCAATCCTTCGTGATCGCTCTGTCTGCTGGCCTCTGGTGAGAAAGCCGTCAGACTTTTGCTCACATCAAGACTCCATGCACTCATCCTATGGATTTGGGAGCAAAACAAACTCCTCCAGCCACCCCCCCCCCCACCCCCGACTTCAGGAATGCAACATTGTACTTCAAGAAGGGAGATAAATCATGTTGTGAATACTATCGAGGTATTTTCCTCTTGTCCATAGCAGGGAAAATCCTGGCACACATTCTCCTGAATGGCCTACTTCCTGTGGCTGAGGAAATCCTCCCAGAGACACAGTGGCTTTAGGCCTTTCAGAGGAACTTCCGACATGATCATTGTTGCCACACAAGTCCAAGAAAAATGTCAAGAGCAACATCAGAAACTCCTCATTGCATTCATCGACCTAATCAAAGCATTTGACTCAATAAATCACAAGGCTGTGTGGATTGTGCTGCAAAGAGTTGGATGTCTAAGAAACTTCATCACAATGCTGAAATTTCTTCATGAAAACATGGCTTGAGTGGGAGATCTGAAACAGATGGCTTCAAAATACAGATTAGGATCAAGCAAGGCTGTGTGATTATCCCAATACTATTGTGTGTGGCTGTTCATCTCATCAAAAAGCAAGGGAGACAGTGCTGTAATGGTAATGTCACTGGACAAATAATCCAGAAGCCTTGGGGATATGGATTCAAATCCTACCACAACAGTTGGTGGAATTTAAATGCAATTAATAATAAACTGGAATTGAAAACTAATCTTAATAATGGTGTCAAGAAACTATCATCGATTGCTGTAAAAACCCATCTGGTTCACTATTGCCCTTTAGGGAAGGAAATCTATCTTTACCTGTTCCGGCCTGCATGTGATTCCAGACCCACTGATGTGGTTGATTCCCAACTGCACTCGGAAATGGCCTAGCAAGCCATTTAGTTCAAAGGTCAAAAGTAACAAATACTGGCTTTTATGTGATGCATGATGCCCAATTTCCATGAAAGAATTTTTTAAAACCTGCCCTCTGGTGTTAGTATTAAATACTGTATAAATGGAAATCTCTATAACTTAGTTGCCTCCGTGCCAAAACCAAACTGACCACCATAGAGGTACACAAGGTACAATTTGCGGATGCCCACTCTTCATCAGATTTACAAGCCACTCTCGATCTCTGCCTGGTGAGTCCAGAACAAGGGGCAGGCCATTTAAGACTGAGATGAGGAGGAATTTCTTTACTCAGAGGGTGGTGAATCTGTGGAATTCTCTACCCCAGAGGGCTGTGGAAGCTCAATCATTGAACATGTTCAAGACAGAAATCGATAAATATCTGGATACTAATTACATCAAGGGATAGGGGAATAGTGGGGAAAAATGGCATTGAGGTAGATGATCTGTTTGAATGGCAGAGCAGACTCAACGGGTCAAATGGCCTACTCCTGCTCCTATGATTTCCTTCTTTGTCTTCGTTCTGTCTCATCATTACAGCATTGGGCAGATGAGTAACCTGGCCTGTACTTGAATGTCGCCAAAACAAAGCTCATATATCCACCCACACCTGCTCAACCAAATATTCCACCTCCCATATATGTTGAAGAAGAGACTCTGGAATATGTTGAGCACTTCTCAAACCTTATCAGTTACCTCTGTCAAAAGGCCACCATTGATGAGGATATGCAACATTGGATCAGCTGCACCAGTTCAGCCTTCTACAGATCAAGGCAGTGAGTGTTTGACAACAAAGACCTCTGTAAATCAACAAAAGTCTTAGTGTGCAGAGCCGTTGTCATTATCACACTTCTATACTGCAGTAAGACCTGGACTGTGTACCTGCAACACAGAACAGGAGAGAAATTCAGAGAAACATAGAAAATAGGAGCAGGAGTAGGCCATTCGGCCCTTAGAACCTGCTCCGCCATTCATTACGATCATGGCTGATCATCCAACTCAGTAACCTGTTCCCACTTTTGCTTCATACCCTTTAACCCCTTTAGACCCAAGAACTATATCTAACTCCTTCCTGAAAACATACAATGTTTTGGCCACAACTGCTTTCTGTGGTAGCGAATTCCACAGTCTCACCACTCTCTGGGTGAAGAAATTTCTCTTCATCTCAGTCCTGAAAGGTTGAACCCATATCCTTAGACTATGACCCCTGGTTCTGGATTCCCCCACCATCAGAAACATCCTTCCTGCATCTACCCTGTCAAGTCTTGTTAGCATTTTATAGGTTTCAATGAGATCCCCCCCCCTCACTCTTCTGAACTCCAGCGAATATAATCCTAACCGACTCAATCTCTCCTCATACGTCAGTCCCGCCATCCCAGGAATCAGTCTGGTAAACCTTCGCTGCACTCCCTCTATAGCAAGAACATCCTTCCTTAGATAAGGAGACCAAAACTGCACACAATATTCCAGGTGTGGCCTCACCAAGGCCCTGTATAATTGCAGCAAGACATCCCTGCTCCTGTAGCCGAATCCTCTCGCTATGAAGGCCAACATACCATTTGCCTTTTTTACCGCTTGTTGGACCTTCAGCGACTGGTGTACGAAAACACCCAGGTCTCGTTGCATGTTCCTCTTTCTCAGTTTATAGCCATTCAGATAATAATCTGCCTTCCTGTTTTTGCTACCAAAGTCGGATAACCTCACATTTATCCACATTATACTGCATCTGCCATGCATTTGCCCACTCACTCAACTTGTCCAAATCACGCTGAAGCCTCTCTGCATGCTCTTCACAACTCACCCTCCCACCCAGTTTGGTGTCATCAGCAAATTTGGAGATATTGCATTTAGTTCCCTCATCTAAATCATTAATGTATATTGTGAATAGCTGGGGTCTTGCACTGATCCCTGCGGTACCCACTAGTCACTGCCTGCCATTTGGAAAAAGACCCATTTATCCCTACTCTTTGTTTCCCGTCTGCCAACCAATTTTCTATCTATCGCACTACCCCCAATCCCATGGGCTTTAATTTTACACGCTAATCTCTTATGTGGGACTTTGTCGAAAGCCTTCTGAAAGTCCAAATAAACCACATCCACTGGCTCCCCATCATCAACTCTACTAGTTACATCCTCGAAGAATTCTAGTAGATTTGTCAAGCATGATTTCCCTTTTGTAAATCCATGCTGACTCTGCCCGATTCTACCACTGTTCTCCAAGTGCTCTGCTATATAATCTTTGACGATGGACTCTAGAATTTTCCCCACTACTGACGTCAGGCTGACAGGTCTATAATTCCCTGCTTTCTCTCCACCTCCCTTTTTAAATAGTGGGGTTACATTAACTCCCCTCCAATCTGTAGGAACTATTCCAGAGTCTATAGAATCTTGGAAGATGATCACCAATGCATCCACTATTTCCAGGGCCACTTCCTTAAGTACTCTGGGATGCATACCATCAGGCCCTGGGGATTTATCAGCCTTCAATCCCATCAATTTCCCCAACACCATTTCTCTAATGATACTGATTTCCTTCAGCTCCTGTCTCTCACTAAGCGTTATGTTCCCCAACATTTCTGGTACGATATTTGTGTCCTCCTTGGTGAAGACAGAACCAAAGTATGCATTTAGTTGGTCAGTCATTTATTTGTTCTCAACAATATATTCCCCTGTTTTTGACTAAGGGAGCTACATTTGTCTTCACCAATCTTTTTCTCTTCACATACCTATAGAAACTTCTCCAGTCGGTTTTTATGTTCCTGGCAAGCTTGCTCTCGTGCTCTATTTTCCCTTCTTAATCAATCCCTTGATCCTCCTTTGCTGAATTCTAAACTGCTCCCATTCCTCAGGTCTGTTGTTTTTTTCTGGCAAATTTATATGCCGTTTCCTTGGATCTAATGCTATCTCTAATTTCTCTTGTAAGCCATTGTTTGGCTACCTTTCCCATTTTACTTTTGCGCCAGACAGGAATAAACAATTGTTGCAGTTCATCCATGCGCTGTTTAAATTTTTGCCATTGCCTATCCACCGTCATTCCTTTAAGTTGTGTTTCCCAATCCGTCATAGCCAACTTGCGCCTCATGCCTTTGTAGTTTCCTTTATTAAAATTCAGGACCCTTGTCTTAGAATCAACTATGTCACTCTCCATCTTGATGAAGAATTCCATCATATTATGGTCGCTCGTCCCCAAGGGGTCTCGCACCACGAGATTGTCAATTATTCTTCTCTCATTACACAATACCCAGTCTAGGATGGCCTGTTCTCTAGTTGGTTCCTCAATGTATTGGTCCAGAAAACCATCCCGTATACACTCCAAGAATTCCTCCTCTACGGTATTGTGACTAATTTGATTTGCCCATCTATATGCAGATGAAAGTCACCCATAATTGCAGATGTTCCTTTATCGCATGCACCTCTATAATTTCCTGTTTAATGCCATTCCCAACATCACCAGTACAGTTTGGGGGACTATATACAACCCCCACTCACGTTTCTTTGCCCCTTAGTGCTTCTCAGCTCTACCCATACAGATTCCATATCGTCAGAGCTAATATCTTTCCTCATTATTGCGTTAATTTCCTCTTTAACCAGCAATGCAACTCCACCGCCTTTTGCTTTTTGTCTGACCTTTCTAAATACTGAATACCCCTGGATATTCATTTCCCAACTCTGGCCACCTTGCAGCTATGTCTCCGTAGTCCCGACTATGTCATACCCGTTTACATCTATTTGCGCAATTAATTCATCCACTTTATTGTGAATGCTCCGAGCGTTAAGGCACAAAGCCTTGAGGCTTGTCTTTTTAACATTACTTGTCCCCTTCCCACCATTTTTCACTGTGGCCCTGTTTGATTCTGGCCCTTGATTTCTCTGTCTATCACTTTTCTTATTCCTCTCACTGTTTTTTGTTTCTGTCTTTGATTTCCCCCTCGTCTGACTCCTTGCAAAGGTTCCCATCCCCCTGTCATTTTAGTTTAAACCCTCCCCAACCACTTCAGCAAATACTCCCCCTAGGACATCAGCCCCACTCCTGCCCAGGTGTAACCCATCCAGTTTGTATTGCTCCCACCTCCCCCAGAACCAGTCCCAATGTCCCAGGAATCTAAAACCCTCCCTTTCACACTATCTCTTCAGCCATGTATTCATCCGATATATCCTGCTATTTCTACTCTGACTAGCACGTGGCACTGGTAGTAATCCTGAGATCACTACCTTTGAGGTCCTACTTTTTAACTTCTTAGCTCCCTATATTCTGCTTTTAGGACCTCATCCTTTTTTTTTCACCTGTCATTTGTACCAATGTGTACCATGACCACTGGCTGTTCACTCTCCCCTTCAGAACGTCCTGTAACCGCTCTGAGACATCCTTGACTCTCGCACCAGGTCAGTGCTTCTGCTGCTTCCCCCGGATTCAATGAGAGGACCATCAAACAAATGATAGTGTCCTTCTTACAGCCAGAAACATGAACATTCGGGCAAAACTCCTGCAAAATCAACTCTGATGGACTGGCCACTGTGTCTGTTTGGCTAAAAATCATATCCCCTGCCAGATCCTGTTTTTACAATTCCCAAATAGGCAATGTTCAAGGGGTGGACAAAAAGAAACTTCAAAGACACTCTGAAGCTTGCGTTGAAGTGCGGCTGCATTGACCTTAATGACTGGGAGGAGCTTGCTACCAACTGCTCAGAATCGCAACAACATGTCCACCAAGCTGCAACGCTCTTCAAGTCCCAATGCTGTAATGATGAGGCAGAACGAAGGCAGAGAAGGAATCATAGGATCTTCGGAAATAGGAGCAGGAGTAGGCCATTCAGCCCGACGAGTCTGCTCCGCCATTCAAACAGATCATGATCGATCATCTACCTCTCTGCCATTTTTCCCCACTATTTCCATATCCCTTGATGTCATTAGTGTCCAGAAATCTATTGATTTCTGTCTTGAACATGCTCAATGATTGAGCTTCCAAAGCCCTCTGGGGTAGAGAATTCCACAGATTCACCACCCTCTGAGTAAAGAAATTCCTCCTCATCTCAGTCTTAAATGGCCTACCCCTTATTCTGAGACTCTGTCCCCTTGTTCTAGACTCACCAGCCAGAGGAAACATCCTATCCACATCTACTCTGTCATGCTCTGTAAGAATTTTGAATGTTTCAATGAGATCACCTCTCATTCTTCGAAACTCTGGAGAATACAAGCCCAGTTTCTGCAATCTCTCCTCATAAGACAATCCCTGAATCCTAGGGATTAATCTGGTGAATCTCCTTTGCACTCCCTCTATGGCAAGTATATCTTTCTTTAGATGAGACCAAAACTGTACACAGCACTCCAGGTGCAATTTCACCAAGGCTATATACAATTGAAGCAATACACGTTTAACTCCTGTACTCAAATCTCCTTGCAATGAAGGCCAACATGCCATTTGCCTTCTTAATTGCTTGCTGCACCTGCATATTAGCTTTTAGTGAATCATGAACAAGGAACCCAGGTCTCTGCCATGTTCTTACCCATTCACTTAGCCTTTCCAAATCCCCTTGAAGCCCCCTTGCAGTCTCCTCACAACTTACATTCCCTCCTAGCCTTCTGTCATCAGCAAATTTGGAAATATTACAATTGGTCCTCATATCCAAATCATTGATACAGATTGTGAACAGCTGTGGCCCAAGCACTGATCCTTGCGGTACCCACTAGTAATGACCCATTTATCGTACTCTCTGCTTTCTGTCTGTTAATCAATTCTCAGTCCATTGCAGTATATTATCCCCAATCCCATGTGCAATAATTTTCTTTAGTAACCTGTGTGGGATCTTATCAAAAGCCTTCTGAAAATCCAAATCCATCACATCCACTGGTTCTCCTTTATCTATGCTACAAGTAACATCCTCAAAAAAACTCCCAACAGGTTTGTCAAACATGACTTCCCTTTCACCAATCCATGTTGACTCGGCCCAATCATATCTTTATTTTCCAAGTGTCCAGTCATCTCATCCTTTATGATAGATTCTAACATTTTCACTACTACTGATGTCAAACTAACAGGTCTGTAGTTCTCCGTTTTCTCTGTCGCTCCCTTCTTAAATAGTAGGGTTACATTTGCTTCTTTCAAGTCTGCAGGAACCCTTCCAGAATCTATAGAATTTTGAAAGATAACCACCAATGTATCTACTATATAGCCACCTCCTTCAATACTCTGGGATGTAGCTCATTTGGTCTAGGGGATGTATCAACTTTCAATCCAATTAATCTTTTGAGTACTACTTCTTTATTGATACTAATTACTTTCAGTTCCTCATTTTTACAAGTCCCTTGGTTCCCTAGTATCTCTGGGAGATTTTCTGTATCTTTGTGAAGACAGACACAAAGTAATTGTTTACTCTCTCCACCATTTCCTCATTCGCTAACACAAACTCTCCTGTCTCTGCCTACAATGGACCCACATTCGTCCTCACTAATTGTTTCCTTTTCACATACCTAAAGAAGCTTTTACGGTCGCCTTTATGTTTCTAGCTAGCTTACATTCATAAATTCTTTTCCCTTTCTTTATTAGTTTCTTGGCCCTCCGTTGTTGGACTCTAAATTGCTCCCAATCCTCGGGCTTACCACTTTTTCTGGCGACCTTATGAGCCACTTCCTCTGACCTAATGCAATCTTTAACTTCTTTCATTATTCGTTGATTTGTCTTTCCTGTTGGGATTTTGTATCTTAGAGGAATATATATTTATTGTAAACCGTGTAATACTTCTTTAAATATTAACCATTGCCTGTTCACTGTCAAATCTTTTAATGTATTTTCCCAATTCACCACATCCAACTTG
The DNA here is from genome assembly GCF_036365525.1 of Heterodontus francisci. NCBI lineage: Eukaryota > Metazoa > Chordata > Chondrichthyes > Heterodontiformes > Heterodontidae > Heterodontus > Heterodontus francisci. The sequence continues at coordinate 227,528,037 of NC_090371.1, forward strand.
CCCATCATACCTTCATAGTTTCCTTTGTCCAGATTTAAGACCTTCGTTTCAGAATGAACTATATCGCTTTCAAACTTAATGTAGAATTCTATCATATTGTGGTCACTATTTCCTAATGGCTCCTTTACAGCAAGGTTATTAATTAGCTCTTTCTCAGTGCATAATACTAAATCTAAAATGGCCTGATCCCTAGTTGGTTCTTCAACTACTGCTCCTGAAACCCATCTTGTACACACTCCAGGAATTCATCCTCCACAGCATTAGTGCTAATTAGGTTTACCCAATCTGTATGTATTTGTGTCTCACTAATTTGATTGAGTTTTTTGAGGAAGTGACAAAGATGATTGATGAAGGAAGGGCAGTGGATGTTATCTATATGGACTTCAGTAAAGCCTTTGACAAGGTCCCTCATGGCAGACTGGTACAAAAGGTGAAGTCACACGGGATCAGAAGTGAGCTGGCAAGATGGATACAGAACTGGCTCGGTCATAGAAGACAGAGGGTATCAGTGGAAGGGTGCTTTTGTGAATGGAGGGCTGTGACTAGTGGTGTTCCGCAGGGATCAGTGCTGGGACCTTTGCTCTTTGTAGTATATATAAATGATTTGGAGGAAAATGTAGCTGGTCTGATTAGAAAGTTTGCGGACGACACAAAGGTTGGTGGAGTTGTGGATAGTGACGAGGATTGTCAGGATACAGCAGGATATAGATTGGTTGGAGACTTGGGCGGAGAAATGGCAGATGGAGTTTAATCCGGACAAATGTGAGGTAATGCATTTTGGAAGGTCTAATGCAGGTGGGAAGTATACAGTAAATGGCAGAACCCTTAGGAGTATTGACAGGCAGAGAGATCTGGGCGTACAGGTCCACAGGTCACTGAAAGTGGCAACGCAGGTGGATAAGGTAGTCAAGAAGGCATACGGCATGCTTGCCTTCATCGGTCGGGGCATAGAGTATAAAAATTGGCAAGTCATGCTGCAGCTGTACAGAACTTTATTTAGGCCACACTTAGAATATTGCTTGCAATTCTGGTCGCCACACTACCAGAAGGACGTGGAGGCTTTGGAGAGGATACAGAAGAGGTTTACCAGGATGTTGCCTGGTCTGGAGGGCATTAGCTATGAGGAGAGGTTGGATAAACTCGGATTGTTTTCACTGGAACGACGGAGGTGGAGGGGCGACATGATAGAGGTTTACAAAGGTATAAGCGGCATGGACAGAGTGGATAGTCAGAAGCTTTTTCCCAGGGTGGAAGAGTCAATTACTAGAGGGCATAGGTTTAAGATGCGAGGGGCAAAATTTAGAGGGGATGTGTGAGGCAAGTTCTTTACACAGAGGGTGGTGAGTGCCTGGAACTTGCTGCCGGGGGAGGTGGTGGAAGCAGGTACGATAGTGACGCTTAAGAGGCATCTTGACAAATACATGAATAGGAAGGGAATAGAGGGATATGGTCCCCGGAAGTGCAGAAGGTTTTAGTTTCGGCAGACATCAAGATTGGCGCAGGCTTGGAGGGCCGAATGGCCTGTTCCTGTGCTGTACTGTTCTTTGTTCTTCAATTGAAGATGCCCCTTATTATTGGATTGCCCATGCTACATGCAGCTCTAATTTCCTGATTTATACGGTGCCCAACATTGCCACTACAGTTTGGTGGCCTATAAACAATGTTTGCTCCCCCTAGCTGTTTCTTAGCTTGACGCAAACTGATTCTACATCTTGCTGCTTCGATCTAAGATCCTCTCTCACTCATGTCCTGAAAGAAAGACTTGAGAAGCAAACCCTGCACTCCGGATCCCACTGCCTTGTGGGATATCCTGCCCCATGTGCCCAAAGATCTGTGGGTTGAAAATCAGCCTACTCAGTCACATGAAGACCCATGGCAGAAACACATGACCTTGAGCTGACGTCATTCTCGAATTGAGGGACAGTGGACAGTCGCATATGAGCTGGATGTTGAGGGAGTGGAATCCCTTCTAGTTCCGGTATATGGCAGAGTTGACATGCCATGTGTATGCAGTCAATGGCACTCTCTGCCATGTGGAAGCCTGCAGTCCTGGCAAACCCTCGTGCTCATTCTGTCTGCTGGTCTCTGGAGAGAAGGAATGAAATGTTGTTAGCTCCCTTTGAATTGAGAGCCTCACTGACCTCCTGTATGCAAAAGTTGGCAGCAAAATGCGAGATGTTGCAGATATTTCCATTTCCAGTCAGGAAGAAGCCAGATGTATAAATGTTCACCCGCACAGCCACCTTCACAGCCAGTGGCAATGCGGTTCTTGTCCTGCTCCAAGGCGTTGCAGTTGTGCTGCTGCAGTTAGCACAGCTCAATGGGGATATCCTTGTTGAAGTGCAGACATCTCACACTTTGTTCCTTGCTGAAGTTCAGTTAGCAGAATTGTTTCCTGAACACCCTTGGGTGAATATAGCATCCTGCTGAAAGCCCATCACCTATTCCTTTAGCAGTTTGTTTTGCTCTGCATGGCTTCTGCTCATTCTTCCAGTTATGCTGTATTCCAAGGGGAATGCATACTAGTTCACCCATGCCTGGGAGCAACAGGTTTGTGCAGAAACCTTGAAGTCAGCAAAAAGTACTTCTGTAAGTAGCTGAAGATTCCTTTAAATTGCATTCGTGGGAGGCCCTTCCTGCTGCATAACCTGTGTTCAGCCATGCGAGGTTAAGAAAGGGCATCAACTGTAGGGTGGATCTCCAAAATGGCAGGACAGGCATCAAATCAGTGCGGCATACTGATTGATGTCAAGGTTTGCCAGCTCTGCATACTTCCAGGGTGTTAACAGCACATGTGCAAATGTCTGCACCAAGTTAGCACACAGTGCATTTCAGACACCATTTTGTTCCCCTAACAGCACCTGTAGCACACAAAAAGCAGCCCTGCTGCCATCAAGCCTAATACCATGCCCAAGATGTTGCAGATAATGTAGTTTAGATTACTCTTATTGGCTAGTCCCAGTTCTGTACAGCATTGATTATATTTTCACTGGATGTGTCCTCGATGTATGTTTTGAAAGCATGCTCCAGAAAATGAATGTAAAAGGTTTATTTAGTTTTCTTCAGTCATTGAATCTATCCTGTGCCTCCACAGGATTCTTTTTGCATATTGCAAGACATAGCAAAATATCAATGCCAGATCTCATTTTTGGTCTGCCCAAAAGCAACTGATGCCATTGCCGGGGATGGACAGCCTCCCTCCTCCACGCGATCAGGTGGTGGGGGGCCCACCCTAGCTATTTAAATGAGCCGCCGCGCTTGTAATTGCAGCGGCTCTTCGGCGTGCGGCTTGCCTCCAATTTTGGTGGCGGGCTTGTAAAATTTAGCCCAAGCTTTTTGTCTGCAAACCAAAACAACTGTCCTTGCAACATTTCTGTCACATTCTGAATGTGACTGATTTCTAATGCCTTTTATTTAATGACTATATTAAAGGAGTCAGTGTCAAGCTAAAAATAGACAAAATGGTTTAAATTTGACAAAGAAATTTGAAATATTCAGAATGTTTTCAAAACATTTCATTCATCAGACTGTTCATCTATTTTTCAGATTGCTGTATTCAGTTCTTCCCCATTCTGTTGCCAATGAGTTGAGGCACAGACGTCCCATTCCTGCTAAACGTTATGACAATGTAACCATCCTTTTCAGTGGAATTGTTGGATTCAACGCCTTCTGCAGTAAACATGCCTCAGCTGAGGGAGCTATGAAAATTGTAAACCTCCTCAATGATCTTTATACAAGGTTTGACATCCTCACAGATTCACGCAAGAACCCTTATGTGTATAAGGTGGGTTGCACTATTTTTTTATGGCTCAATTTGGAATTAAAGATTGGATTCCTGCACACTATTGGCTATTACAAAACTCTGCTCCTGACACTACGGGTCAGTCAGTGGGATTGGTGATGATCACAGGATCAGTTGCAGAGGTTGGCATTGCCTGATATGCTGTCTACAATCATAGAAATGTATAGTGCAGATGGAGGCCATTCAGCCCATCGTGCCTGTGCCAGCTTTTCGAAAGTTCTGTCCAATTAGTGCTATTCCCCTGCTCTTTCCCCATAGCACTGCAATTGTTTTTTCTGTTCAAATATTTATCCAAATCCATTTTTCAAAATTACTATTGAATTTGCTGACACCACCCTTTCAGATAGTGCATTCCAGATCTTAACCAAGTGCTCCTTAAAAATGTTCTTTTCCTCTCCCCTCTGGTTCTTTTGCCAAATACCTTAAAGCTATGTGTTCTGGTTACCAACCGTTTTGCCTGTGGAAATAGTTTCTCCCTATTTACCCTGTCATAACCCCTCATAATTTTAAACACCTTTCTTAAATATTCTGCTTAACCTCTTCTACTCTAAGGAGAACAGCCGCGGCTTCTCTAGTTGCTCCAGATTACTGAGGTCCCTCATCTCTTGTACCATTCTAGTAAATCCCCTCTGCACTCTTTCCAAGGCCTTGACTATTTCTCAAGTGTGGTGTCTAGAATTGGGCACCATACAGCAGTTGAAGCCTAACCGTGATGTACAAAGGTTTAGAACAAATTCCTTACTTTTGTGCTTTATGCCTCTATTTATAAAGCCAATGATCCCATATGCTTTTTTAACAGCTTTATAAACTTCTCCGAGCACTTTCAAAGATTTGTATATATGCATCCTTTGTTCCTGCAACCTCTAAAATTGTGCCATTTAGTTTATATTGGCTCTCCTCATTCTTCATTCCAAAATGCATCATTTCACACTTCTCTGCATTAACTTTCACCTGCCATTTGTCTGCCCGGTGTTTTCATTGAGCAAAATTGTGCTCTGGGAGTAAAATACAGTCAACAATTGTTTTTATCAACTGTTAAAAAGATGCGTTTCTTAATGTTATGATGCTTTAAAATTTAAAAGGCTGCCCTTTCCTCTGAATATATTCCCTGAGGCAATAAAGCAAAATATCATCAATCAAAAGTATCTTTCTTTAGAAATCTAAATGTGAGAGTACATTTATCCTAAAAGAACTATGATCAAATGTTCAGAATACCATTTATTTTGGCATCACTTTACCTCCATAAAGAAGGTGGAAGACCAGGTGCTGAGGGTCATTTGGATGGTATTAGCATAAGTTATTTACATTTAAGTTCAGCAATATTACAAATTTATCAGCAATAATATAAAATCATTAATTGAGTGAAAATTTGGACAGCAGTCTCATTTTCAAATGTGACACTGGAAGCAAAACTTTCAAATAGTACTATAGTACCACTTTGCACTGCAGTATAGTCTTTGATGGAAAGAGGGCTGTTGGAGGCAGCACGACAACATGAAGACCCTTGGTGCTCCCACAGTTACTGCCAAGGTCAAGGAGTTCCTGAACCAGCTCCACAATCTTACTCATGAATAATTTTCTATGGTTGTTATATCAAGGCAATTTTGTTTGGCGGTGATTCTAAAATATGAAAAATGCATAAATCACACACTAGCATGTGTGATTTCACACTACCAGCAAATATTACCAGCAAACTAAAGAGTGTGCGGAACCAGAATTAAGAAATAACTTTTGGTCCACCTTCAGCAGCCAGAAGACTAGAAGTGGTTCCGTTCGTTACATTTATCCCAGTGGCAAAGGAAAAAACTATGTGGCTTTCCCCATGGAATAAATGTGATGCTTTGAAACATTACTAGTCTGAGAATAGAGTGGAATGAACAGGGAATGGCAACTAGGAGAATGCCCACAAGACTACAAACCTCATAAATTACCTTGCATTATCAGAGGATAAGTAACAAAAAGATCTTAACTTTTCAGGAGGTATTAACAGAGCTACACTAATCAAAGCAGGAGGAGATAGATTCTTGAGAACTGGTGAATACAATACATTGATTTTCAGATTATCTGCATCAGTCCATGGGCACAGTGGAATTGGAAAATTGGTGAGCAGGACTTAGACATGTTTTGCATCTGATTCTGTCTGCCCCCCATTTTCTGACTCCCTGCATTTTGTGCACGAGAGTGCTTCCATGTATTTTAGGGTCTATGCTATGAATTTGCAGTCCTAAAGGAGAGCTTTTGGGCCCACATGTTGGGAAGTTGGACATCGAGGCAGAGGAACTTTAATATTTTGTGATGGAAATTGTTCAGGGATTGTTGACCTCCGGCAGACAAAAGTTCTTTAGCAGAAGTGTGAATTCATAAAATAAATTCCTCCTTCTCATAGCCTTGTTCAACACCCAAGGGATGTTTTTCCTGCTGAGTTGTGCATAACTTAGGTAAGGAGGGGGAGGAAAATTGAGCAATGAGCCATGCTATCATGCTCACACCACCTGATGTTAATTTTTGGAATTTTAAGTGGAATTAACATCAGACATATAGTGATATAGTGGATGCATTGTATTGGGAGGCAAATGACAGGATAGGATTATATGACATATTACCTCGCATTAGTTTTCTGGCAATAATTGAGAGTAAATGATGTCCCTGGATTTTAAGTGTCCAATTTCACTATAAGCGAAAGGTGAAGGGGGCTGTGAAAATTTAACTTTCCATAGAGAATATAAACACTTTTAAACTTGAATCATTCTTTTGGAAGTTCCTACGCTATCTGCCTCTGCCTAAAGCTGAGGCATCTGCTCTAGGGCAGTGAATGGCCTACCTTTAACATGTTAATGACATCCACCTTGGAAAATGGATTAGGGCAGAGGACGGCAAGGAGTGGATGGAATCCCACCCTGCCAAAGATCTTCTACTATTTGCATACATGCAAAAACATTTAAGTGGTATCTGCACATCTGCCTGATGGCTAGGGAATCCTGAAGTGTCAAAGAGGTAAACCCTTTTCACACCCACCCTCTTCATAAAGCATAACATCCACATGACATCCACATGACCAACCATGAAACAGGGAGTTAGATGCTGTCCCACTTCATCAGTGGATCCCAGAATCTGTAATGTGCCTACACATTGGATATCCCTTCACTACATGCCATGCACCCTGCAGCCAATGTCAGATGGGAGCCCAGCCAGAGAGGGTCCCAAAGGTGAGTTCACCTTAATTTATGTTGGGCTGAGAAGGGTACCTTATCTGCCTTCTTGATAGATGTTGAATGACCTGGAACCAGCAGGCTGCCCTGGCGTACTCAGTCTCCGTCCAGGGCCCACCGACCCAATGCTAATAAGCCCCAGTCCTCAAAATGGTGAGGCCTTACACTGGTACTACTGGGTATCTGGCCGGAGGAAGATATTTCTGACTAGATTTGTATTAGGAGTTAGCCATTTGTAATAGAATTTGGACTAAACTTTGCATAACTTGAAAATCTACCCAACTGACAATGTTTTCTATCTCTCGTGGGATTTTTGGCAGATCAGAGGCGGGCAAAGGCAGAAAACAATTTGAGTTGCATCTTTGCGTCCACTATGCTCCAGAAGCCAGCTATAACCTGAGAAACTGCTCCTGCGATATGCAGGCAGTCACATGCTAACAAAATGCAAATGAAAGAAACAGTTTCCGCCATGTTTTTTTGTCCTTTGCATTGCAGGGATGTTGGGCTAAGGGGCTGCCAGCTCAACTCCCAAGTTCAGCAATTTGGTGGAGGAAGCATCAGGGTTGACCTGGAAAATGGGCCTGTGCAAGCACTCATCAGGTAACAGGGTCATTCTCCTTTTTAATTATATTAGTGTGGGATATCCTACTAGTCACCTTTTTTGTCACACCAGCCGCTTCCTTGGGCCTACAGCTGCAGGTTTCTTCCCCTAGATTGTTGTGACACCCCAGCAAAGGCCAGGGAGCTTGTTTCTGATATGGTAATAACCACAAGGCCAGAAAACTGTCTGAGATCATTGTGGCATCTGAGGGTGGGCAGAAGTGCCCGTCCGCTTCACTTTTACTAACACGTGGTGAAGCAAATGGAAAGCCCAAACCATTGTGACCGGGATGCACACAGAAGCTGACTAACACATGCTATGGAGGCTGCCAGCTTTTTCTTCCCTCCTCCCTTTGTACCCCTTTCACCTGAAGGCATTGACATTTGCTGAGGTTTGGTTTCATAGAAACATAGAAAATAGGAGCAGGAGTAGGCCATTCAGCCCTTTGGGCCTGCTCCACCATTCAAAAAAGATCATGGCTGATCGTCTAATTCAGTACCCTGTTCCTGCTTTCTCCCCATATCCCTTGATCCCTTTGGCATTAGGAAATATATCTATCTCCTTCGTGAATATATTTAATGACTTGGCCTCCACTGCCTTCTGAGGTAGAGAATTCCACAGGTTCACCCACCCTCTGAGTGAAGAAATTACTCCTCATCTCGGCTCTAAATGGCATACCCATATCCTGAGACTGTGACCCCTGGTTCTGGACTCCCCAGCCATCGGGAACATCCTCCCTGCATCTAGCCTGTCTAGTCCTGTTAGAATTTTATAGGTTTCTATGAGATCCCCTTTTATTCTTCTAGTGAATATAGGCCTAGTCGACCCAATCTCTCCTCATATGTTAATCCTACCATCCCAGGAAATAGCCAAGTAAATCTTCTTTGCACTCCCTCCATGACATCCTTCCTCAGTTGAGGCCAAGTCATTAAATATATTCAAGAAAGAGTTAGATATAGTTCCTAGGTCTAATGGGACCAAAGAATATGGGGAGAAAGCGGGAACTGGTTCCTGAGTTTGGATGATCAGCCATGATTGTATTGAATGGCGGAGCAGGCTCGAAGGGCTGAATAGCCTACTCCTGTTCCTATTTTTCTATGTTTCTATCCCCTCTGCCTCCTGCCACTAAGCCAATTTTGGATCCAATTTGCCAAATTGCCCTGGATCCCATGGGCTCTTACCTTCTTAACCAATCTCCCATGTGGGACCTTATCAAAAGCCTTACTGAAGTCCATGTAGACTACCTCAACAGCTTTACCCTCATCTACACATCTGGTCACCTCCTCGAAAGATTCAAACAAGTTAGTTAGACATGATTTCGCCCTGACAAAGCCATGCTGACTACTCCTGATTAATCCCTGCCTCTCCAAGTGGAGATTAATCCTGTCCCTCAGACTTTTTTCCAATAGTTTCTCTACCACTGATGTTAGACTCACCAGCCTGTAATTACCTGTTTTATCCCCGCTACCCTTCTTGAATAATGGTACCACATTCGCTGTCCTCCAGTCCTCTGGTACCTGTCCTGTGGCCAGAGAAGATTTGTTAAAATTTTATAGGTTTCTATGAGATCTCCTTTCATCCTTCTAAACTCTAGTGAATATAAGCTTAGTCGACCCAATATCTCCTCATATGTCAATCCTGCCATCCCAGGAATCAGGCTAGTAAAGTCTTCTTTGCACTCCCTCCATGGCAAGAACATCCTTCCTCAAGTCCAAAACTGCACACAATACTCCAGATGTGGTCTCACCAAGGTCCTATATAACTGCAGTAAGACATCCTTGCTCCTGTACTCAAATCCTCTTGTAATGAAGGCCAACATACCATTCGCCTTCCTAACTGCTTGCTGCAACTGAATGCTTGCTTTCAGCGACTGGTGTACAAGGACACCCAGGTCTCGTTGTACCTCTCCCTTTCCCAATCTATCTCCATTCAGATAATCTGCCTTTCTGTTTTTACAACCAAAGTGGATAACCTCACATTTATCCACGTTATCCTGCATCTGCCATGCACTTGCCCACGCACTCAACTTGTCTAAATCACATTGGAGCCTCTTTGCATCCTCCTCAGAGCTCACATTCCCCCCCATCTGCGTCATCTGCAAACTTGGAAATGTTACATTTAGTTCCCTCACCCAAGTCATTAATATATATTGTGATTAGCTGGGGCCTGCGGTACCCCACTAGTCACTGCCTGCCACACGGAAAAAGACCCTTTTATTCTACTCTGTTTCCTGTCTGTCAACCAATTCTCAATCCATGCCAGTATATTACCTCCAAACCCATGTGCTTTAATTTTGCACACTAATCTCTTATGTGGGACCTTACCAAAAGCCTTCTGAAAATCCAAATACACCACATCCACTGGATCTCCCTTATCTATTCGACTAGTTACATCCTCAAAAAACTCCAGTAGATTTGTTAAGCATGATTTCCCTTTTGTAAACCCATGCTGATTTTGTCCAATCCTGTTTATGCTTTCCAGGTGTTCTGCTATCACATCCTTTATAATAGACTCTGAACATTTTCCCCACTACTGATGTAAGGTTAACTGGTCTGTAATTCCCTGTTTTTTCTCTCCCTTTTTTAAATAGTGGGGTTACATTTGCCACCCTCCAATCTGTAGGAATTGCTCGAGAGAGTATAGAATGTTGGAAGATGACCAGCAATGCATCCCCTATTTCCAGGGCCACTTCCTTTAGTACTCTGGGATGCAGACTATCAGGCCCTGGGGATTTCTCAGCCTTTAACCCCATTAATTTCCCTAGCACTATTTTTTTTACTAATACTGATTTCCTTCAGTTCCTCCCTCTCATTAGACCCTTGGTTCCCTAACATTTCTGGGAGGTTTAGTTTAGTTTAGAGATACAGCACTGAAACAGGCCCTTCGGCCCACTGAGTCTGTGCCGACCATCAACCACCCATTTATACTAAGCCTACACTAATTCCATATCCCTGCCACATCCCCACCTGTCCCTATACTTCCCTACCACCCACCAAGACTAGGGGCAATTGGTAATGGCCAATTTCCTGTCAACCTGCAAGTCTTTGGCATGTGGGAGGAAACCGGAGCTCCCGGAGGAAACCCACGCAGACACAGGGAGAACTTGCAAACTCCACACAGGCAGTACCCAGGATTGAACCCGGGTCTCTGGTGTTGTGAGGCTGCGGTGCTAACCACTGTGCCACTGTGAGGTTATTTGTGTCCTCGTTTGTGAAGACAGAACCAAAGTATGTGTTTTAATTGTTCTGCCATTTCTTTGTTCCCCATTATAATTTTCCCTGTTTCTGACTGTAAGGCCTACATTTATCTTCACTAATCTTTTTCTCTTCACATATTTATAGAAGCTTTTACAGTCAGTTTTTATGTTCCCTGCAAGTTTACTCTCGTACTCTATTTTCCCCAGCTTAATCAACCTCTTTGTCCTCCTTTGCTGAATTCTAAACTGCTCACAATCCTCAGATTTGCTGCTTTTTCTGGCAATTTTATGTGCCTCCTCTTTGGATCTAATACTATCCCTATTTTTTTTGTAAGCCATGGTTGAGCCACCTTTCTGGTTTTATGAGTTCTGAAGAAGGGTCACTGACCTGAAACGTTAACTCTGCTTCTCTCTCCACAGATGCTGCCAGACCTGCTGAGTATTTCCAGCATCCGCAGTGTTTTGCTTTTATTTCCGGTTTTATTTTTGCGCTAGACAGGAATGAATAATTGTTGTAATTCATGCACACGTTCTTTAAATATTATCCATTCCCTATCCACCGTCAACCCTTTTAGTAAAGTTCCCCAATCTACCATAGCCAACTCGCGCCTCATGCCTTCGTAGTTTCCTTTATTTTGATTCAGGACCCTAGTTTCGGATTCAGCTACTTCACTCTCCATCTTAATGAAGAATTCTATCATGTTATGGCCACTCCTCCACAAGGGAAACATACCAGAACTGTCCCGTGCCTTGCTCAAGTGGTCAGTTTTCAAGTGAGACATTAGGCAGTAAGGTCACAAAATTTGGTTGTGTAATGCCTGTATTTTCAGCACTATGGGTGCTGTTTTAATTCCAAAATGCAGTCTGCGGTGCGTGTGCACACATCTGGTGCTTGCTGTGCTAGACCCCATTTTGTTAAGGACATTAGTGTGGGTGCAAGGAGTGTGTACTGGTAGTATGCAGCGCAGACAGATTGTGCCATCTGTCAGCAGATAACACTGATTTGACATTAGTGGTGTTATTTTCGACCTGATTGCTTCAGCTTCCTCTTGAACACAATGGTGCAAAAAAAGCCACCACAAAACAAACATTCCAAACCAACTTTATAAGTTAAACCATCAAATATTCCATACATAGGTTAACTAATCATCCTTGTGCATTCCCTTACTGTCTGTTTTTTTTATTCTTTCATGGGATGTGGGCATCACTTGCAGGCCAGCATTTGTTCCCCATCCCTAAATACCCTTGACCTGAGTGGTTTGCTGGGTCATTTCAGAGGGCAGTTAACAGTCACATGTAGGCCAGACCAGGTAAGGACAGCATATTTCCTTCCCTAAAGGGCATTGGTGAACCAGATGGATTTTTATGACAATTAATGATAGTTTCATGGTATCATTACTGAGACTAGCTTTCAATTCCAGGTTTTTATTAATCAATTGAACTTAAATTCCATCAGCTGCCGAGGTGGGATTTAAACCCGTGTTCTCTCTGGATCATTAGTCCAGTGACATTACCACTATACCACCATCTCGCATTCCATGTGCCTTTACCTGACCTAGTGCTTTGACACAGTGCTACCCAGTGGCTGCAGCAGGGCTGATGGAAGGCTGATGACTTACAGAAGGGGAGACAGCATACAACCCTGCAGGATGACCTGAAGCAGCTGTCAGCCCAGAAGGTCTGAGTGGACTGCGCCACCTCGGCATGGGCGGCAGCAATCTTGGCTGGCTGGCTGACAAACAATGATAAGGGTAGTGGCAGAGTGTCAGTGGAGGAAGGCTGAGTGCTGTCCTAGACAGCAGGTTAGATTAGATTAGATTAGAGATACAGCACTGAAACAGGCCCTTCGGTCCACCGAGTCTGTGCCGAACATCAACCACCCATTTATACTAATCCTACACTAATCCCATATTCCTACCAAACATCCCCACCTGTCCCTATATTTCCCTACCACCTACCTATACTAGTGACAATTTATAATGGCCAATTTACCTATCAACCTGCAAGTCTTTTTTTGGCTTGTGGGAGGAAACCGGAGCACCTGGAGAAAACCCACGCAGACACAGGGAGAACTTGCAAACTCCACACAGGCAGTACCCGGAATCGAACCCGGGTCCCTGGAGCTGTGAGGCTGCGGTGCTAACCACTGCGCCACTGTGCCACCCCTAGTGCTTCACCATGCCAGTTCCACTCCCATGGGGCAGCACCTCAACATTACAAGCAATGTGTTGGAGGACAGATTGCTGTGAGACCCCTTTGTATCGTGGTATCTGCAGATATGATGTCTGAGCTTGCATGGCAGCAAGATGAGTTTTCATGAGAACAGTTTGAACTTCTGCTGCAGCACCCAAACTTTGAGTGGCTTCTGCTTTGCTGCAATGGAAGCTGAGACATCGGCCGTCACACGCTGCATCATGGTTGGTACAGTTAATGGAGTTGGTTGCCACTCCCACGCTGGAAAGGATGTGCAAAAAGCCATGCGCGATATTGACGTTGGACTCCTCCATGCTCCTTGACGATGATAACAGGCTTTCTGGCAGGCCTATCAATGCACCAAGCACTTCAGTGTGTGCACCCATCAGCCTTTACAATCGGCTCCCTCTACAGCATGTCCTCTACAGTGAACTAGTCTTCCAGTGAGCTGGCACATTTTTCCCTTGGCCTGGTTGCAGGCCACTCATGTCCAGTGTCTCAGCATGTGCAGATCCCATTCTAAACCACCCTCTAAATTATGCGCAGCATCCACATCTGAGCTGGTGGCTGTGATTGTTTGAGTTAGTGATGTTTCTTCTTCAATTACTGTTATTCAGCTCTTCCACCTCCTTCACTTCCTGGCCAGTTTGCAGTTCTTGGTATCTGAAAGGAAAAACTCACAAGGCTAGGGTTGTGGTGCGGAAAGTTGGGGGTAAAGCAAGATGCATGCTTACACCATCTGCAGTTTGTAAATCAGAAGAGATTGTGGGATGAGGGGAAAGTAGGATGTGAGAAGGAGGATTAGGTATGAATATACTGTCATCTTCAATAGTTTCAGCCCAGCTGCTGGACATGGCCTCAGTTATGGCCCCTCCAAGCCAGCACCATCTTCTCCATTAGGTTGAGGACATGGATCCATGCCTGCCCCACTCCCCCCTCTGCGGTTCAGTGCTGCTACCTGCAATAGTACACCAGCTTGTTCTGCAAGAGAGAAGGAAGTGTTTCAGTGAGGTAGTGTAATCTGTTTGGGTGATGTGCCTATCATGATTGAATAGCAAGCATTCGGCAGGATTTAGAGGAGCTGACGAGGCCTCCGGCCCCGGGCCAAAACAGGCAGTGGGAAAGCTCCCTCAGCCATTTGCAGCCCCACCCTTGCCACTGGCTCTATTTAACGACCAGGCAATTAACTGCCCGATGCTGGTATTCCCATTCCTTTAAGGATGAGAGATCCCGCTTTCAAGAGCAGCGGCCAATCAGAGGGCCGAAGCTCAGGAGTATACGCAGTGCCTTTGGAAGCAGTGGCCCCTGCCAGTACTGCAGGAGGCCTTGGAACCAGGCCCAGCTCTGGACACCCAGACCCAAGGTAAGTGAGGTTGGATCGCAGTGGCCAGTTCGGCAGGCCCCGGTGATGGGGCGGGAGAGAGGGTGGGCGTTTAGTACATGGGGAGGGGGAATTCAGGGAGGTGGGTTGTTTTCCACCAGGGGGTCTTCCTTTGGTCACAGACTGCCCATAGAGGAGAGCCACCACCACCCCACCCTCACCACCCCGCCCCCACAAAACCTGCAGAGAGGTTGCCTCATTTGACTGGTTGACCATTCCGCATGCCGGAGACCACCTGCACCCCATTCTACCACTTGCTTAATGCCAGCGTTGGGAGGTGGCGGGAAGAGGCCTTTAAGTAGTTGATATTAGGCCTCTTAAGGGCCTTAATTGGCCTCTGGGCAGGAATGCCTTTGTTAGCCTATCCCACCACTGACTTAATTGCCGGGCGATGGGAAGGTGACAGGTCCTTCACCCCCTGTCTCCAGTCGCATTTCTGTGGAACCCCTGCCTCCTAGCCCATCTCCAGGGGGCCCATTAAATCCAGCCCAATTGTGTACATGCTGTGAAGTGGGAGTGTGAAGCTTGCAGCAGTGCTAAGTATGTGACTGTGAGGTGAAGCTCTGAATGTGAAGTTAGAGTCATGGTTGATGGTTGGTCTGTGAGCAAAGGTGGACTGGAGGCGAATTGAGCAATGAGTGGGGCTAGTAGTCCTGTTGGTGGGATATCGCATTTGAAGATGCATTCACTGACCTTGACCACTCATGGGAGGTCATTGAACTTCTTGTGGTACTGCATCCAGATTCTCAGGGCTAAATTGCTGGTACGATCCATGTGACGACTATCTGCTCCCATTGATAATGTCTGTTTGGAGGGCCTCCTGGTCCCCTCCAGTCTGATGATGTCTCTCCTCCTATCCATATCCTCAACCAAGATTTCTAGTGCAATTTTGAAAAGCATGTGAGCCTACTGTCTGCCATGTTGTGTGATAATTCAGTGCTGTGCTTGCTCACAATCTCTTCTGCAACTAGTTCCAGCATCTGCTCCAGCCAGAATGCGCCTCCCCTTTAAGAGATGCAGGCTGACTTTAAATGATGGTAGCTTGTCACAATTTTATGGACCCTGCTTAGGCATTCAGCACTCAGCAATGCTCTTTGTGCTAGCTACATGTTGCAATCATTTAAAAGATCAGGCAACTCAACGAATGTGTGTTGCCTGCATTGGAAACAATTAAATGCCAGCTTTTGGGTTAATACCACCATGGCAAGATTACAGCCGAGCTTGATCCTATAATTATCCAATTTATTAATACTGTATGTGCATCATATGTAATGAATTTTTTTATGTTGTCTGATGCAACATAAATGAGATGTGTGGAGTCCAGTTGGTTGAAGATCTCAAAACGGGTTTATTAATAGCTAACTATTAAATACAGTACAGAGCTACTTATTTACAGAATCTACCTCTAGGTGTTACAGTTGCAGAATGACCCTGACTCTGAGTCACATGACTGTTTTGGTGCATAGCTCATTAGCATACTAAGGGACATCACTCTTGAAGGCAACTATACAACATTATATTGTACTTCATTGTCTGTGAAGAACATTGGGACGTCCTGAGATTGAACAAGGCACTGTGTAAATACAAAAGCAAAATACTGCGGATGCTGGAATGCTGAAATAAAAACAGAAATTGCTGGAAATGCTCAGTAGGTAAGGCAGCATCTGTGGACAGAGAAACAGAGTTAACGTTTCAGGTCAACGACCTTTCATCAGAACTGAGAAATGTTAGAAATGTGTTATGTTAGTTGAACAATTTCAGATCGTAACCTCTTCCCCCATTTTGTTTCCTTTTCCTTTGCAGGTTTTGGTTTCACTCTCGTTTTTCTCTTGTTTTTGCTTTCGGATGGCAGCTGTTCATCATCCTGCCATTCACAGTTATGTTTTAAGCAATTGTAAGGGGGAGGGTGGGAAAAAGAACAAAAGGGAAAGTCTGCGAAAGGGTGGAGGGCAGGAGAGATTAAATGGCAAACGAGTTGGTGGTGCAGAGCCCAAGGGAATGGTAGTGAACAAGTAAAGAAACAAAAGGTGTGTCCAGAGGAACTGTGAATGGCAGGATGATGAACAGCTGCCATCCGAAAGCAAAAACAAGAGAAAAACGAGAGTGAAACCAAAACCTGCAAAGGAAAAGGAAACAAAATGGGGGAAGAGGTTACGATCTGAAATTGTTCAACTAAATGTCACTGTGCATCAAGGAGGATGAGAGTTTCCTGGATCGTACATTCCAGAAGGTGGTCACCCCACAGGCAGTAAGAGTTCAACATAGTAGTTGGGCACCCATCCAGAGGTGTAGGAAGAGGCAGGAACCTTCGGGTGTGTGCCACTCTTAAACCTGTACTCAGCATTGGAGACTGCTGGGTGTGATGACACCTTGAAGGAGTGCAGTCCAGACCATGGCACCAATGAGCAATGGACTGCACAAAGGGAGAAGTGCAGTTATTATAGGAGATTCCATTGTTAGAGGGACAGACGGGCATTTGTGTAACTGTCATTGTGAGTCGCGCATGGTATGTTGCGTCCCTGGTGCCAGGGTAAAGGACATCACGGAGAGAGTGCAGAATATTCTGCAAGGGGAAAGGAGTGAACCATAAATTGTGGTACATGTCAGTACCGACAACATAGAGAGGGCAAGTATTGAGGTCCTGTAGTCAGATTTTCAGGAGCGAGGGATGATAAAAAGTAGGACCTCAACGATAATAACCCCTGGATAACTCCCAGTGCCACGCTCTGGTGAGAGTCGAAATAGGAAAACAGGGAGGATCAATGCCTGGAGGACTATGAGGAACACATAGTTTTAGAATGCATGTATGTAAACACAAAGTGTGGTGAGTACGGTTGGTGAGCTACTAGCCCTAATAGCAGTGAGCAATATAATCTAGTGGCAATAACGGAAATGTGACTGAAAAATGGTGAGGGCTAGATGCTTAATGTTCAAGGATACAAAAGATAGGGAAAAGAAGGGTGGTGAGCTGGCAGTACTGCTTAGGGAACGCTTTGTAGTGTTGGAAAGTGAGGATGGCCTTGAGGGGACAAGGACCAAATCCATTTGGTTAGAGTTTAGAAGTAGGAATGGTATGAACATACTACTGAGGGTATTCTAAAGGCCTTCAAATAGCGAGCGAGAGATAGAGCATCAAATCACAAAGATGTGCAAGAACTATGGAGTAGTGATATTGGGAGGCTTCAATTATCCAAATATCCATTAGGATAATGTTAGAGTAAAGGGTAATGAAGGGCAAGAATTTATGAAATGTATTCAGAAGAAATTCCTTTTCCAATATGTTCTTAATTTATCTAGGAAGGAAGCATTGCTAGATCTGGTGCTGGGGAATGAGCTGGGCCAAGTGGATCAAGTGTCAATGGGGGAGACACTTTGGTAAGAGTGATCATCATATCATAAGGTTTAGATTAGTCATGGAGAAGAGCAAGGAACAATCTAAAGTAGAAATTCTACATTAGAAGAGGGATGGGAGGGGATTTAGCCAGGGTAAAATAGAACCAAAGACTGACAGGAAAAACTGTAGTGGATCAATGGGTGATCTTTAAGGAGGAGATTTTTAGGTACAGGCTACGTACATTCCAGCAAGAGTGAAAGGCAGGGGAACCAAAGCCAGGGTTCCTTAGATGACGAGAGAGATAGAGAATATAATGAAACAAAAAAAGTAGGTGAAGGATGCATGTCAGGTGAATTCTTCATGTGGGAACCGGCCCAAATACAATAAGTTGAGAGGCGAAGTGAAGAGGAAAATATGACTGGCAAAGAGAAGATATCAGAATAGAATGGCAGTTAACATGAAAGTAACCCAAATATTCGACTGGCATGTAATTAATAAGTGGGTAGGAAAAGGTGGGGTGGGGGTATCAGGAACAAAGAGGTTTAATTTATGCTTAGAGGTGCAGTATAAGGCTAGAATGCTTAATAAGTATCTTTGTATCGGTGTTTATTAAGGAAGAGGATGCTGACAAAATATCGGTGGAAGCGGAGGTAATGGATGGGGTGAAAATTGAAAGGCAGGATGTCCTGGAATGGCTGGCTATGCCTGATTACCACAATTTAGGTCACCTGGTTGGATGGCTTGCATCTCAGGTTCCTAAGGAAGTGGGAGTGGAGATAACGGTAGAGCTTGCCATAATCTTCCAATCTTTCCTAGATACTGGAGACGTGCCAGAGGATTGGAGAGTGGCAAATGTAACATCCTTATTCAAGAAAGGGTGTTAGTACATTTCTAGTAACGACAGTTTAACATCAGTGGTGTGTAACGTTTTAGAAACAATAATTAGGGGAAAAAATCAACAGGCATTTGGAGATATTTGAGTTAATTAAGGAGGGCCAGCACAGATTTGTAAAAGGCAGAGCATGACAGCCCCCCATTTTACTTTCATTTTTAGTTAGTTTTTCTTCCTTTTTTCTTTTTTTTACATTCTTTTTTACATTTTTTACAATCTTTTTTTTTTTGCATTTATTTCATTTCATCTTAGTTTGTTCAGTTTGCTTACCCACTGTTTTTTTCAGGTTTTTTTCAGGTTTACACTTGCTGCTGTTCAATAATCAGTGTATTTACACCTAATCTGTACTAATGCTTTGTCTTTCAACACACCATTAACATATTGTTTGCCTTTGCTCCGTGATCTTTTGGTCAGCGATGTGGCCTGGTCCAATCTGCACCTTCTCCTTTGTTATCTCTTGCCCCACCCCCACCTCACTTGCTTATAATCTGTGACTTTTCTAATATTTGTCAGTTCCGAAGAAGGGTCACTGACCCGAAACGTTAACTCTGCTTCTCTTTCCACAGATGCTGCCAGACCTGCTGAGTGATTCCAGCATTTCTTGTTTTTGTTTGTAAAAGGCAGATTGTGTTTGACTAATCTAATTGAATTCTTTGATGAACTAACAGAGATGGTT
This sequence comes from Heterodontus francisci, assembly GCF_036365525.1. Classification (NCBI taxonomy): domain Eukaryota; kingdom Metazoa; phylum Chordata; class Chondrichthyes; order Heterodontiformes; family Heterodontidae; genus Heterodontus; species Heterodontus francisci. Next base: position 227,547,321 of record NC_090371.1, read on the forward strand.
GATGAAGGGAATGCAATGGATGTTGTCAATATGGATTTTAAGAAAGCATTTAATAAAGCACCACATAAAAGGCTGGTTAATAAAATTGAGGCTTGTGGAATAGCAGGGTTAGTGTCTGCTTGGATAAAAAATTGGCTTAAGGATAGAAAACGGCAAGTAGTAGTACATGGTTGTTTTTCAGACTAGAGGATGATAGACAGTCGTGTTCCCCAAGGTGCGAGGGCCACTGCCTTTTTTGAGTTATATAAATGACTTGGATATTGGAATACAGTGTAGAATTTCAAAATGCACTGATACCAATTTGGAGGGTAATACCAATCGACTGCAATAGGACATAGGCTAGCAGAATGGGCAGACAAGTGGCTGATGGAATTTAATGCAGAGAAGTGTGAGAAGATGCATTTTATGAGAACGGATACGGAGAGGCAATGTAGACTTAATGGCACAGTTCTAAATAGTGTGCTGGGATAGGGGGACCTGTGGGGTTCATGTGGATCAGTCTTTGAAGGTGGCAGGACATATTGAGAGAGTGGTTTGGAAAGCATATGGAATCTTGGGCTTCATAAATAAGAGGTATTGAGTGAAAAAGCAGGGAATCTTCATAAAGCTCTGGTTTGGCCACAACTGGGGTATTGCACCCAGTTCTGGTCTTCACCCTGTGAGGACCCTTGAGAGGATGCAAAAGAGATTTATCAGAAAGGTTGCAGGGGTGAGGGATTTTAGCTACATGGTTAGGTTGCAAAAGCTACGGTTGTTCTCCATGAAGCAAAGGAGATTGAGCTGTGATTTGAAAGAAGTATACAATATTCTGACAGGTTTAGATAAGGTAGACAAAGAAGAGTGTTCCCATTAGCTGATGGTACAAGGACTAGGGGGGACATATTTAAGGTTTTGGGGAAGAGATGCAGGGGGGATATGGGAAGAACGTTTTTACCCAGTTGGGTGGTAATGACCTGGAACTCGCTGCCTACAAGCATAGTGGAAGCGGAGGTGGTGAATGATTTCCAAAGGAAATTGGATGGGCACTTGAGGGAAATAAACTTGCAGGGCTATGGGAATAGAGTGGGGCAATGGGACTGAGTAGATTGTGCTACAGGGAGCCAGCATTGACTCAGTAGGCCAAGTGGCCTCTTCCTGTATTGTAATGACTCTTTGCTACTATGTATCAAGTGATGTTGCAACCCCTACTTGGTCTCCCTTTTGTTGTTTGCAGAAGTCGAGTTGGTACTGTATGAGATGTTTGCAAGGAGGGTTTTCTTCTGTGCCACAAAACAGCTCATCCTATTGGTCAGTACCGTAGCATGCTGACAAGAATGTGCTGCTAAGCTTTAGGTCACAACTAGCCAATATCAGCCCTGCACATGTGCAAGCCCTGTGCTATATGGAGTCAATGACAGAGCTCTGCATGTTCGCTGGTGCTCATCCAGATCCTGAGAAGACAAGTTACCACAGGCATTCCCAGGGCAGTTCACTAGGGCTTGCAGCAGTTGTTGATATTTTGGCAGTTTTGCCAAGTAGGCATCTCATTACCCTGACATGCCTTATTTCCTTCAGTACTGTGTAATGCATGACATGCTGTGATTGGGGAGTTTTTGAGGACCTTCAAGAGAAAGAAGTCATCCCTTCACATCTCATTGTTCTGCTAAGAAGGTTCCATCACTGTAAAGGGATTTCCCCCGCCAACAATATCTGCTAAAGTGAAGTTTGCTACATCTGTCTGCACACTTTGAGGTCCAGAAATGAACTGGATTATGACTTGAGCTATGTACAAATTGACTTAAGGACATTATATTTATAGCACAGAAACAGGCCTTTTGGCCCAACAGGTCCATAACAAACAGATAAGGACAGTTAACAAGTGGTGAAAGATTGGTGTAGGAAATTTCATAAGACACTGGCACCAATAGTGGCACAGGAAATAGCCTAAAGACTAAAAGGGATTAGAGAGAAGTCCAGGTGATCAGTAGTATTAAAGGTAATATAAACACTTCAGGTTCAGGAAAAAATGTAGGAAATAACAGCAGAATGACTGATTAAAATACAGCAGAAGTAATAAAAAACAAGGGAGAAGAAATTGGCTAACCCCTGAAAACGAGCATGGAAGATGCAGCACAGGATTAATCCATGCCAGCTTATTTCGATCATGTTAAATTGGTGCTGCCTTCTCTTTTATGTAATGTCTGCGTTGAGCAGTGTTACTTTTGCTGTACATTGGCTGCACTCGTCAGCACAGGGCCCAATATCGTGAGTGGCAAGCCATACTTAAAAGCAGCCTACAGCTCTTAAAGAGGATGTGCATCGTGGCGGCAAGAAATGGTGGGTGTTTTTTCAAAAAGCATTCTGGGCTGAGATACTTTGAGCAATGGTCGAACATGCAAGAAAGCCAAGACCAAGGTTTTCAGGCAACACATTGAAGATCTTGTTAGATGAAGTGGAAAGGAAAGACAACCTGTATCTACAGAGGGGCCAGCAAACCCTCCAGCCATATGCTGAAGAGGCAGTGGGAACAAGTAGTAATAGAAGCCAATGCCAGGAGTGTTGCTCCAAAAACATGGATACAGTGCAGGAAAAACCTTAACGATCCTACATGAGCTATCAAGGTGACTGAGTTCATCTTCAATATCCTACCAATTTCACCATTAGCCTCATCCGATACTCAATTCTCTGCACTCCCATCGCCCACCTACCAACAATCTCTATCAATTTAATAATCAACCATAAAATTCACAGCCATTTGTGGCTGCTCCAGGGCATCACCCTGGCCCCATAAGAGGGTCAACAGGGCAAAGGGGGACTGGGTACCCTTGGTGTGGCAAAAGTGGCAGGGAGAGTGGGCACTCAGTGCCCGTGCTTTCAACGGGGTCCGCAGCCCCTGGCATCGTGGGGGGAGAAGAGCAGGGTGCTAGGCTGCCAAGGACAATTGGGCAGTCACTTGCCCAGAAAGAAGGCTCCTGCCTACAATGGAGGCACAACTGTCAGATTTTGGGCCCAGGAAGGGCAGAGCCCCAGGGATCAGGAGGGCACGGGAGAGGAAATAAGGGCAGGAAGGCAATGGGGACCAAACCCTCAACATAGTATTGACAGCTGAGGACGGAGAACCAGTACCGCAGTGCGACTCTCCAGGCAGATGGTCACAGACGTCTGCCCTTGTCGCCAAAGACCTGACAGCACTGGTTGCCATGCCCTGCCATTGGCTGTCAAAGTCACTGTGGCCTTGAACTTCTTTGCTTCTGGCTCCTTCCAAGGATCAGCTGCGGACCTTAGTGGCATCAGAAAAACAGCTGCACAGCACTGCATCTCGCTGGTCACGGATGTCCTCTTTGCCAGAGCTGGACAATACACTCATTTAAGGACAGACACAGCCTTGCAGGGACAGACGGCATTGTTTCTCATCTCCATTGTTGGATTCCCCCGGGTGTAGGGCTTCATCGATTGCACCCAAGGGGCCATCAAGGCACCCTGTGACCGATCAGTGAGATCCATCAGGAAGTGCTTTCACTCCCTCAACCTCCATCTGGTCTGTGACCACAACAAGAGCTTCCTCCATGCGTGTGCTTGCTTTCCTGCCATGGCAACTGCCATGACTCCTTCATTTTTTGCCAGTCCAGGCTTCCTTGTATCTTCACTCCAACCCCCAAAGTGCATGGATGGATTCTAGGGCACAAGGAAAATCCTTTGAGGAAATGGCTGCTGACCCCTCCACAGGAGCCCCAAAAAGAAGCACAGAGGCAATACAACCAATGCCACCTGCTCGGCAGGACAAACAATGAGCAGGTTATCAGGCTTCTGAGCATGCGATTCCAGTGCCGGGACTTGTTGGGCTATGCCCTCCAGTACCCTGCTGCAAGGGTCTTGATCTTTGTGGCAGTCTGCTGCATTCTCCAGAAAGTGGCCCGCAAAAGCGGTGTGGACCTCGAGGACGGTGAGGACCTGGAACGAGACAGCTCATCGGGGGAGAAGCAAGAGCAGGAGGTGAGAGAGGAGGAAGGGGAGGCAGAAGAAGATGATGTTAAACAGACAGGTGCCCCTGCTGCATGACAAGACCGCCTTCCTCTCCCTCATGGCCTCCAGCATTAGATCCAGGTCAGCATCAATGAAGCAAGGGTCTGCCCTGCTCCAGGTGCCAGACCTCCAGCTCGTCTGTGACATCTTACCTCACTGTGGTGTAGTGGAAATCTTTGGCACAAACCGCAGATCTCTCCCTCTGGACAGCTAGCAACTTCATTGATGACTGCCACTGAGTTGCCTAAATGAGTCCCATACTTCGGGCTGGATTTTACCAAGCCCACGATGGCGGGCTCTGTGGTGGGTGGGGCAAAAAGATTGTTCTGGCAGATGCCCGCCATGGAGGCCGCACCGGGAGGGTCTGGCCCGATCCTTCAGGTGGTGGCGAGGCATCGTGGCAGCCTCCCCCCATCCCCGCCGCTGGGCGATGGGACCTCAATTTCCATATTTAAATCAGTAAAACAAATTCATTTAAATATACTTACCAGCAATCTGCCGGTCCTGCCACGATCTTCAGCACGGCAGCTGGCACTCCCGTGCTTTCAATTCAATAGGGCGGCACAGTGGCGCAGTGGTTAGCACCGCAGCCTCACAGCTCCAGGGACCCGGGTTCGATTCCGGGTACTGCCTGTGTGGAGTTTGCAAGTTCTCCCTGTGTCTGCGTGGGTTTTCTCCGGGTGCTCCGGTTTCCTCCCACAAGCCAAAAGACTTGCAGGTTGATAGGTAAATTGGCCATTATAAATTGTCACGAGTATAGGTAGGTGGTAGGGAAATATAGGGACAGGTGGGGATGTTTGGTAGAGATATGGGATTAGTGTAGGATTAGTATAAATGGGTGGTTGATGTTCAGCACAGACTCGGTGGGCCGAAGGGCCTGTTTCAGTGTTGTATCTCTAATCTAATCTAATCTAATCTAATTCCCCATCTAGGGAAAGTAGGCGTGACACTGGTTGGGACGGGCAGTTGTTAAGATTTTCAGTGCAGGAATGGTGGATGGGATAGGGTCAAATAATCATCATCAGTGTAGAGGATGGTGGGAAGGGGTGAACTTTCACCTTTGAACAATTTGGGGGGTGGAGGGTGGGGGCAAGGTCAGAATTCAAAGCCATGGGTGGGGTGAGGGCAAATACATAAGGTAATTTTTATTGGGGGTTGGAAAGGCGTGTTACAAGTTTATTGTAACTTTTGGGGAGGTTCACTTCAAAAATTCAAATTTTCCAGCAGGGCTGGCCGCCCTTTAAAAATTATTGGGGGGAGCGGGCCGTCCTAGCTATTTAAATGAGCCGCTGTGCGGGAGATCGCGGCAGCTCTTCGATGTTTAAGCCCACTGCCGGGAATGGTGGTGAGTTCTTAAAATCCAGTCCTTCATCTCTGTTCCCGCCTCCATTTGCTCTAAGTGGACAGAAAATCTGTCTTCATATCAGTTAAGGGCTCACCCCCGTTAAAATCTGAATTTTAATCAGTTTCCCACCAGCGATGGTCCAAAACCAGACTGGCTCCTGTTTCCCATTTCTGTGGTGAAAATTCTGCCCCATCACTTGAACTTAGATTCGCAGCCACCAGCTCAGACCTGCCCATATATTATAGTTTAGGATAGAGGAAGGACGTGGTGAGGCACTGGGCACAAATGCGCAGGAGCCCAGGTGTTGGAAAGGATAGCACTGGTGATATTTCACAGAAGGCGAGGTTACATACTTCTGCTACAGAGCAGGCAGATGAGGACTTTGCTGACACAGGCTATGGAAGAAGGCTGATAGATCTGCATAACCAAAATGCTTGGTGCACAAGAGGACCTACCAGATAGCCTGCATTCAATGTTGAGGAGTATGGAGGACTCTAGCATCAACTTGGCACAACTTTGTGCTGAGCTTGAAGCCCATCCTTTCTAACATGAAATGTGTGGTCACCTCCATCAGTATACCTGCGGAACCCACCTGAATGCAGCATCTGATGACCGATGTTACAGCTTCTATTGCAGAACAACAGCTTCCATCAAAGGACTGAATGCTGGAGTGGAAGCTCAGACTGCTGTCTTGCAAGTTCAGATTGCTGTCATCATAGTTCTGGTTTATATTATTCAAAGAGGCTTCCAGCGTGTCACAGCAGTCCATCAAACTGTTCTAACAGCTTACTAGGAATGCTGAGACTCCATGCTGGGAGAGTGGCAGTGTCTCAATTGAGCATGAACTTCTTGTCCTCTCTCAGGAAGACAGCATTCATCCTCCCATCCCTGCCAGTCAGCCTGTGCCTTTGTTGTTGCCTGTTAGCCAGCCCAAACTGACATCGTGGACTCTGAAGTAGAGCTTCATTGTTATTTCCAATGCGCCAATAGATGCTCTTCCCGACATCTCAGACTCCTTAAGGAATATGGCAGGGGGCCCACTTCTGGCTGGAAATGTGCACACTCTTCCTGTACACGATATTGAGGGCTTAATAGACCAGTTTACACCCAAAATATGGGTGTGGAACCACTGAATGTATAGGCCTTGATGTCCTAGCCAATATTTATCCCTCAACTAGCATCACTATTACCTGATCATTTACCTCATTGCAATTTTTGAGACCTTGTGGTGCTCAAATTGGCTGCTGCATTTCCCTTTATTGATTATATTTCAGTAGTATTTCATTGGCTGTGAAGTGCTTTGGGATTTCCTGATATGTGGAATTAGATGGAAAGGCTTACTGTTGGTGGTGCATATATTGAAAAATAAGCCTTTCGAAACTCAACTAGGCTTTGATATACCATTTTGACAGTTGAAGAAATAGTGCCTTGTTATTTCTACAGTTATCTGCAATAACTCCAGAGGGTTTCATCACAGGCAACAGCTAGTTTAATACAGCCACAGAAAATATTTACATGTTTTGGAAAGATATATCACATTGTTCTGCACATTCAATTGCATCTGGTCTCACTCACCTGTCTTGGCACCCGATCATCAATTCCTCACCAATTTCACAACACCAACATTATCAAACTCTAACTAGTTTTACCTACATGCTGTCTCTTCTTTACTCCCCATGTATTTCAAAGCATAGCTATCTTAGTCTAGCATGTAATCTCTTCAAATGGTGGAGTAGGCTCAAAAGGCTAAATGACCTATTCCTGTTCCTATGTTTCCATTTTCCTATGTTAACCATTTGCGTGGCTTAGTTTTCACATCCCCAGTCACGTGTGTGTTTTGGTTGCTGCTCCAGACCTGAGCCCATTACTTCTGTTTCTCCTTTTCCTTTTTCCTCTTTGTTCTTTACCTCTTCCTGCTATCATGCCTCCTTTCATTTCTCTGCACTTGGGTAATCTACCCTCAATAACCCCAATTCTTCAGTATTCATCATCTTTCCTATTCTCATACTGCAATCCCAGACTTGACTCCCTCTTAAATAATCCCGCAGCTTCCCTCTTGGCATCCTCCAAAAGGCCTACTGAAGCACTTGTTGCCGCCTTGTTTGATAGGTTAATTGGCCATTATAAATTGCCCCTACTATAGGTTGGTGGTAGGGAAATATAGGGACAGGTGGGGATCTGGTAGGAATATGGGATTAGTGTAGGATTAGTATAAATGGGTGGTTGATGGTCGGCACAGACTCGGTGGGCCGAAGGGCCTGTTTCAGTGCTGTATCTCTAAACTAAACTAAACCTTCTAGCAAGCAGAAATCTTAATTGCCTCATCGTATTCTCTACCCTCCCTTACCACCCTGCACACCTGCTGATAGCTAATCTTGCCAACTTCCTTCCTATTCCTCACAGTGCTCCTATCTCTACCCCTGTGAGCTCTGCCAGTAGATTGGCTGTGGCTGCTCCTCTCTGCATCTCCCTCCAGGATGTACGTTCACCTGTGAATAAAGCCCTTGCCATCCATGAGTGTATTTTAGACAACCACATTGACATTATAGTCTTGACAAAGACATGGCTGAGGGATGATGACACCTTTCCCCTAAATGAAGCTTCAACTTGTGACTATACCTTTAACCATTTGCCCCACTCAAATTGTCACGGTGGTGGTATAGCCCTTATCTCTAAATCATACTTGGTCTGTCCCTGACTCTGGCAACTTCTCCTTTGAGCACTTCACCTTGGTCCACTTTCAGGCCTCTTATTTAAAATTTTTGTTTTGTACCACCCATCTAAATATCACTCCAAATTTCTCAACTGTGGTATTTTCTCTGCTTTTCTCCCTCAGCTTCTGCACTGAATGGTTTCTCACCCTTGGTGATTTCAATCTCCATCTCAACTCGTCTTGTTCTCTCTCCTGTAAATTTATTGCCCTGCTTGCCTCCCTAATTCTTTCCCTCCACAGAATCACAAACATTACAGTGCAGAAGGAGGCCATTTGGCCCATCATGTCCGCACTGGCTCTCTGAAAGAGCATTTCCCTCAGTTCCATTCCCCTGCCTTCTCCCCATAACCCTGCACATTCTCCCTTTTCATGTAACTGTCTAATTCCATTATCAGTGCTTCACTTGAACCGGCCTCCACCATGTTCTCAGGCAACGCAATCCAAAATTTAACCACTCGCTGCATGAAAAAGTTTTTCCTCATGTCACTTCTGCTTCTCTTATCAAATACTTCAAATCTGTGCCCTCTCTTTCTTGACCCTTTCACAAGTGGGAACAGTTTCTCTCTATCTACTCTGTCCAGACCCCTCATGATTTTGAACACCTGTATCAAATCACCTCCCAGCCTTCTCTTCTCCAAGGAAGAAAACAGTCCTAACTTCTCCAAATGTTATGGCCACGCAGGACTAAGACCCCAATTAAAATATATGATGCTGAACGCGGTGGGAGCAACGCATTGTTAATTCAGTCCCATCGCTCCACAGGTGGCAGTATATTTCTTTAAGCATTCCAAATCGGAAAAAGCAGCCAAATTGAACACTGTAGTAATCCCCGAATGAACCAGACCAAACCAGGTATCTTTGGACAACAAAGTAACTATTTTTTTAAAAACCTAAAAATCTTAAACACTACTAAGATAAACCAATGTCTAAAGACCTTATAACTTCTTATTTAAAAATCTAAGTCCCTCATTCGCATACATATATTAACATTAACAGTAATTCAGTTTTTAATTAGCTGACCAAAAAAAAAAATCTTTGCAAGTTATGTTCCTGATGAATGGAGTCTTCCAATGTAGAAACAGTCCAAGGTCGCTTGAAGTCTTCACAGTGGTCCGATGGAAAATAAAAAGGCCTTTCAAAGATAGGAATTTAGCAGTTTGGCTGTTGTAGCATCAACTATCCCTTCAGTGATGAACACAGCAATACCGATACTTTGTTAAGAAAGAAAAGCTTTTCTTATTTTCTTGGAGAATTAATTTGGCTTGTTGCTTGGTAAAATCTTGAGAGAGAAAACATAGCTTCGCTTTGTAGAATTTTGAGAGAGAAATAACACAGCTCCTTCAGTTCAAATAGCAGCAGACCTCTCTCTCTGCTCAAACCAGTCTCGATCAGCTAGTTTTCAAAAGTCGAAATGCAATATTGAATCACGTGACCTCTCTCTTGCTGCTGTTGCTTGGCAACCAGAATGCACTCTGGCAGTTTGAGTCTATGGAACTCTCTGTCTCACAGGTGCACTGATCTTTTTACAGTCTTAAAGGCACACACAATATTTCTGAGGAGAAAAAAGCAAGACGGTGACACAATATATCTTCATAACTGAAATTCTTCATTCCTAAAACCATTTTCGTGAAGCTTTCCTGTACTCTCTGCAATGCCCTCACATTTTTCCTAAAGTGCGGTGCCCAGAACTGGATGCAATACTTCAGCTGAGGCCAAACTACTGTCTTATACAAGTGCACTATAACTTCCTTGCTCTTGTACTCTATGCCCCTATTAATAAAGCCCAGGGTACTGTAAGCTTTATTAACTGCTCTCCCAACCTGTCCTGCCACCTTCAATGGCTCCTGCACCCCCTTTAGAATTGTACCCTTCATTTTATATTGTCTCTCCATGTTCTTCCTACCAAAATGAACTACTTCACATTTCTCTGCATTGAACTTCATCTGCTACCTGTCTGCCCATTCCACCAACTTGTCAATGTCCTTTTGAAATCTATATAAACTCTCTTACCTACATAGACGGCCATCCTCTCAATCTTGTCATCTTGCATGGCCTTGTTACTCCTGCTGTTACAATCACTGATCAGGCAATCTCTGAGCATTTCCTTGTGTCGCTCTCTACCCACATTCCTCTATCCCCTCTCACTTCTTTCTGTGTCCATCTCTGGAAAAAAAACTCCTTCCAGTCACTTAACCACTTCACTTTCAAATTTCCAACTATCTGGCCTTTGGCCTAGAATTCAGTGTGACACTTTGCCAGCTATTAATTTGCTAAACCACACCCTCTACGCTGCCTTTTAATGCCGTAGTCCCAATAGAACTATTATTCTTTCTCACCCAAAACATTCCCCTAGTATACCTTTCGTCTCCACTCCCTTCGTCCAAGGTACGCAGATTTGAACGTCTCTGGTGAACAACTGGTTCAATCATTCATCGCTTGATCTGGCTAGACCACTTAAAGCATTATCAGGCTATGCTGTCCATCGCTAGTCAAAGATCATCCAGGAATGCAAAGGTAATACCTGCCTTCTTTACTACAAACCATGCTCTTAAATCATTCTCACCTGCCTCCTCCATCCTTACCTCCAACAGTGTGAGGAGTTCATGGACTTTTTTTTGTCACAAAGATCGAGACTATCCATTAGCTGCTCTGCTGCTTCCCTCCCTTCACCTAGCTGTTCAGGACAAAGATCTCCAAAAGTTCCCTGCTGCCCTATCACTGATATCACATCTTTTCCTAGGTTCCATGCCATTTCCTGCAATGCTTTGTCCATGAGACCCATCTTCTGCTCCATTGTCCTATTCCAAATTGTTGACCACCAACTTTCCTTATCAGGTTCCATGTTAGCTGATATTATTAACAGTTTCTTCTCCTCAGCTAATGCTCCCTCCCCCCCCCCCCCTTTCAAATCTTCCATCATCACTCTTCTCAAAAAAACTACACATTTCCAACCTTCCTTTCCTCTACAACGTTCTTGAATGTGATGTTGCTTTTAAAATCTGTGCCCATTTTCCGCACATGTTTAAATTTCTCCAATCAAGTTTCCAGACCAGCCACCGTACTGAAATGGCCCTTGTTAGGGTGACAAATGACATGTTTTTTGTAACTGTGACTAGGATAATCTAGCCCTTCTCATCCTCCTTGACCTATCTGCAGCTTTCAACCAAGTTGATCACACCATCCTCCTCTAAAACCTCTCCTCTGTCATCTAGCTGGATGAAACTGTCCTAGCTTGGTTCCATTCTTATCTATCTAATCTCACCCAGAGAATCACCTGCAATGGCTTCCCTTCCCACTCTTGCTTTGTTACCTCTGGAGTTCCCCAAGGATCTATCCTTGGCCCCCTTCTATTTGTCATCTATATGCTACCCCTCATCAATATCATCTAAAAACGCATACGTCAATGACACCCAGCTCTATCTCACCACCACCTCCTTGGACCTTCAATTGTCTCTAATATGTCACACTGCTTGTCCGAGATCCAATATTGGATGAGCAGAAATTTCCTTCACTAAATATTGGGAAGACTGAAGCCATTGGCTTTGGCCCTCACCACAAACTTCATTTCCATCCCTGGTAACTGTCTTAAGCTCAGCAAGGCACAACCTCGGTATTGTGTTTGACCCTGAGATGAGTTTCTGACCACATATCTGCACCACCACCGAGACTTCTACCTCAGCAACATCACTCGATTCTGACCCTCCCTGCCTCAGCTCATTCATGCGTTTGTTACCTCTCGATTTGACTATTCCAGTGCTCTCCTGGTCAACCTCCCATCTTCCACCCTACATAAAGTTGCACTCATCCAAAACTCTGCTCCAAATTTCATTCACCTATCAGCTCTGTGCTTACTGACCTTCACTGTCTCCCCGTACGAAAATGGCTTAATTTTAAAATCCTCATCCTTGTTTTCAAATCCCTCCATGACCGCCCCTCGCTATCTGAGTAGCCTGCTCTGGCCCGACAAGCCTTCGCGATTTCTGTGCTCTAAATCTGACCTCTTGCGCATCCCTGATTTTAATTGCTCCACCGTTGATGGCTATGCTTTGAGCAGCCTTGGCTCGAAGCTCTGGGATTCCCTCCCTAAATTGGTGTCAAAAAATGTCAAAAATCACTTATGGATGTTTTACTGTGTTAAATGTGCTATATAAACGTAAGTTGTTGTTTGTTGTTGTTGTTTAGGTCCCAGAGCTAAAATAATACTCTTGACATTAAAACTGCTTATGGGGTGCTGTTAAAGTCACTTAGCAGAAAATAGAAACTCTCAGTGAGCCAAAAATACTAGTCAGGAAAAGTGGTAAATCAAATGCAAGTTCTTGCTTTTCATACTGGACAGATCTTTATTTTTGCTTTTACACAAGTGAGGTTGAGGTTTGGGAGAGATAAGAAATCAGAAGAAGAAATAGTTATAGAAATACTGGGAGTAGAGAAAGGGACACAGAGGAAGGAGAGATACTTGTGAGGAAATAGAGAGACACGCAGACAAAAGCGATACTCACAGAAGAAGGCAGAGAGGATATCAGACATCTTAACCTCTAACGGCTATTTTGTGGCAGTACCAAAACATTCCTAAACAGATGAAAATGCTAAAGTTTCCCCTCAACATTGCCAAGCTGCCCTCAAGGTTCAGTGAATCAATTGCTGCAAAGCAGTAATTATCTATATTTGCATTAGCATCTTTTACAACCATTTAAGTACTTTTGAAGTGTAGTCACTGTTTGAATTTAGGGAATCACAACAGCTAATTTGTGCAGAGTTTTAACACCTTAATAAGCAGGTAATGTCCTTTGTAAGAAACCCACTTTCTACCTGAATGTCTACGCTGAACAGAAATCAAATGTGGTGGGACGCAGGAAATCAGTGTTGACATTATTTGAAGATGCTACTGTGGGAATGTTTGGCTTGGAAAGTCTGAAAAAACTTGATAGTATAAATGTTTATTGGCTCTAATAAAGGGTGGCTGAAGAGAAAGTGTGGTGTAAACACTTAAAAACTCCAAAAATGGCAGACATACTAAGTAGATGGGATCTGGTCTCTGGGTAAACAGCTCAACTGATATTTTTAGCCTTCTGTTTCAGTTTTCTGCTCCGTGTCACTAAAATCACCAAAAGGCATCTTAGTCTTTTTTCTGTCTGCCACTTACAAGCCATTTTTTCTAAATGTGCATAGGGTTGCCAACTCTGATTGGAGGCATTCATCGAGATTTAATCAGATAACATCTGATCATGTCGCATTGATCACATGACATCAGAGGAGCAACTGAGAGCAGGGAAGAGGAGAAACCAAGTGATTCAGCAGTGGGAGGGGGGAACCAGAGTTGGGAGGAACTTTGATTCTACCAGTAGCTGATAGGAAGTTACTAAAATTGCCCTGATAACAAATAGCAATACTCACATTGCTGGAAGTTTACATGTGACTGGCAGTAATAAGTGTAACAACCCAATAGCCTACTTGGAACTGGTAGTAGTCATAAAATCTGCTGCTACTCGCCCCAAAACTACAAGCATAATCCCCCTGCACTGCACAAGGTCCAGTGAGACCCCCAGTTGATGGCACTTTTAATAGGCCGCATCTCTCTCCCTAGCTGTCTGCACTGCAGCTTGGACCCTGGTTCTGTGTGAAGGTGACAACTCTGAACCGAGAACCTCAGCCTAAGCTGATCTGCGCTGGCACTCTGCAAGTCAAAGCCAGTTGATACAGACTGATCTGAACCAGTCTGAGATATTGCACAAAGGGCAGGGGGCTCGGTGTTTGGGGCACTTCACACAGGGCACGTCATCCTAAACTCATTTCAGAAGCAACATTTCTAAACCACTCCTTAGGCTTGAATTTAATAAGAGAGTTTTCATAGAATTATAGACAATGCAGCATCGGAGGAGGCCATTCAGCCCCTGGTGCTGGTGCTGGCACACTCTCCTGTAACACTATTTCCCAGATCTTTCATATTTCTCTTCAAATATTTATCCTATGCCCTTTTACATAATGCTGCAGTCTCTATCTCAACGGCCTTTTGTGTAACAGCATTCCATATTATCATGGCCCTCAGTTCAAGAATTTTCCATCCCATTTGGTTCTTCCAGTGAGAATCTTTGGTCCTCGTCCCCTTCTGACTCATTTGTCCACCCGTGAAAATAATCTTGCACTATTTACCCACAGTTTAATCCTCAGATTACGCTGACCCCTTACTAGTTGCGTTCCCAGTTACCATGTTACTGCTACGCCTGGTTCTGCTGAAAATTCTGCTCTCCACATCTATCTTACCCCATTCCCCAGCCTTCCTCCTTACTCAAGTCCAAAGTCCAGCAAACCCATCTTGATCTCTTCCCACCACTTAAGCCCCAATCTCCTGACCCACCATCCCTAGTGTCCCCTTTGTCCCCACCCTCCTGTGATTCTCCTCTCTGACTCCTCCCACTCCTTCCAATCCCAACTCATCCCCCCCCTACTCCTGACTCCCAATACTTACTGTCCCCCACTCCTGACTCTTCCCCCATTAACTCTCTTCCCCACTCCTAATTCTCTTCACCTGTTCCTGAACCTTCATACACTCCCAACTTTTCTCCCCCACTCCCAACTCTTTTCCCTCCACTCTCAACTCTCCGCATTCTTGCCTCAATGTTCCCATTCCTGCCTAACTACCCTATGCCTGACTCATCCCCTGACTCCTAACTTCCTTGCCCCACTCCTAACTCTCTTCCTCCACTCTTGACTCTCTTCCCATACTTCTGACCCACCCCTTTCCCCACTTTCGTCTCTCTTACCCCACTCCTAACTCCTCCCCCTGCTCTCAACTCTCCCATTACTTCTTACTCATCCCCCACACTAACTCTCTTCCACATTTCCAATTCCTCCACTCTCAACTCCACCCTCACTCTTCAATCTCCGCCTCTCCTCACTCCTGACTCTCCCCTCCTCACACCCAACTGTTTCCTCTTCACTCCTGGCTCTCCCCTCCCTCCCCCCATTTCCCAGTCTCTCCCTCCCACTCACGACTCCCTTGCTCCCCTGCACCCAACTTGCTGCGGCGTCAAGCAGTGATGTCACAGACCAGAGGTGGGGAACACTGCTGCAGCGGAGAATTGAAGTGCAAAGATCTCTGGGTTGTGAGTAGCAGTGCTTGTGAGATCCATGCCCCATTCTCTTGGGAAACCTGATAGGGTTGGCAACCCAATATGTACACCACTGGTTTTACAGCTTTAGAAATATAGCTTGACAAATTTACTTTGTAATTAAGCTTACATTTCTAGACTCAGACAGTATAATCAGAACTTACAGTACAATAATCATTATATATTTAAATTGAACTGAAATAGATAATGAAAGGATGATTAAATCTAAGGTTGAACCAGACTGTTGCAACCTTGGCGTCCTATCTGACCCTGAGCTTCGGACCCGATACACACACTATCATCAAGACTGCCTACTACAACCTCCGTAATGTCGCCTATTTCTGCCCTGGTCTCAGCCCATCTTCTGCTGACACCTTCATCATGCTTTTATTTTACCTCCAAACATGAATGTTCTGCTGTTCCGGCTGGCCTCCTATCTTCCACCCTCTTGTAGGTAGTTGAACCCACGCCTTCCATCTTATACTCTAATTCAAGGATCTGGTCATCTGAGTGGGGTAAAGTGGTCAAGGCTCACAACTCTGCTCTTTTCAATATTTTACCATGGATAACGGGCCAACGTCAGTACACAGTTCCCTTTAATTTCAAGCAGTACTCACATACACTGTTCTTTCACTCCCTTCAATTCCACATACGCTGCTCCCTTTGACTGCTTAATTTCAAATGCTACTCACCCGGCAATCACTCAGGGGATTATGTTCCTATCCTTGCAGATGATCAAGTCCCTCCACGGTCATCCTTGCAAGTCGCCCAGTCTGTCCTAAACAGACACTTCTTATAGTACAAAGATCACATCTGAGACAATGATTGATGTAACCCACCCCCCTTTGATTGTAACATCTTAATATTGCCTGTTTCTGCAATCTGTAAAACGCTTGACTTGGTCATTTCCACATCCTGAGTCCTTGAATAGCCCATTAGCACACAAAGGTGTTTTACTGGGAAAATATCTGGGTTTATTAGCATCATCAGGTTGGTGAATGAGTTTTACTTTCTGTAACAGGTTTGAGAATAACATTTCCAAGATGTGTGGAGGCCGATTCAAATGCTCTGGAACCATGACTATTATTTTGTAAGTCCTGTTGACAGCTTGGCGACAGGAGTTAAATGGTCAGCATAGGTTCATAATTTTTTTTATTCATTAGATATGGGCATCGCTGGCTAGGCCAGCATTTATTGCCCTTAAGGTGGTGGTAAGCTATCTTCTTGAACTGGTGCAGTCGTTGGGGTGTACTTACACCCACAGTACTGTTAGGAAGAGTGTTCCAGGATTTTGAAGGAATGGTGATATAGTTCCAAGTCAGGATGCTGTGTGGCCTGGAGGGAAACTTGCAGGTGGTGGCATTCCCATGCATCTGCTGCCCTTGTCTTTCTAGGTAGTAGAGGTCGTGGGTTTGGAAGGTGCTGTCGAATGAGCCTTGCTGAGTTGCTGCAGTGCATCTTGTATATGGTACACACTGCTGCCACTGTGCAGTGGTGGTGGAGGGAGTGAATGTTGAGGTTTGCGAATGGGGTGCCAATCAAGCAGGCTGCTTTGACATGGATGATTTTGAGCTTCTTGATCTTGTTGGAGCTGCACCCATCCTAGCAAGTGAAGAGTATTTTTTTTATTTTTTTAAATTTTATTTTAGAGATACAGCACTGAAACAGGCCCTTCGGCCCACCGAGTCTGTGCCGACCAACAACCACCCATTTATACTAACCCTACAGTAATCCCATATTCCCTACCACCTACCTACACTAGGGGTAATTTACCTATCACCTGCAAGTCTTTGGCTGTGGGAGGAAACCGGAGCACCTGGCGAAAACCCACGCAGTCACAGGGAGAACTTGCAAACTCCGCACAGGCAGTACCCAGAACCAAACCCGGGTCACTGGAGCTGTGAAGCTGCGGTGCTATCCACTGTGCGCCACTGTGATTCCATCATACTCCTGACTTATGCCTTTTAGATGGTGGACAGGCACAGGGGAGACAGGAGGTGAGCTACTCACCGCAGAATTCCCAGCCTCTGACCTGCTGTTGTAGACACAGGCCAGAAATTTTCGTTGGCTGGGGGAGCCCCGTTCACTGGCCGAAAAGTCTGTGCCAAGTCCACTCTGCTGGGCCTGGGGATCCAGACCGGATTTTATGCTCCCCCAGGCCCTTAACTGGTCTTGGGCGGGACTTCCACCTTATTGAGGCAGGACGTCCCGCCTAATGGAGCTGCTGGCAGCTCTTAGTCCCAGCACCACCACTGCTGGAACTACACCCAGCTTCAGGATAAAGATGAAGGATGACCCTGGAAAAACCATGTTTTTTTAGGGCCTCGCCGGGGACAACCAGTCGGGCATTGGCGAGGCAAGGGGGAGTTGGTTAGGGGCGGTGGGCGTGGGTGTTATGCATTGCGGATGGTTGGGGCTTCGGGGGTGGCCCTCTGTGGGGCACAGGGTGCTTGATCAGGAGGGCCCCCTCCCAGCCTGCAAGAAGTTGGGCGGAGGCCCTTAAGTGGCAGTTAATTGGCCATTTAAGGGACTTGATTGGCCTGGGGTGGGCGGGCGTTTCTCACCCCCGCCGCCCTGCACAAATTTGCATCGGGCGCTGGAACGGATCGGGAAGGGCTCCATTTTACGCCCCACCATGCCACCAGCCCACTCTTTTGGGAGGTGTAAAACTCTGGCCACAATATTTAGATGACTGGTCCAGTTCAGTTTCTGGGGGATTCAGTGATGGCAATGCCATTGAACGTCAAGGGGAGATAGTTAGATTCTCTTGTTGAAGGTGGTCATTGCCTGGCACTTGTGTGGTGTGAATGTTACTTGCCACTTATCAGCCCAAAGAACAGTACAGCACAGGAACAGGCCATTCGGCCCTCCAAGCCTGTGCTGATCTTGATGCCTGTCTAAACTAAAACCTTCTGCACTTCTGGGGACCGTATCCCTCTATTCCCATCTTATTCATGTATTTGTCAAGATGCCTCTTAAACGTCGCTATCGTACCTGCTTCCACCACCTCCCCCGGCAGCAAGTTCCAGGCACTCACCACAGTCTGTGTAAAGAACTTGCCTCGCACATCCCCTCTAAACTTTGCCCCTCGCACCTTAAACCTATGTCTCCTAGTAACTGACTCTTCCACCCTGGGAAAAAGCTTCTGACTATCCACTCTGTCCATGCTGCTCATAACTTTGTAAATCTCTATCATGTCGCCCCTCCACCTCCGTCGTTCCAGTGAAAACAATCCGAGTTTATCCAACCTCTCCTCATAGCTAATACCTTCCACACCAGGCAACATTCTGGTAAACCTCTTCTGTACCCTCTCCAAAGCCTCCACATCCTTCTGGTAGTGTGGCGACTAGAATTGCACGCAATATTCTAAGTGTGGCCTAATTAAGGTTCTGTACAGCTGCAGCATGACTTACCAATTTTTATACTCTATGCCCCGACCGATGAAGGCAAGCATGCCGTATGCCTTCTTGACTACCTTATCCACCTGCGTTGCCACTTTCAGTGACCTGTGGACCTGTACGCCCAGATCTCTCTGCCTGTCAATACTCCTAAGGGTTCTGCCATTTACTGTATACTTCCCGCCTGTATTAGATCTTCCAAAATGTATTACTTCACATTTGTCCGGATTAAACTCCATCTGCCATTTCTCCGCCCAAGTCTCCAACCGATCTATATCCTGCTGTATCCTCTGACAATCCTCATCACTATCCGCAACTCTACCAACCTTTGTGTCGTTCGCAAACTTACTAATCAGACCAGCTACATTTTCCTCCAAATCATTTATATATAATACAAACAGCAAAAGTCCCAGCACTGATCCCTGCGGAACACCACTAGTCACATCCCTCCATTCAGAAAAGCCCCCTTCTACTGCTACCCTCTGTCTTCTATGACCAAGCCAGTTCTGTATCCATCTTGCCAGCTCACCGCTGATCCCATGTGACTTCAACTTTGTACCAGTCTGCCATGAGGGACCTTGTCAAAGGCTTTACTGAAGTCCGTATAGACAACATCCACTGCCTTTCCTTGTCCAGGTCTTGCTGCAAATGGACATGGGCTGCTTCAGTATCTGAGGAGTTGTGAACGGTGCTGAACATTGTGCAATTATCAATGAACATCCCCACTTCTGACCTTATGGACAGAAGGACATTGATGAAGCAGCTGAAGATGGTTGGTTCTAGGACACTACACTGAGGAACTCCTGCAGTGTTGTCCTGGGACTGAGATGATTGACCTACAACAACCACAACCATCTTCCTTTGTGCTCGGTGTGACTCCAGCCAGTGGAGAGTTTTCCCCATATTCCTATTGGCTCAAGTTTTGCTAGGGCTTCTTGATGCCATACTCGGTCAAATGCTACCTTGATGTCAAGATCTTTCACCTCTCTTTCACCTCACCTCTGGAGTTCAGCTCTTTTGTCCATGTTTGAACCAAGGCTGTAATGAAGTCAGGAGCTGAGTGGCCCTGGCGGAACCCAAACTGAGCATCACTGAGCAGGTGTCGCTTGATAGCACTCTTGATGACCCGTTCCATTACTTTACGAATGATTGATCGTAGACTGATAGGGCAGTAATTGGCTGGATTGGATTTGTCCTGCTTTTTGTGCACAGGTCATATCTGGGCAATTTTCCACATTGCGGGGTGGATGCCAGTGTTGCAGCTGTATTGGAACAGCTTGTCAAGGGGCGCAGCTAGTTCTGGAGCAAAGGTCTTCATACTATTGCCGGAATATTGTCAGGGCCCATAGCATTTGCATTATCCAGTGCCTTTAGCCTTTTCTAGATATCACGTGGAGTGAATCAAATTGGCTGAAGACTGGCATCAGGACCTCAGGAAGAGGCCAAGATGGATCATCCACTTGGCACTTGTGGCTGAAGATGGATGCAAATGCTTCAGCCTTGTCTTTTGCACTGATGTGCTGGGTACCCCCATTGTTGAGGATGGGGATATTTGTGGAACCTCCTCGTCCTGTCAGTTGTTTAATTGCCCATCACCATTACTGGATGTGGCAGGACTGCAGAGCTTAGATCTGATCCGTTATTTGTGGGATCGTTTATCCCTATCTATTGCATGCTGCTACTGCTGTTTGGCATGCAAGTAGTCCTGTGTTGTAGCTTCACCAGGTTGACACCTCATTTTTACGTATGCCTTCTGTTGCTCCTGGCTTGCCCTCCTGCACTCTTCATTGAACAAGGATTGGTCCCCCAGCTTGTTGGTAATAGTAGAATGGGGGATATGCCGGGCCATGAGGTTACAGATTGTGGTTGAATACAATTCTGCTGCTGCTGATGGCCCACAGCACCTCATGGATGCCCAGTTTTGATTTGCTAGATCTGTTCATACCATTGTGTGGTCTGAGTGCTTCAGCTGTTTCCTGGTTGACATATTCATGAAGTCATCCATTGTGTCTGTGTCTCTATGAATAACTTCATTTCAACTCTTAGTTTGAGTTTAGTTAAAAGTTCTGTTGGTTCCTGGGGTACGAAACCTGGCCCATTTCTGACGATTGCCAATTTACAAAGTGCCTTTGTAGTGCAGCCACGTGATCCTTTATTGTCTGTTTATTTTAAGTTAAATGTGTTCTTGCTGCAGGAGTGGCTACACTGCTTAAAGTTAAGCTCATCTAAAACTGCTGTCTGTATCCTAACTCACTTAAGTACCACTCATGCAACGCCCCTGTGATTGTTGACCTATATTGGTTCTCAGTCCAACACCACCTCAATTTTAGAATTTTCTTTCTTGTGCTCAAATCCCTCTGTGGCCACACCCCTCCCTATATCCTTCATCTCTTCCAGCCCTGAAACCCTCCAAAAACTCTGCCTTTTTCCATTCAAGCCTCTTGTTCATCCTGATTTCCATTGCCTGACCATTGGTAGCCATGCCTTCAGCCAGTTAGGCCCTAAGCACTGGAAATTCCTCCATGTACCTCTCTGCCTCGCCACCTTCTTCTCCTCCTTTAAGATGTTCCTTAAAACCTACCTCTTTGACCAAGCTATTGGTCAACTTTCCTAGTATCTCCTCATGAGCTTCTGTATCAGTTTTTTTTTCTGATACTCCTGTAAAGCACCTTGGGATATTTTGCTGTGTTACAAGGTGTTAAACCTACTTTTTTTCAAGGCTTTAAAAGGAATATATTATGACAGTGACTCAGCTGCTTTAAATTAATGTTACAGTTAAAAGAATTGTAAGGATTTGTATGTCTCCAAATTTTAGTTTGTTCATTATTTTATTAAGCATCTTTTAAGGAGGCTGTTCTTTCCTCTTATTTATTCAGGTAGAAACAGTTGGAGATAAGTACATGACTGTGAGTGGCCTGCCAGAGCCATGTGTCCATCATGCTCATTCTATATGCCACCTTGCTTTGGACATGATGGAGATCGCAGGGCAGGTGAAGGTTGATGGAGAACCTGTACAGGTTAGTTGTGCAAAGCTGTGAGTTTGGTCTGATTCATCTTTTCTGTGGTACATTTAATAAACTAGTTGATTTTCAGTGGCATTGTTCATGGGGAACAAAAACCTCTCAAAACTGCTCGTCTCCCACATTCTAATTCTTGCTGTCTCACTGTCTTTTGTTTGTCTTTCACTCTTTGTTTCACTTATGCTGTCTGTATGAGTCACACACATTTTATCCCATTGCTTTTGTAACCCAGACATTATTGTTTGTGATATGAGCTGAATGTTCTTGTATGACACAATCGTTTTCTATTTTAATAGAGGCTTTAATCTTTTAAAATTTAAAACATTCATTTGCTTATATCATGAACAATCATTGTATGATCGCATCTTCTGTCTCTGATTCTTTCCTGTTGTTTCTCTTCCGCTCCCATCTTTCCTTTCTTTTGTCTTTTTTTAATGTTTGCATACTCTGTATCTCTCAGATACCGTTTACCTTTTTATGTCTGTTTATCGATTCTGTTTCTGTGCATCTTCCACTCTGTACGCTTCTGTTGCATTTCCTCAATCTTGCTGTGAATCCCAATTTTTGTTTGTCTCTTTCTTCAGTGCATCTCAGTCTTCTTTTCCTCTTGGCTGAAGCCAAACTGGAAAGTCTGACCCTCTGAAAACTACCTAAACAATCTCTTGCTTGTTAAGAGTGAATGTGCCATGACTTGGATCTGCACTGCATCTCTACTCTAGGCCAGATAGATCTAGGATTGCCATCCTGCTGGATCAACATGGGAGGTTTAACAAAACAATTGAAAAAAGCATTGCCCAACTTGTGTGAATGTTTTTTTAGTGTTTACTGCTTAACTATCAGCTTTGGACAGAGTTATAATTAAAAATAAAGAAGTCACTTAACCTTACTTTTTTGTCTACACTTATCTTACGAGTGTGCCATCCAAGCCAAAGAAACGGAGTGCAGATTGCAAGCTGAGTGTAGAGATTCGAGTTTGGTGAATGGTATTTTAAGTGTTGTTATCTTTATAAAAGTCTGGTCTGCAGTTCGCATTTTACTGGGTTTTACCCTTTAGATAAAGTAGGGTTAAGAAAGTAAAGTAAGTTTCTTATGGTCTTAGGCAGGGATTAACAGACTCTACTGCAGAGTAGCTGATTAGTTAAGTAGCTGACCAGTCAAATCTGGTTGCTGCAGTTTTAGCTTTAAAAGGTATAAATACAGAAATCTGGGTGCAGCCTGCAAACAGCATGCAGATTGCAAGCTAAGTTTAGAGATTGGGCGAGTGTGGCGAGTTCAGTGAAGTGGGGAGGAGGTGCTCCATTTTCTAGTCTTTTTCCTACTTTTTTAACCCTCCAATATTTGGTTCCTACTTCGGAGCAGTGGAAGGAGCTGTTTGGTGAGTACCTGGAAAGCTATTCTACTTATTATAAATAGTCTGTAAAGTTAAGTTATGGCAAGGCAGCTCTGCCGAGTGGAGTGTGCAGCCTGCGGCATGTGGGAAGTCACGGACGGACCATGTGTCCTGGACAAACCCATCAGCAAGAAGTGTCACCGGCTGCAGAAGCTTGAGATCTAGGTTTTGGAACTCGAGCAGAGGCTGGAGTCACTATTGTGCATCTGCGAGGCAGAGGACTATGTGGATTGCACGTTTAGGGAGGTGGTTAGACCGCAGGTTAGGAGCATACAGGCAGATAAGGAATGGGTGATAGACAGGCAGTCAAAGAGAATCAGGCAGATAGTGCAGGAGTCCCCTGATATGATCTCACTCGCTAATCGGTTTTCTATTTTGGATACTGGTGAGGGTGATGGTTCCTCAGAGGTGTGCAATCAGAGCCAGGTTTGTGGTACCACAGGTGGCTCAGCTGCACAGGAGTGCAGGAAGGAGAGTGGAAGAGCAGTAGTGATAGGGGATTCGTTAGTTAGGAGAACAAACAGGCGTTTCTGCGCAGTAAACGTGCCTCCAGGATGAAGGAAGTCACGGAGAGGCTGCAGGACATTCTTCTGGGGGAGGGTGAACAGCCAGAGGTCATGGTCCACATTGGTACCAATGAGATAGGCAAGAAGGGGGATGAGGTCGTGAAAGCAGATTTTAGGGAGCTAAGAAGGAGATTAAAAAGCAGGAACTCGAAAGCAGTAATCTCAGGATTACTCCCGGTCCCATGTGCAAATGAGCATTGGAATAGGAGAATTGAGCAATTGAACACATGGCTGGAGAACTGTTGTATGAGGGAAGGCATCAGATTTCTGAGACCTTGATACTGGTTCTGGGGCAGGTGGGACCTGTACAAGATGGACGGGTTGCAGCATAGCAGGACTGGGACAAATATCCTGGCAGCAAGATTTGCTAGTGCTGTTGGGAAAGGTTTGAACTAAATTGTCAGGGGGATGGGAACCTGTGAGGGAGTTCAGATTGGAGGGAAGCAAAACTAGTAACTTGTCAGGGGTGTGGGAACCAGGAGCAAGTATTAAAGAGGAATACCAAGATGCACAGAATACTGGGGGAGATAGATAGCATGAGAGTAGGGAATAGTAGAGTAGGTGGGGTCAGAGTAAGGGAGAAAGTAATAAAGTCTGAATCAGGATTAATGTGCATGTATGTGAATGCACAGCGTGTGGTTAATAAAACTGGTGAGGTACAGGCGCAGATTGCCACGTGGAAATATGATGTGACTATCACAGAGATCTGGCTCAAAGAAGACTGGCTGTTAAATATTCCTCGATACAAGTTGTTCAGGAAAGATAGGAGAGGGAAAAAAGGGGAAGGGGTGGTGGTATTGATTAAGGAGAGCATTGCAGTGCTGAAGTAAAAGGATGTCCCGGGGGGCTCGAGGACTAAATCCATTCACACACCATCCTGACTTGGAACTATATCGCAGTTCCTTCACTGTCACTGGATCAAAATCCTGGAACTCCTTTCCTTACAGCACTGTGGGTGAACCTACCCCACATGGACTGCAGCAATTCAAGAAGACAGCTCACCACTATCTTCTCCAGGGCAATTAGGGATTGGCAATAAATGCTGGCCTAGCCAGCGATGCCCACATCCCATGAACGAATTTTTAAAAAATCAATTTGGCTAGAGCTCAGGAACAAAAAGGTATGGTTACGTTGCTCGGTGTTGCCTATAGGCCACCAGCTAGCGGGAAGGAGGACATGGAGGAGCAAATTTGCAAGGAAATTACAGAGAGGTGCAAAAATTATAGGGTAGTTATAATGGGGGACTTTAGTTATCTAAACATATACTGGGATAATAGTGTAATGGGCAGTCAGGAAATGTTCTACAACAATATGTTGCTAGTCCAATGAGAAAGGAGGACTGCTAGACATGGTTCTTGGGAATGAGGTGGGCCAAGTGATCAAGTATATCAGTAGGAGAGCATTTAGGGGATGGTGATCATCAGATTTAGGCTGACCATGGAAAAGGATAAAGAGCAATCCAGGGTAAGAATAATTAACTGGGGGAAGGCCAACTTCAAGGGGGTAAGAATGGAGCTGGGGCGAATAAATTAGAGTCAAAAGCTGACAGGAAAACCAGTAAATCAACAATTGTTCGGGCACAGTCAAGGTATGTTCACTCATAGAGTCATAGATAGATACAGCACTGAAACAGGCCCTTCGGCCCACCAAGTTTGTGCCAACCAACAACCACCCATTTATACTAATCCTACATTAATCCCATATTCCCTACCACATCCCCACCCATTCTCCTACCACCTACCTACCTACCTACACTAGGGGCAATTTACAATGGCCGATTTACCTATCAACCTGCAAGTCTTTGGCAGGGGAAAAGCAGGACAAACAAATCCAGAGCCCCCTAAATGACAAAAGAGGTAGAGATTAAGATAAAGAAGAAAATGTGTGCTTATGACGATGCTAGTAGAAAATACTATTGAGAACCAGGCTGAATATAGATGGTTGTCATGCTAGGCCCCCACCTGCCAAGAATGAGGCACATTAATTTTGTCAAGAACATTGATTTCAAACTGATACTGGAGTGAAGAAAAGTCTTGTTAAACAGATCAGCCGTGGCTGGAAAAGACATTTGCATATTAACAGACAGTGTTTGGAAGGATAAAGCAGCCATTCCCTGACACATTCAACCTACAATGGACTTTTGATCACCAGACATTGAAGGTGGGGGAGCTCGCATTCCAGGTTGACTGCTAAGATGGCCGAATACACAAACGGACATGGTCAAACCAGCTAGTCACATGACTAACATGCTGGGTAATTTGAGTTTTTTTGAATCTTTACAAACAGTTTGGGCAGGCTTGCCATAGTCTCTTCTGTCTGCCTGCTCCCATCTCTTTCACACAAACTGCTGAATCCACTGAAGACACATGAACCCCAAGAGAGAAAAGTTTCCTACAGCGAACAAGGTTTAAGAAGAATACTGGGCCCCAATGAAAAGTAAGATCTACCTACAATCAAGGACTCTACAGTGAGCTTAAAGAACCGTCACAAAAACTCTTCAGATATTGCCTCAATCTTTTCCACTTTATTTTTCTCTTTTTTTGGCTCTATTAGCATGTGTGTGTTGCTTATGCATGCTCGTGTGGGTGCGTTGTGTATCCGTAGGCATTAACTGAATTAAAATTTTAAGTTTAATAAATTTCAACTTTTCTTCTTTAAACCTAAGAAAGCCTGTTTGTGCTGTGTTTTTGTCTTATAATTGGAAAGCGGTGAACGAGGATTCACCAAGGGGGAGCAAATGACATGGTGTGTGTAAAATTAAACCCTGTTACGGTAAGACCAGGTGAAGGCTGAGAGGGACCCCTAGTTACCTTTCTCACCTGGTCGTAACAAGGTCCAGAGGGGAAGTGAAAAAGCAAATAAGAGAAGCAAGGAGAGAGCATGAGAAGAGACTGGCAGTTATCATTAAAGGAAATACCAAAGTTTTCTATAGGCATATAAAAAATAAAAGGGTGGTAAAAGGAGGAATGGAGCCAATTAGGGACCAGAAAGGGGATTTACATATGGAGGCAAAGGCCATAGCTGAGGTATTAAATTAATACTTTGAATCTGTCTTTACCAAGTGTCATGGAAGTTTTTTTTTCTCTGTTTAAAAACTAAAGGGGGTTTGTGTGCCTTTAAGGCTGAGAGCAGTTTTTATATTCTCTGGGAACAGTGGGTGTGCTGCAAGTCTGTTTCCTCAGCAACAGCAAGAGAGAGAGGTCACATTCTGCATTGCTTCCGTTTGACTGTGTGTAAAGACTGGCTAGAACTGGTTTGAACAGGCAGACCAGTGAAGCATGCTTTCTTGAAGGAAGAAAGGATTTGTCTCTCTCAGTAGAAAATCTACATTGGCCTACAGATTGCGTTTCACCTAAAGAGGAAAAGACCCCTAGAAAGGAATATTTGCATTATTGAAGGTAGCAAATTCCTTTTTACTTCCAGTCTCTAAGAAGTCTCTGCCTCAGGAGTGACTTTCTGTTGCTTTTCGTGTTTCTGGGAGTTCTGGAAACTCAGTAATGTTTCTACTGATAGACTGCTAATTCAAAAATCTGAATAGACCTGTTATACTCTTCATTGAAAGATCTGTGTGCCGAAGTACCTTGAACGCCTATCCATCACAGACTGTTCGTTAAACTCGCCTGGACACTTTGAGTGGCATCTGACTATTTGATTCTGCGACACCTCACCAAATCAGGAACGTAACCTGTCAAGACTTACAACCCAGTTGTTTTATTATTCCTAAGAAACAGCTGTAATTTAAAACATCATTTTAGAAGGGTTAACCTTTGCTTCTTGAATGTATGTGTGTTAGGGTTAGGAGGAATAAGAAGTTATAAAGTCTTTTCAGGCATAGATTTATCTCAGTATTGTTTAAGATTCAGTTTATCAATAAATAGTTAATTTGTTGTTTAAAGATACCTGGCTTGGTGTCATTTATTCTGGGGTTTAATAAAGTATTTAATTTGACTAATTTCTGGTGGGTTGGAAACTTTAAAAATATGCTGTGACCTGTGGAGTAATGGGACTGAATTGACAGTGCATTGTTCCTGCCTCAGTTGTAACATATTAATTGGGGGCTCGATCGTTTGGGATCCAAGTCCAATGCTAAGTACGTTAATTGTAAGGGGAGTAATAATTTGGGGAAAAAAAGGAACCAGGTTTCTTGTATAATTGGCTGTACCATCAGAATGGCATTAGCAGTTACTGCAGAGTTTCTGGGAAAGGAGAATGTGTCCCTCAGTGACTTGACAACTTTAACTAAAAATAAACTAAAAGATTTTACAGCAAAATCGGGGTTAGAGTTGAAATCAGGTGCTAAAAAAGCAGAGATATTTGATGTAATAGTCCAACCTTTAAAGTTCGAAGAAGAGGAAGATAGTAATTCAGACAGTGATGCAGTAGAATTGGCTAGAATTCCATTAGAAATGAAAAAATTTGAGCAGGGGCAAGAAATAAAAAACCTGAGGCTGAAAAAGAATTATGAAAACTTGAACAAGAGAAAGAAACAGCAATAGCAATAAGAAAACTTGAACTTCAGGGAGAAAGTGAAAGAGAAGACAGGGAACTTAGGTTAAAAGAGATGGAACTAATACAAAGGGGTAGTCTTGAATCCAGGGAAAGTTCTGGTTAGGAAGAATCTGAATTCAGCCCAGGACCCAGAGAAAAGCTCTTCCTAAGCTTGAGGAAAGGGGCGTAGAGGCATTTTTCATATCTTTTGAAAAAATAGGCAAACAAATGAAATGGCCAAAGGAAAACTGGACACTGCTTATGCAAAGCAGGTTTATGGGCAGAGCTCATGAAGTTTATACCATGTTTCCTGAAGAGGCCTCTGCAGGTTATGAGATGGCAAAAAAGGCTATTCTTGCTGCATATGAATTAGTCCCTGAAGCTTACCGTCAGAAGTTTCGGAACTTATGGAGATTGGCTGGGCAGACGTATGTAGAATTTGAGAGGGTGAAGCAAATGAATTTTGATCATTGGATACGGGTATTAATGATGGAAACCACGTTTGAGAATCTTAGAGAATTGATTCTCTTGGAAGTGTTTAAAAATTCAATACCTTCAGTAGTTACGACACATGTCGATAACCTGAAAGTTTTAAAAGCTAGTCAAGCAGTAGAAATTGCTGATGATTTTGAGCTTGTGAATAAGCCAAAACCTTTTGTCCGTCAACCCCATAAACCCGAGAAGGATAGAAAGTGGGAGAGTGAAAGGAAGGCAAGTAGCTGGGGACAAGAGGAAACAGCTAGGAATGCCCTAGGATTACCTCCTCAGGCCAGAAAGGAAGGTGCTGAGGGTAGAAGTGAGGTCCGCAAGCCAAAGTGTTAACATTGCCACAAAATGGGTCATCTTCGTTCTGAATGCTGGAAATTGCAAGATAAACCCATAGGACTTGTTGGGGTGCACAAAGCTGATGCAGAGAAAAAGGCTCTCACTGACAGTGCAGCAGACCAGGCTGTAGCTTTAATGGCAGCTGTAAAACCAGATACAAAAACTGAAGTGAGTGTATAGGTTAAGAATAAGATATGGAAAGTTATGATGAATACTTGTCGAAGGGAAAAGTATGTCCAATCCTTTAAGTGAGGCAGGAAAATCTATCATTATACTCAGGGATATAGGAGCAACTCAAACATTTTTTCTGGGGAAAGTGTTACAACCAGTTAAGAAGGAGTCTAGGGGTTTCCTGATATCCTTTGCCTGGTTTAACCTTAACCGGGTTTAATTTTAGAAACACTGTTTTTAGCTCCCCCCTCAGTGAATCCTTGTTCACTGCTCCAATTGTAAGGCAAAGAAATCAGACAGGTTTCCTTAGATTTAAACAAGAAAGGTGGAAGTTTATTAATCTTAAACTCTAATCCGGTTAACAACTACGAAAATGCGAACATGACCGGGATAGCATATGCGATAAACACACGCAAATAGAGATAGAAAAAGTAGAAAAGAATAAAGGGGAAAGGTTTGAGGCAATCTCATGATTATAGTTATAGTCCTTTAAGTTCAATGTGGAGCCCTTGGTTGCTGTTAAGTCCTGCCGTTCGTTGGGGCCCAGCTCACGCTTCAATTTGTTTCGATGTCGGAGTCTTTTCTCTCTTGAGGTTTATATGTCTTTGGCTTGGGAGAAAGTGAGAGAGAGACAGCCAGGAGACAGGCTTCCTTGTTCCAGGATCAGTTGCATACTGCTGTCTGAATTCAAACTGTCCTGTGGCTAGTTCAAAAAACCTGAACCAGCCAGTTAGTGAGCAGCTGGTTTAACCAGTCCTGGCTTTCTGGATTGTATAATTTTAGCAGTCCCTGGAATGCGCTTCCTTACACTTTCAATGTCTGGTGATTAAAATCCATTTTGGTTAATTGGATCAGGGAGTCATTCTTTTGTGTCTCCGAGCACTGTCTTTTAGTATGCAAATATTCTTCTAGATAAGTGTCTGTTGATCATCAAACAAGTAATTTCTTCACTCCAGCAATAGTTTAAAATCAATATTGATATGGCGAAATTAATATCTCATTTTTGACAGGTGCTGGTTTGCATGACACTTCCACACCCAGCAGAATGAAATGCAATTTTTTTTTAAAAGAGCATTTCATTAAAAGGGACTAGAGAGAAGATAAGGACAGGAAAACACACATGCATCTCTCTCATTCATTCACAACCCTAACAATTGTTACAGCCTGTCGTTTGTTGGTAGCAGTGCTGCTTTAAATGGCCCTTGTTGGTATCCCAATAAACATGTGGTTTTTGGGGAAGTTGTTTTTCAGTTTGCACATTTCCATGACTGCCTAGGGTCTCTTTGTTCTTGTTGAGGTCTGCAGGTGGGGGGGTTAGGTTTAATTAGCCCTAGGTTGGAGTTCTGCTCGGGGGGCGTGTGGGGGGGGCAGGGTTGCTGGTGCCGGCAGTGGGTGGCTCCACTCTGAACTCTTTCGGTGCTTTGATGAGTCATACAAGGACTTTTCTCCTTAGGGGATGGCTGGTTCCCTTTTTTCCTGACTGTGGGGCAGGATTCTTTGCTAATCTTCCCTTTGTCCTCTGGGACACTCCTGCTTGCAGGTGTTTGTCCAGATTTTGCTGTACACTCCTGCGGCACTTCGACTAGGTGAGGCATCACCCTTATGGTTTTGCTGCCCTTCTTTGTCTCTGTAGGTTCCTGTAAATGCTGTTAGCAACTCTAGTGAGGTCTAACCTTTGAAATATTCCGGGGTTGGCTAACCAAACAGTAGGGGTTTTCATTTGGGAATCTTCCCAGGCTTCATTTAACCTGCCCTCTTGGTCACCTTTTCCCCATTCCTTTCTAACCTGTTGCCAGCCTTGTGCCTGCCTGTCCCCTTCTGTTCTCGGCAGGGCTCCGTTACAGTTCACCAGCCCTCTGCTGGAGGGTCCACCAAACACTGATACAGGATGTAGTGGTGAAGATTTCACTGCAGATTGGGGTTTCCCCTCAACCTGGCACATGTACCAACTCCTACAGTACTCCACCACATCTTTGTGGAGTTTTGGCCAGACAAACTGCTGTCTTATGCGGGCTTTGGTTTTTCATATACCGACATGTTTAGCCACTATAATCTCATGGGACATTCTTACTATTTCTCTCAGGTACCTCTGCGACACCATTAACTAGTGAACCACTGTCCACTCCTTGCTCTTGGCTGTGTGAGAACTTCACTTCCTCATCAGGATCCCATTCTTTAAATAGTAGCAATCAGGGACTCCGTCTGCTTCAATTTCAGTCTGGGCAGCCTGTGCTAACTCTCTCAGTACTTGGTCAGCTCACTGAGCCTCAGCCAGGTAAAATTTATTTAACTCATTCCCAAGGTCTTCTGACTTTCCAAAGAAAATCTCGGACAGACAGACTTCATGGTCATCTGCCTGCATTGCCAATTTAGTCTCCTCTGGGGGAGTTGGTTTGATCATGGCCTTACTCATTACACATTCAGGGAAACTGCAGAGGACTCTCTCCTGCCACTGCCCTGTCTCTCTGACCTCCTGTGGTCTCTCTTTCACTACCGGGGAAGCTACCACCTTCATCCCCGCCAGATCATTACCTAGAAGCAGGTCAACCCAGTCCATAGGCAAACAAGGGACAATCCCTACAGTCGCCGGTCCCGTAACTGGGTCACACTCCAAGTGCACCCAGTGTACAGGCATACACAGCCCTCCAATATCATTCACCACCAATCTGATGTTTACTGCACTCTCTGGGGGAAAGGTCAGGTCTTTTCCCAGTAAAAGGGATCTAGTGGCCCCTGTGTCCCTGAGGATTACTATGGGCTTGCTTGCCCCACTCGAGGGGTAGGGGGTTACTCTCCCTTCAGGCACAAAACCCTGATAACCTTCAGGAATCCTATTAAATGTTCCTGCACCTGAAGCCGTAAGCTTACTCTTACTGCAGTTAAAACCACAGCTTGTTCAGCTGTGCTTTCCATCAGGTTTTCTTCACTGAGCGACTGTGTCCTGATTAACCCTACAGGCTTTCCCTTTAGTTTTCAGTAGTCAGCTCTTAGATGCCCTGCTTTATTACAATGGAAGCACCTAGGTCTCCAAGATTCACTCCTGCTTACAGCACCTTGCTTTTTGGCTGGATGAGGGCCCCCTGTGTATCCTGCTTTTCTTTCCAACCCAGGACTGCTTGGGCGTCTATCACCTTCCCACCCTTTGTCCTTTTCAGATTTGTGGAGGTGATTAGGAAAGGTTTTCTCCTGGGAAACCAACTTATAAATGAGAGCAAACTCATCAGCCTGCTGCCTGCCAGGCTCTATTAACCTTTTGTTCTTCTACATGTTTCTTTATGGAGAGTGGGAGAGAGATTTTAAATTCCTGTAACAAAATTACTTCTCTGAGATTTTGATAGCTGAGCTGTACTTTTAAGAACTCTCAGCCACTGGTCGAAAGCCAGCTGCTTACTTATGTCAAATTTGATCAGCTTGTTTCTTGAGGGTTCTAAACTTTTGGCGATAGGCTTCTGGGACTAACTCATATGCCCCAAGGATAGCATTTTTTATCAGTTCATAATCTGATGAACTCTCATCTGGCAACATGGAATAAACCTCGTGGGCTTTTCCAACTAATTTGCTCTATCAGCAGAGTCCAAGCCTCAGCTGGCCATTTTTAACTGCCCTGCCAGTTTTTCAAAAGACACAAAAAATACTTCCATGTCTCCCTCGTTGAATTTTGGGATCAATTGGGAAAGTTTTAACAATTTTGTACCCAGCCCTAATTTACGCTGCTCTATATTGGCCATGCTTTCACTGGGGTTACTCTGTCGCCTCCTTGTTAACTCAAGCCACCTTAGCTCTCTCTTCACATTCCTTTTGGAAGGGTCTTTATTTCTCTCTCTCCTGTCTCTCTCTTTCTCTTTCCTTGTCTTCTAAATCAAGTTTCCTCTGTTCCAGTTGCCTCTTTGCTAGCAATACTCTGTCGAAGTCTACTTCTAACCCTGTTTCTGCTTCTTCAGATTCAAGGGAAAAATGGTTGGCCACTAGTCTTAGGAGTTCAGACTTCCTAGCCTTGCCACGTACAGTGATCCCACACTGCTCAGCCATTTTCCTTAACTCCTCCATGGACAGTGCTTTTAACTTATCCCAAGTTACTTCACCCTGGCTTGGGGAGCTACTGGCTTCAGTCGCAGACATGTTAGTATTCGAGCACACACAGCCACAAGAAAATCTGTATTGAAATCTTTTCACTTTTTGTTTGGAATCAGTTTGGCTTCCCACTTCCAATTTCTCATTTGTCTGTGGGTCATAGAGAGACACAGCACTGAAACAGGCACTTCGGTCCACCGAGTCTGTGCCGACCAACAACCACCGATTTATACTAATCCTACATTAATCCCATATTCCCTACCACATCCCCACCATTCTCCTACTACCTACCTACACTAGGGGCAATTTACAATGGCCAATTTACCTATCAACCCGCAAGTCTTTGGCTATGGGAGGGAACTGGGGCACCCGGCGGAAACCCGCGTGGTCACAGGGAGAACTTGCAAACTCCGCACACGTAGTATCCAGAACTGAATCCAGGTCGTTGGAGCTGTGAGGCTGCGGTGCTAACCACTGCGCCAGTGTGCCGCTCAAATCCAGGACGCCAGCCCCCAAATTTCGGTTACAACCAGGTGAGAAGTGGTCTAGGGGTTTCCTCTCAGCCTTTGCCTGGTTTAACTGTAACAGGGTTTAATTTTAGAAACACAGTGTTTTTAGCTCCCCCCTCAGTGAATCCTTGTTCACTGCTCCAATTGTAAGGCAAAGAAATCAGACAGATTTCCTTAGATTTAAACAAGAAAGGTGGACATTTATTAATCTTAAACTCTAATCGGTTAACGACTACCAATATGTGACGTGACCACGCTAACATGCATACGCAATAAACACACACGCAGATAGAGACAGAAAAAGTAGAAAAGAATAAAGGGGAAAGGTTTGAGGCGATCTCATGA
The DNA here is from genome assembly GCF_036365525.1 of Heterodontus francisci. NCBI lineage: Eukaryota > Metazoa > Chordata > Chondrichthyes > Heterodontiformes > Heterodontidae > Heterodontus > Heterodontus francisci. The sequence goes on from NC_090371.1 coordinate 227,581,273, forward strand.
TTATAATTACAGTCCTTTAAGTTCAATATGGAGTCTTTGGTTGCCAGTAAGTCCTGCTAAATGTTGGTGCCCAGTTCATGCTTCAACTTGTTTCGATGTGGGAGTCTTTTTTCTCTTGAGGTTTATGTGTCTTCTGTGGGTACAGTGACTTGGGAGAAACATAGAAAATAGGAGCAGGGGTAGGCCATTCAGCCCTTCGAGCCTGCTCCGCCATTCATTATGATCATGGCTGATCATCCAACTCAGTAACCTGTTCGTGCTTTCTTCCCATACCCTTTGATCCCTTTCGACCCAAGAGCTATATCTAACTCCTCCTTGAAAACATACAATGTTTTGGCCTCAACTGCTTTCTGTGGTAGCAAATTCCACAGGCTCACCACTCTCTGGGTGAAGAAATTTCTCCTCACCGCAGTCCTGAAAGGTTTACCCTATATGCTTAGACTATGACCCCCTGGTTCTGGACTCCTCCACCATCAGGAACATCCTTCCTGCATCTACCCTGTCAAGTCCTGTTAGAATTTTACAGGTTTCTATGAGGTCCCCCCTCACTCTTCTGAACTGCAGCAAATATAATCCTAACCGACTCAATCTCTCCTCATACGTCAGTCCCGCCACCCCAGGAATCAGTCTGGTAAACCTTTGCTGCACTCCCTCTATAGCAAGAACATCCTTCCTCAGATAAGGAGACCAAAACTGCACACAATATTCCAGGTGTGGCCTCACCAAGTCCTTGTATAAATGCAGCAAATTATCCCTGCTCCTGTACTCGAATCCTCTCGCTGTGAAGGCCAACATACCATTTGCCTTTTTTACCGCTTGTTGGACCTGCATGCTTACCTTCAGCGACTGGTGTGCAAGAACACCCTGGCCTCGCTGCATATTCCCCCTCTCTCAGTTTATTGTTCAGATAATTGCCTTCCTGTTTTTGCTAACCTCACATTTATTCACATTATACTGCATCTGTCATGCATTAGCCCACTAACTCAACTTGTCCAAATCGCCCTGAAGCCTCTCTGCATCCTCCTCACAACTCACCCTCCCACCCAGTTTTGTGTCATCTGCAAATTTGGAGATATTACATTGAGTTCCCTCATCTAAATCATTAATGTATATTGTGAATAGCTGGGGTCCTAGCACCGATCCCTGTGGTACCCCACTAGTCACTGCCTGTCATTCGGAAAAAGTCCCGTTTATCGCTACTGTTTGTTTACTGTCTGCCAACCAATTTTCTATCCATCGCAATACACTACCCTCGATCCCATGCGCTTTAATTTTACACGCTAACCTCTTATGTGGGACTTTGTCGAAAGCCTTCTGAAAGTCCAAATAAACCACATTCACTGGCTCCCCCTCATCAACTCTACTAGTTACATCATTGAAGAATTCTAGTAGATTTATCAAGCATTATTTCCCTTTCATAAATCCATGCTGACTCTGCCCTATTCTACCACTGTTCTCCAAGTGCTTTGCTATAAAATCTTTGATAATGGACTCTAGAATTTTCCCCATTACCGTCATCAGGCTGACTGGTCTATAATTCCCTGCTCTCTCTCTACCTCCCTTTTTAAATAGTAGGGTTATATTAGCTACCCTCCAATCTGTCGGAACTGTTCCAGAGTCTATAGAATCTTGGAAGATGACCACCAATGCATCCACTATTTCTAGAGCCACTTCCTTAAGTACTCTGGGATGTCGATTATCTGGCCCTGGGAATTATTGGCCTTCAATCCCATCAATTATCCCAACACCATTTCTCTGCAAATACTGATTTTCTTCAGTTCCTCTATCTCTCTAAGCCCTGTTTTCCCCAACATTTCTGGTATGATATTTGTGTCCCCCTTTGTGATGACAGATGCAAAGCATGCATTTAGTTGGTTAGCCATTTCTTTGTTCCCCATAATAAATTCCCCTGTTTCTGACTGTAAGGGACCTACATTTGTCTTCACCAATCTTTTTCTCTTCACATACCTATAGAAACTTTTACTGTCAGTTTTATGTTCCCCGCAAGCTTGCTCTCGTACTCTATTTTCCCCTTCTTAATCAATCCCTTGGCCCTCCTTTGCTGAATTCTAAACTGTTCCCAATCCTCAGGTTTGTTGTTTTTTTCTGGCAGATTAATAGGCCTCTTCCTTGGATCTAATGCTATCTCTAATTTCCCTTGTAAGCCATGGTTTGGCTACCTTTCCCATTTTACTTTCGCGAGAAAATGAGAGAGACAGCCAGGAGAGAGGCTTCCTTGTTCTTGCTTCAGTTGAAAACTGCCATCTGAATTCAAACTGTCCTGTGGCTAGTTCAAAAAACCTGGACCAGCCAATTAGTCGTGTGAACAGCTGGTTTAACCAGTCCTGGCTTTCTGGATTGTATCGTCTTAGAAGTCCCTGGAATGCACTTCCTTACACCGTTAGTGTCTGGTGATCAAAATCCATTTTGGTTAATTGGATCAGGGAGTAATTCTTCTGTCTCTCCAAGCACTGTCTCTTAGTATGCAAATATTCTTCCAGCCAAGTGTCTGTTGATTTTCAAACAAGTAATTTCTTCACTCCAGCAATAGTTTACAATCAATGTTCATATGACAAAATTAATATGCCTCATTCTTGGCAGGTGGGGGTCTGCATGACAAAAGGTATAACGTTTTCACCAGAGGGTGCCCTGAACGCTAAAGTTTTAGTTAATGGAATTGGCAGGGAGTATATACCCACACCTTTTATATAAAGTGTGCCTAGAGAATGACCTAATATCTGGGCTGGTAACTGTAGGAGTTGTCCAAAACTTACCAGTAGAGGGAATTGATCTACTCCTAGGAAATGATCTGGCCGGATCAAAAGTATTAGTTTCTCCTATAATTATAGAGGAACCAAGTGAAGTTTGAGAAATGGAGCAATTACAGGAACAAGTTCCAGCAATATTTCTGGTCAGTTATTCTCTGTGACCTTGTCCTATGAACACCTTGCCTTTTGTTATCTCTTGCCCCACCCCTGTTTTATTTGCTTAAAACCCATTACATTTCTAACCTTTGTCAGTTCTGATGAAGGGTTACTGACCTGAAACGTTAACTCTGCTTCTCTCTCCACAGATGCTGCCAGACCTGCTGAGTATTTCCAGCATTTCTTATTTTTATTCCAAGAATATTTCCTCTGTGTGTAGTAACCCGAGCAATGGCTAAACAGGATCCATTGTCGGAGGTCAAAGTGGCACCACAAACAGATAGCTGAGTATCTGAAACCTTGTTTGGGGATTTAGATAATCCAAATGAGATGTTTAACAGATCTTCTATAATTGCAGCATGGCAAGCTGATCCTGGGTTATCCAGAATAGCACAGTCCGCCCTGACCGAAGCTGTGGCAAAAGGAATTCCAGAAGGCTATTATATTGAAAACGGGGTTTTGAGGAGCGTTACGACTGCAGTGGCAGCAATGCATTGTCAATTCAGTCCCGTCACTCCACGGATTGCAGCATATTATTACAGTTTTCCCTCCCAACTGGCAAACAGCCAAATTAAGCACTCGAGTAACCCCCCCCCCCCCCCCCCCCCCCACCCAGTAAAACAGACCAAACCAAGTATCTTTGGACAATAATAAATTAACTATTTATTAAAAACTAAATCTTAAACACTATTAAGATAAACCCATGTCCAAATGCCCTCATAACTTATTTTAATCTAACTCCCCCATTCACACGCATACACTCTAAAATAACAGTAGTTAACCAGTTTTAAAAGTGGTGTTTTTAAAAGTTAGCTGTTTCTTAAGAATAAATAATTAAGTAAGTCTTTGTGGGTTACGTTACTGATGGATGAGGTATTCCAACGTGAAAATCATCAAAGGCTACTCGAAGTCTTCACTTGAATTTAATGAAGCAGTCTATTTTTGATAGGCATTCAAACTCTTTGGCTACAGCAGGCAGCAAGAGTTCCTTCAGCATTACCAAATGGTCTCTTAAAAGGGTTATTTCCTCTTTAGGCAATTAATTTGGCCTGTAGCTCCTTGTAGAATTTCTGCTGAGAGAGAATGGACAGCTCTTTTCTCAGTATGCTTCGCTGATGAGTCTGGTTCAGACTGGTTTTTGCCAATTTTACACACAGTCAAATTGAAGCATTATACCATGTGACCTCTCTCCTGCTGTTGCCTCGGTTACACAATGCAGCTGTGGCACACTGTGCCCCCAGAAATCCCAAACTTCTCTCCCTGTCTTAAAGGCACACTGTTTTTAACAGCCTTAAAGCCACACTGTTTTAATCCGAGGAGAAAAATAATTACAGTTCCGTGACGGGAGGAAATGGAGACCGCCTCATAGACCTGCGGATGAAGAGAGGACAGTTGTTGAACAGATAGCGATACCACATAAATATCGCCAGAAATTATTAAGGTTAGCACATGACATTCCTTTTGCAGGACATAGGGGGATTCAGAAGACTAAATCACATATAAGTCAACACCTTAAAGCATCCCAAGCCAATATGAAAAATTGGGCAGACAAGAATGCAAAGACCAGCAATTTTCAACCAGGGCATGGCGTATTGGTATTGTTACCATTACAGGGTGAACCTTTAAAAGCATGGTTCAGTGGCCCATATAAAGTGATTAAAAGAGTGGGTAAGTTTGATTTGACACCCCTGATTGCCAGAAGAACACATCAATATGTTAAAGCAATATCCTCACAGAGAGGAGGATAAGCCAGTACAGGTATGTCAGGTATTGGGGACTGTCCAGAAGGAGAAGGATAGTGAGGATGAAGCAGAAGGAGGCCTGCACAATTCTCAGATTGAATCTCCAACTATCCAGTTAGCGAATACAGAATGGCTAGGAAAGTTGGACAACATGCTTTTGTACTTACAGGCAAAACAACGTGAAGACCTAACCAGTTTTTTCAAAACATTTAAAAGAGTCTGTAGGGATAAGCCAGGATGTACAACCTTAGCTACACATGATGTGGATGTAGGGGAATCTGTTCCTATAAAGCAACGTCCTTACCGCTTAAGTCCTGACAAACAGGCCCAAGTAAAAGCAGAAATCCAACACATGCTGGCGAAACAACTTAATTGAACCTAGTCAAAGCAGCTGGAGTTCACGAGTACTCTTAGTGCCTAAACCTGATGGGTCAACCTGACTTTGCATAGACTGCAGAAAATTCAATGCAGTAATGAAGGCAGACTCCTACCCAATTCCTCGCTTAGAAGACTGTATTGATAGAGTGGGCAGTGCCAGGTTACTGGCAAAGATCGACTTGTTAAAGGGATACTGGCAAGTTCATTTGACCCCTCAAGCTAAAGAAATGTCAGCTTTTGTCACACCAGACTGTCTTTATCAGTGCCGGGTGATACCATTTGAGCTAAAAAATGCCCCAGCCACTTTTTAAAGGTTAATGAATCAGATGGTAACCAGTGCAGTGTATCTGGATGATGTAATCATATGCAGTAACACCTGGAAAGGACACTTAAACCAGCTAAAAACTCTGTTTAAAAAAACTTCAAACTGTGGATTTAGTGATAAATCTGGCAAAAAGCAAATTCGGAAAAGCAAGGGTAACTTACCTTGGATGCATAGTTGGGCAAGGACAAGTATTGCCAAGAATGGCAGTGGAGTTCCCTATTCCCAAAACTAAACATGAAATCATGAGGTTCTTAGGAATGTGTGGTTTCTACAGGAAGTTTGTACAGCATTTTAGTGCTGTAGCTGCTCCATTAACTGATTTGCTACAACAAAAGAAAACCAAAGTAAGATGAATGCCAGGCAGCTTTTGAAAAGCTAAAGGAAATTTTAACTAATAAACCAGTGTTGGCTGCTCCAAATTTTGCTAAACCTTTCAAGATACAGATTGCTGCTAGCTACCTGGTTGGGGTTGGCACAGTTCTATTGCAGGATGACGAATTGGGCATAGAAAAACCAGTAGGGTGCTTTTCAAGAAAATTAAATCACCACCAAAAAAAAAATTCTGTAGAAAAAGAAACATTATGACTATTGCTGGCCCTTAAACATTTCAAAGAGTATGTCCGCCAAGACTGTAAAGAAGCACTAATATACGCTGACCATAACCCATTAATGTTTGTGGAAACATTTAAAAGCCAAACTGCTGGAATATTCAGACGGAGTTTTTGCAGCCCTATCATATGAAGATTTACAAATTTCGGAGAAGAACAATGTTATAGCCGACGCATTGTCACAAATTTAACCTTAAGTTACATAAATAATGATGGTACAAAGAAACATTCTAGTAATTAGCAGTAGAGTGAATGGGGGAATTAATGTGAAAATATGTTTAAATTGTTTTTTCAGTTTCTGTTTTGCATTGTTACGAAATGCATTTTAAGAATGGCGTTTCATTTTGCCAAGGGCGGAGGTATCATGGAACTGTTTCTTTTTCTGTTTAAAATCTAAAGGATGTCTGTGTGTCTTTAAGACTGAGAGCAGTTTTTATATTCTCTGGGAATAGTGTGTGTGCTGCATGCCTGTTTCCTAAGCAACAGCAAGAGAGAGATCACATGCCACATTGTATCAGTTTGACTGTGTGTAAAGACTGGCTAGAACGGGCAGACCAGCGAAGCGTGCTCTCTTGAAAGAAGGAAGGATTTATCTTTCTCAGCAGAAAATCTACATTGGCCTACAGACTGTGTTTCACCTAAAGAGGAAATGACCCCTGGAAAGGATTATTTGCATTATTAGAGGTAGCAAATTCCTTTTTGCTTCTGGTCTCTAATGTGTCTTTGCCTCAGAAGTGACTTTCTGTTGCCTTTTGTGTTTCTGGGCATTCTGGAAATTCAGTAACGTTTCTACTGATAGACTGCTAATTCAAAAGTCTAAATAAACCTGTTATACTCCTTGTTGAAAGAGCTGTGTGATGCCTACTACAGCCGAATTACCTTGAATGCCTATCCATTACAGACTGTTAATCAAACACGCCTGGACACTTCGAGTGGCATCTGACTATTCCACTCTGGGACACTCACCAAACTGGGAATGTAACCCGCCAAGACTTACAACCCAGTTGTTTTATTATTCCGAAGAAACAGTTGTAATTTAAAACATCATTTCAGAAGGGTTAACCTTTGATTTTTGAATGCATGTGTATGTGCATGGGGTATAGGAGGAATAAGAGGTTATAAAGTCTTTTCAGAAATAGATTTATCTCAGTATTGTTTAAGATTTAGCTTATTAATAGTTAATTTGTTTTTGTTTAACGATACCTGGTTTGATATGTTTTATTCTGGGAGTTAATGAAGTGTTTAATTTGGCTGATTTCCGGTAGGTGGGAAACTTTAATAATATGCTGTGACCTGTGGAGTCATGGGACTAAATTGACAGTGCATTGCTCCCGCCTCAGTTTTAACACAAGTAAGAAGATGCAACCCAGGCAATGTTGAAAGAGGAGGTAAGTCGGACACTAGAGGGGTTTAAAATTGATAAAGAGGAAGTATTAGATAGGCTGCCTGTACTTCAAGTGGATAAGCACCAGGACCAGATGAGATGCATCCAAGGATACTGAGGGAAGTGAGGGTGGAAATCGCAGGGCACTGGCCATAATTTTTCAGTCTTAGACTCTGCGGTTGTGCCAAAGGACTGGAGAATTGCAAACGTTACACACTTGTTCAAAAAGGGTGTAAAGATAAGCCCAGCAACTACAGACCAGTCAGTTTAACTTTGGTGGTGGGAAAACTTCGAGAAAAAATAATTCAGGACAAAATCATTAGTGACATGGACAAATGCGAGTTAATTAAGGAAATTCAGCATGGATTTCCTAAGGGAAAATCATGTTTAACTAACATGCTGGAGTTTTCTGAGGAGGTAACAGAGAGGGTTGATGTGCTGTACATGGACTTTCAAAAGGCATTTGATACAGTGCCACACAACAGTCTTGTGAGCAAACTTGTAGCTCATGAAATAAAAGGGACGGTAGCAACATGGATACGAAATTGGCTGAGTGACAGGAAACAAAGAGTGGAAGTGAATGGATGTTTTTCGGGCTGGAGAAAAATTTGTAGTGGAGTTCCCCAGGGATCAGTATTGGGACCCTTGCTTTTCTTGATATATATTAATGATCTAGACCTTGGTGTACAGGGAACAATTTCAAAGTTTGCAGATGGAAGATAGTGTAGAACTTAGAAAAGACATAGACAAGTTGGTGGAATGGGCAGACAGGTGGCAGATGAAATTCAATGCAAAGAAATGTGAAGTGATTCATTTTGGTAGGAAGAACATGAGGCAATATAGAATAAAGGGTACAATTCTAAAGGGGGTGCAGGCACAGGGGGACCTTGGTGTATATGTGCATAAGTCATTATAGGAGCATAGAGTATAAGAGCAAGGAAGTTATGTTGAACTTGTATAAGACACTAATTCGGCCTCAGCTGACGTATTGCGTCCAGTTCTGGGCGCTGCACTTGAGGAAAGACGTGAGGGCATTGAAGAGAGTACAGAAAAAATTCACGAGAATGGTGGGTGATGAGGAATTTCCATTTTGAAGATAAATTGGAAAAGTTAGGACTGTTTTCCTTGGAGAAGAGAAGGCTGAGAAGTGATTTGATAGAGGTATTCGAAATCGTGCGGGGTTTGGACAGAGTGAATAGAGACAAACTGTTCCCACTTGTGAAAGGATCGAGAACAAGAGGGCACAGATTGGTAAGAGAAGCAAAAGTGACATGAGGAAAATCTTTTTCATGCAGCGAGTGGTTAAGGTCTCGAAAGTGCTGTCTGAGAACATGGTGGAGGCAGGTTCAATTGAAGCATTCGAAAGGGAATTATACAGTTACATGAAAAGGAAGAATGTGCAGGGTTATGGGGAGAAGGCAGGGGTATGGTACTGAGAGAATTGCTCTTTCAGAGAGGCAGTGCAGACATGATGGGCCAAATGGTCTCCTCCTGTACTGGAACAATTCTGTCATTCTGTGAACTGTGGTAGTTTTAGTGTGAAATGAATTGAGGGAGCAGAATTCAGGAGAACGTTTTTAGCAAGTCCAACAAGAGAGGGTGCAGTTTTGGACTTAATTTTAGGAAATGAAGCTGGGCAGGTGGAAGGAGTGGCAGTGGGAGGGCATTTTAGTGGTAGTGATTATTATCCAGTTAGTTTTAACATAATTTTGGAAAAGGACAAAGACAGAACAGGATTTATATTTCTCAATTGGGGCAAGGCCAATTTTACTAAGCTGAGGAGTGATATGCCAAAAGTGGACTTGAAGCAGCTACTGGAAGGTGGGAGGCATTCAAAGGGGAGATTCAAGGGGTTCATATTAAACATATTCCCACAAAGAGAAAGGGTGGGATGGCCAAATCTAGAGCCCCTGGATGTCAAGGAGCTTAAAGGGTAAGATAAGGCAGAAAAGGAAAGCTTATGTCCGACACCGAGGACTCAATACTACAGAAAGTTGAAAGGAGTATAGAAAGAGGAGGAGTGAAATCAAAAAGGAAATTAGGAAAGCAAAGCGAGGGCATGAAAGAATATTGGCAAGCAAAGTCAAGGTGAACCCGAAGATGTTTTATCAATGCATTAAGAATAGTCGTTTGGTAGTACAGAACTTGAGTAATGCTGAAAATAGAGACATTTTGTCGAAGCTTTTTGTCTTGCACTCATCAGGACAACTCGCAAAAATACCAATGTAAGGGAAAGCAACAAACTGATACTGTATGAGAAGGGAGTGCTGATTGGTTGTCAAGTGGACTCTGATTGGTAGAGGCATTGCCATGGAAAATGCACCAGTTTGTGGTGACTGACAGTTAACTGCCAGGCTTTGTTTGAAATTTAAACCAGACAGCTTGACTCTAATTGGTCAAGGCATTGCCCTGAGGAATGAACCAGCGAATGGCTGTCACTTAGTTTGTTTAGCTGAAACTGGCACAATGTTCGTACTTGTTCTTTCTGTCTGAAAAGAACAGAGCCCTGTGTATGAATACACATTGCTTCCAGTACGCAGAAATGCGCCACACTGCGAGTCCAAGTGACAATCTTAAATTGGTTGTCAGGCTTAGCACGCTGAGGATTATTCAGCAAATGTCCAATCGCGGAATCACATTTAATGTCGGACACTGTGTTTTGAGTTTTGCAAGCACTGGCTGGTTGGGTACGGCCTGTACCTTGCCTGTTCTGAACAGCGGAAGGGACATGTTGTTTGATACGATCCAACAGTCTTTGGGACGTATGACCTATATACCTAGCATCACACTGGCATTGAAATTCACATATCACAATCCTCATTTGTGTGATAGACAGAACGTCTTTTTGGCTTGACAGCAGCATCCTGTTAGTGATGAACACTACATGTGTTGCTACTGCAAAGTTAAAGTGTGAAACAAACGCATCCTGCATGACAATGGTTACCCCGATCAAATCATTTCTTGCAGTATATTGCGCAAAAATATGAACAGCCCTAAGGCCGTCATTTTTGGCCCTGAAAAGAACCCAGTCTCCCTCAGGTTACAATGGAAGGGTAATGTATCCCAAAATTTTGAGCTAGCTGTTTCACGCTGCTACTTACAGTATAAATTTGTTGTTTTCCCTTACATTGGTATTCTCGCAAGTTGTCCTGATGAGTGCAAGAAGAAAAGCTTCGACAAAAATCTCTCTTTTCAGCATTACTCAAATACATTAAGAGTAAGAGGATAACTAAGGAAAGAGTAGGGCCCATAAAAAGCCAAAAAGGTAACATATGTGTAGGGGTGAAAGATGTTGCTATGGTTCTTAATGAATACTTTGGGTCTGTCTTCACAAAAGAGGGGGAAGATGCAGATACTGTGTTAAGGAGGAGGAGTGTGAAGTATTTGATGGGATAAACCTAGGGAGAACGGAAGTATTAATGGGATTAGCATCCTTGAAAGTGGATAAATCACCAGGGCATGATAATATTAGAATTAGAATATTATAGCGCAGTACAGGCCCTTCGGCCCTCGATGTTGCGCCGACCTGTGAAACCATCTGACCTACACTATTCCATTTTCATCCATATGTCTATCCAATGACCACTTAAATGCCCTTAAAGTTGGCGAGTCTACTACTGCTGCAGGCAGGGCGTTCCATGTCCCTACTACTCTCTGAGTAAAGAAACTACCTCTGACATCTGTCCTATATCTATCACCCCTCAACTTAAAGCTATGTCCCCTCGTGTTTGCCATCACCATCCGAGGAAAAAGACTCTCACTATCCACCCTATCTAACCCGCTGATTATCTTATATGTCTCTATTAAGTCACCTCTCCTCCTCCTTCTCTCCAACGAAAACAACCTCAAGTCCCTCAGCCTTTCCTCGTAAGACCTTCCCTCCATACCAGGCAACATCCTAGTAAATCTCCTCTGCACCTTTTCCAAAGCTTCCACATCCTTCCTATAATGCGGTGACCAGAACTGCACGCAATACTCCAGGTGCGGTCTCACCAGAGTTTTGTACAGCTGCAGCATGACCTCGTGGCTCCGAAACTCGATCCCCCTACTAATAAAAGCTAACACACCATATGCCTTCTTAACAGCCCTATTAACCTGGGTAGCAACTTTCAGGGATTTATGTACCTGGACACCAAGATCTCTCTGTTCATCTACACTACCAAGAATCTTCCCATTAGCCCAGTACTCTGCATTCCTGTTACTCCTTCCAAAGTGAATCACCTCACACACATTTCCGCATTAAACTCCATTTGCCATCTCTCAGCCCAGCTCTGCAGCCTATCTATGTCCCTCTGTACCCTACAACATCCTTCGGCACTATCCACAACTCCACCGACCTTAGTGTCATCCACAAATTTACTAACCCACCCTTCTGCACCCTCTTCCAGGTCATTTATAAAAATGACAAACAGCAGTGGCCCCAAAACAGATCCTTGCGGTACACCACTAGTAACTAAACTCCAGGATGAACATTTGCCATCAACCACCACCCTCTGTCTTCTTTCAGCTAGCCAATTTCTGATCCAAAGCTCGAAATCTCATACTTCCGTATTTTCTGCAATAGCTTACCATGGGGAACCTTATCAAACGCCTTACTGAAATCGACATACACCATATCCACTGCTTTACCCTCATCCACCTGTTTGGTCACCTTCTCTAAAAACTCAATAAGGTTTGTGAGGCACGACCTACCCTTCACAAAACCGTGCTGAGTATCGCTAATGAACTTATTCTTTTCAAGATGATTATAAATCCTGTCTCTCATAACCTTTTCCAACATTTTACCCACAACTGAAGTAAGGCTCACAGGTCTATAATTACCAGGGCTGTCTCTACTCCCCTTCTTGAACAAGGGGACAACATTTGCTATCCTCCAGTCTTCCGGCACTATTCCTGTCGACAATGACGACATAATGATCAAGGACAAAGGCTCTGCAATCTCCTCCATAGCTTCCCAGAGAATCCTAGGATAAATCCCATCTGGCCCAGGGGACTTATCTATTTTCACACTTTCCAAAATTGCTAACACCTCCCAGCTTGTGAACCTCAATCCCATCTAGCCTAGTAGTCTGAATCTCAGTATTCTCCTTGACAACATTTTCTTTCTCTACTGTAAATACTGACGCAAAATATTCATTTAACGCTTCCCCTATCTCCTCTGATTCCACACACAACTTCCCACTACTATCCTTGATTGGCCCTAATCTAACTCTAGTCATTCTTTTATTCCTGATATACCTATAGAAAGCCTTAGGGTTTTCCCTGATCCTATCCGCCAATGACTTCTCGTGTCCTCTCCTTGCTCTTCTTAGCTCTCCCTTTAGATCCTTCCTGGCTAGCTTGTAACTCTCAAGCGCCCTAACTGAGCCTTCACGTCTCATCCTAACATAAGCCGCCTTCTTCCTCTTGACAAGCGCTTCAACTTCTTTAGTAAACCACGGCTCCCTCGCTCGACAACTTCCTCCCTGCCTGACAGGTACATACTTATCAAGGACAAGCAGTAGCTGCTCCTTGAATAAGCTCCACATTTCGATTGTTCCCATCCCCTGCAGCTTCCTTCTCCATCCTACGCATCCTAAATCTTGCCTAATCGCATCATAATTTCCTTTCCCCCAGCTATAATTCTTGCCCTGCAGTATATACCTGTCCCTGCCCATCGCTAAGGTAAACCTAACTGAATTGTGATCACTATCACCAAAGTGCTCACCTACATCTAAATCTAACACCTGGCCGGGTTCATTACCCAGTACCAAATCCAATGTGGCATCGCCCCTGGTTGGCCTGTCTACATACTGTGTCAGAAAACCCTCCTGCACACACTGGACAAAAACTGACCCATCTAAAGTACTCGAACTATAGTATTTCCAGTCAATATTTGGAAAGTTAAAGTCCCCCATAACAACTACCCTGTTACTCTCGCCCCTGTTGAGAATCATCTTCGCTATCCTTTCCTCTACATCTCTGGAACTATTCGGAGGTCTATAAAAGACTTCCAACAAGGTGACCTCACCTCTCCCGTTTCTAACCTCAGCCCATACTACCTCAGTAGACGAGTCCTCAAATGTCCTTTCTGTCGCTGTAATACTCTCCTTAATTAACAATGCCACACCCCCCCCCCCCTCTTTTACCATCTTCTCTGTTCTTACTGAAACATCTAAATCCCGGAACCTGCAACATCCATTCCTGCCCCTGCTCTACCCATGTCTCCGAAATGGCCACTACATCGAGATCCCAGGTACCAACCCATGCTGCAAGCTCACCCACCTTATTCCGGATGCTCCTCAGGCCTCAGGCTGTTAAAAGAAGCCAGCGATGAATTCGCGGACGATCTGACCATCATTTTCCAGTCCTCACTGGATACGGGTGTAGTGCCAGAGGATTGGAGAATTGCTAACGTTGTACCTCTGTTTAAAAAGGGAGCGAAGGATAGACCAAATAATTGCAGTCCAGTCAGCCTAACCTCGGTAATGGGTAAATTATTGGGATCAATTCTGAGAGACAGGATAAACTGTCACCTAGAAGGGCATGAATTAATCAAGGATAGTCAGCGAATTAATCAAGGATGGTCAGCATGGATAAGTTAAGGGAAGATCGTGTCTGACCAACTTGATTGAATTTTTTGAAGAAGTAACAAGGAGGATTGATGAGGTTAGGGCAGTTGATGTGGTCTACATGGATTTTAGCCAGGCTCTTGACAAGATCCCACATGGCAGACTGGTTAAAAATATGAAAGCCGATGGGATCCAGGGGAATGGAGCAAGCTGGATTCCAAATTGGCTCAGGAGCAGGAAACAAAGGGTAATTGTTGAGTGGTATTTTTGCGACTGGATGGCTGTTTCTAGTGAGGGTCCGCAGGGCTCAGTACTGGGTCTCCTGCTTTTCGTGGTATATATTAATGATTTGGATGTAAATGTAGGGGGCATGATCAAGAGGTTTGCAGACGACACAAAAAATTGGCTGTGTGGTTGATAGTGAGGAGGATAGCTGTAGATTTCAGGAAGATATCAATAGTCTAGTCAGGTGGACAGAAAAGTGGCAAATGAAATTCAACTCGGAGAAGTGTGAGGTGATGCATTTGGGGAGGTCAAATAAGGCAAAGGAATACACAATTAAAGGGAGAATACTAAGAGGTGTAGAGGAAGTGAGGGACCTTGGAGTGAATGTCCACAGATCCCTGAAGGTTGCAAGACAGGTCCATAAAGTGGTTAATAGAAACATAGAAAATAGGAGCAGGAGTAGGCCTTTCAGCCCTTTGAGCCTGCTCCGCCATTCATTATGATCATGGCTGATCATCCAACTCAGTAACCATTTCCCGCTTTCCCCCCATATCCTTTGATCCCTTTCACCTCGAGCTTTATCTAACTCCTTGAAAACATTCAATGTTTTTGCCTCAACTGCTTTCTGTGGTAGCGAATTCCACAGGCTCACCACTCTCTGGGTAAACTAATTTTTCCTCATTTCAGTCCTGAAAGGTTTACCCCGTATCCTTAGACTATGACCACTGGTTCTGGACTCTCCCACCATCGGGAACATCCTTCCTGCATCTGCCCTGTAAAGTGCTGTTAGAATTTTATAGGTTTCTATGAGATCCCCCCTCACTCTTCTGAACTCCAGCAAATATAATCCTAACCGACTCAATCTCTCCTCATACATCATTCCTGCCATCCCAGGAATCAGTCTGGTAAACCTTCGCTGCACTCCCTCTATAGCAAGAACATCCTTCCTCAGATAAGGGGACCAAAACTGCACACAATATTCCAGGTGTGGCCTCACCAAGGCCCTGTACAATTGCAGCAAGACATCCCTGCTCCTGTACTCAAATCCTCTCGCTATGAAGGCCAGCATGCCATTTGCCTTTTTTACCGCCTGTTGGACCTGCATGCTTACCTTCAACGACTTGTGTAGGAGAACACCCAGGTCTCGCTGCATATTCCCCTCTCTCAGTTTATAGCCGTTCAGATAATCTGCCTTTTGCTATCAAAGTGGATAACCTCACATTTATCCACATGATACTGCATCTGCCATGCATTTGTCCACTCACTCAACTTTTCCAAATCACCCTGAAGCCTCTCTGCATCCTCCTCACAACTCACCCTCCCACCCATTTTTGTGCCATCTGCAAATTTGGAGAGATTACATTTAGTTCCCTCATCTAAATCATTAACATATGTTGTGAATGGCTGGGGTCCTGGCACCGATCCCTGCGGTACCCCACTAGTCACTGCCTGCCATTCAGAAAAAGACCCATTTATTCCTACTATTTGTTTCCTGTCTGCCAACCAATTTTCTATCCATCATAATACACTACACCTAATCCCATGCACTTTAATTTTACACGCTAATCTCTTATGTGGGACTTTGTCGAACGCCTTCTGAAAGTCCAAATAAACCACACCCACTGGCTGTCCCTCATCAACTCTACTAGTTACATCCTCGAAGAATTCTAGTAGATTTGTCAAGCATGATTTCTCTTTCATAAATCCATGCTGACTCTGTCCGATTCTACCACTGTTCTCCAAGTGCTCTGCTATAAAATCTTTGATAATGCACTCTAGAATTTTCCCCACTACCGACGTCAGGCTGACTTGTCTATAATTCCCTGTTTTCTCTCCACCTCCCTTTTTAAATAGTGGGGTTACATTAGCTCCCCACCAATCTGTAGGAACTGTTCCAGAGTCTATAGAATCTTGGAAGGTGAGCAATGCATCCACTATTTCTGCGGCCACTTCCTTAAGTACTCTGGGATGCATATGCATACCATCAGGCCCTGGGGTTTATCGGCCTTCCATCCCATCAATTTCCCCAACAGCATTTCTCAGGGCGGCACAGTGGCGCAGTGGTTAGCACTGCAGCCTCACAGCTCCAGGGACCCGGGTTCGATTCTGGGTACTGTCTGTGTGGAGTTTGCAAGTTCTCACTGTGTCTGCGTGGGTTTTCTCCGGGTGCTCCGGTTTCCTCCCACAAGCCAAAAGACTTGCAGGTTGGTAGGTAAATTGGCCATTATAAATTGTCACTAGTATAGGTAGGTGGTAGGGAAATAGAGGGACAGGTGGGGATGTTTGGTAGGAATATGGGATTAGTGTAGGATTAGTATAAATGGGTGGTTGATGGTCGGCACAGACTCGGTGGGCTGAAGGGCCTGTTTCAGTGCTGTATCTCTAATCTAATCTAATCTACTAATACTGATTTCCTTCAGTTCCTCCCTCTCACTAAACCCTGTGTTCCCCAACATTTCTGGTATGATATTTGTGTCCTCCTTTGTGAAGACAGATGCAAAGCATGCATTTAGTTGGTTAGCCATTTCTTTGTTCCCCATAATAAATTCCCCTGTTTCTGACTGTAAGGGACCTACATTTGTCTTCACCGATCTTTTTCTCTTCACATACCTATAGAAACTTTTAGTCAGTTTTTATGTTCCCCGCAAGCTTACTCTCGTACTCTATTTTCCCCTTCTTTATCAATCCCTTGGTCCTCTTTTGCTGAATTCTAAACTGCTCCCAATCAGGTCTGTCGTTTTTTCTGGCAAATTTGTATGCTTCTTTCTTGGATCTAATGCTATCTCTAATTTCCCTTGTAAGCCATGGTTTTTACTTGTTTACTTTTTGTTTTACTTTTGCGCCAGGTAGGAATAGACAATTGTTGCAGTTCATCGATGCGCGCTTTGAATGTTTGCCATTGCATATCCACTGTCATCCCTTTAAGTAATATTTCCCAATCCATCATAGCCAACTCGCGCCTCATACCTTCGTAGTTTCTTTTATTAAGATTCAGGACCCTGGTCTCAGAATCAACTACATTACTCTTCATCTTGATGAAGAATTCTATTATATTATGGTCGCTCATCCCCAAGGGGTCTCGAACAACCAGATTGTCAATTATTCCTCTCCCATTACACAATACCCAGTCTAGGATGGCCTGTTCTCTGGTTGGTTCCTCAACATATTGGTCTCGAAAACCATCTCGTATACACTGCAAGAATTTCTGCTCTACGGTATTGTAACTAATTTGATTGGCCAAATCTACATACAGATTAAAGTCACCCATAATTACAGATGTTCCTTTATCGCATGTGTCTCTAATTTCCTGTTTAATGCCATTTCCAACATCACCACTACAGTTTGGGGGTCTATATACAACCCCCACTAACGTTTTTTGCCCCTTAGTGTTTCTCAGCTCTCCCCATACAGATTCCATATCGTCAGAGCTAATATCCTTCCTCACTGTTGCGTTAATTTCCTCTTTAACCAGCAATGCAACTCCACTGCCTTTTGCTTTTTGTCTGTCCTTCCTAAATACTGAATACCCCTGGATGTTCATTTCCCATCCTTGGTCATCATCCAGCCATGTCTCTGTAATCCCGACTATATCATACCCATTTACATCTATTTGCGCGATTAATTCATCCACTTTATTGCGAATGCTCCGCGCTTTAAGGCACAAAGCCTTAAGGCTTATCTTTTTAACATTACTTGTCCCCTTCCCACTAATTTTCACTGTGGCCCTGTTCGATTCTGGCCCTTGATTTCTCTGCCTGTCACTTTTCTTATTCTCCTTCCTGTCTTTTGTTCTTGTCTTTGATTCCCCCTTCCTCTGACTCCTTGCAAAGGTTCCCATCCCCCTGCCATTTTAGTTTAAACCCTCCCGAACCACTCTCGCAAATGCTTCCCCTAGGACATCAGTCCCGATCCTGCCCAGGTGTAACCCGTCCAGTTTGTACTGATTCATGTTTGCACTTGCTGGTGTTCAATATTCAATCCGTTAACACCTTATCTGTACTAATGCTTTGTCTTTCAACACACCATTAACATATTGTTTGCCTTTGTTCCATGACCTTTTGGCCAGCTATGTGGCCTTGTCCAATCTACACCTTCTCCTTTGTTATCTCATGCCCCACCCCCACCTCACTTGCTTATAACCTGTGACATTTCTAATATTTGTCAGTTCCGAAGAAGGGTCACTGACCCGAAACGTTAACTCTGCTTCTCTTTCCACAGATGCTGCCAGACCTGCTGAGTGGTTCCAGCATTTCTTATACCATCCTGGAGTCTCGTTTGTGGCCCCAGAACACCTATCTATTCTCCTTGTAATTGAATTCCCTATAACTATTGCATTCCCATACTTTTTACTCCTATCCATATGGCATATGGAATCCTTTCCTTTATTAACTGGGGTATAGAATATAAGAGCAAGGAGGTTATGATGGAACTGTATAACTCAATGGTTAGGCCACAACTTGAGTACTGTGTGCAGTATTGGTCACCTCATTACAGAAAAGATGTAATTGCACTGGAGAGGGTACAGAGGAGATTTACAAGGATGTTGCCAGGACTGGAAAATTGCAGCTATGAAGAAAGTTTGGATAGGCTGGTGTTGTTCTTCTTGGATCAGAGAAGGCTGAGGGGAGATTTGATTGAGATGTACAAAATTGTGATGGGCCTGGATACAATGGAGATGAAGGGCCTATTTGCCTTAGCACAGAGGTCAGTGAGTAGGGGGCATAGATTTGAAGTGATTAGAGGGGAGATGAGGTAATATTTTTCACCCAGAAGGTGGTGGGAGTCTGGAACTCTCTGCCTGAAAGGGCGGTGGAGTCGGAAAACCTCCTCTCATTTAAAAGGTGCCTGGATGTGCACCTGAAGTACTATAATCTGCTGGGCTACGGATCAAATGCTGGGATCAGGTTGGGTGGTTTGTCTTTCGGCTGGCGCAGACACAATGGGCCAAGTGGCGCCTCTCTGTGCTGTAAACTTTCTATGATTCTATAATGAAGGTATATAGAGCAAAGGCAAAGGGATATGAAGTTCAGTGGCAGCTCAACCATGCTCTCACTGGAAGGCAAAACAGACTGAGGGGCTATATGGTCTCTCCTGATGCTCTGTTCCTTTGTTCTATGGTCAATGGTTTATGGGTGTTTTTTTGTTTAGAGAGATACAGCACTGAAACAGGCCCTTCGGCCCACCGAGTCTGTGCTGACCAACAACCACCCATTTATACTAACCCTACAGTAATCCCATATTCCCTACCACCTACCTACACTAGGGGCAATTTACAATGGCCAATTTACCTATCAACCTGCAAGTCCTTGGCTGTGGGAGGAAACCGGAGCACCTGGCGAAAACCCACGTGGTCACAGGGAGAACTTGCAAACTCCGCACAGGCAGTATCCAGAATCGAACCCGGGTCCCTGGAGCTGTGAGGCTGCGGTGCTAACCACTGCGCCACTGTGCTGCCCCAAGGAAATGATAATAGTCCTGTGGTAAAACTGGGAAACTACACTGATTTTGTAATATCACTAGACTCTGATTTGACTGCATTCAGAAGGTTGCTGTTCGTTTCAGACAGGAGCTTTAGCTGCCAGAACTTCACCCACCCTAGAAAATCATACAAGTCCTCAAACTGGGTGGGTCAAACTGGCCCACCATTGTCTGCTGCTGCTGCCTCATTTTCAAGTACAATGACATGGCAATACCAATTGCATGATGAGGAAACCAAAACCATCACTTCTTTTGTGTTCCTGTGGGCTATGCTAAACATACTATTTAATACAAACTGAGGGATAATTTCCATGGTGCAAGCCTCCTCAAAAAGGCAGAAAAACTGAAGTGGGGGCATGACTCTCAGCCTGGTGCTTTCATGTGCTTAGATTGGGCTACACCCTTAAAATAAGTTACACAGACATTGGCTGCTGGCATATAGACAGGAATTGCTTTCTCCTATCTTTCAATCATTTGGTCAGTTTTTCTTTTTAAAAAAAAGTTGTGTCTTTTTGGTATCCTTTAATGCATTTGTTTCGCTGCATTTGTTTTTTGCGTGGCACTTAAAAGTTTTTAAAATTTTTCTCTTTTTGTCACCGACCTGTTAGGGCCCTGAGTTTTATTTTGAAATGTAACATCTACAGCTGGTAGGATGGGAGCTTGTTTTGGAATTCTTTCTACCTTCAGGGCATAGAGGTCAGTGACGATTTCCAGAGGATTTATCAGAAGGGGGTCTTCTTGTGCCTGAGGCAGGTTGCCAAGATCTATCATTTCCCACATAGGTAGATCCAAGGAGGTTGTGGAGCAACATGGGCAAGTCAGCAAAGATTTGTCTTCAACCAGGAGAACTTGTTCTGATAAAAGGTCATAGACCTGAAACGTTAACTCTGTTTTTCTCTCCACAGATGCTGCCTGACCTGCTGAGTATTTCTAACAATTTCTGTTTTTGTTTCAGATCTTGATTCTGGTTGGGATTGTGCTCATGGTGTTATAATAATTGCACAGTAAAAAACTCAACTTGAATTGCATAGAATGACAGACTTGTACTCTAGAAGTTAGTGAGTGGCTATGCTTCATTACAGCTAGATTGTTCTTAAATGACTTGATGTATTATGCTCTTTTGTAAGTGTGACAATTGCCTACTACATTGCCTGCTAACGGTGTGCTGTCCTGAAACATGGGTATGCAAGTGATGCAAAGATCGAGCTCATTGGCTGTGTGAGGACTTGCAATTGGTGAAGAACACTGCTCCATGGTGCAAGCCTCCTTAAAAAGGGTGAATTCAATCTTTCTAGGAGGTAAATGGTATTATTGGGAACTGTTTTCTTGTGAAATTCCTTCACGTATGACATCTTATTTTTCTTCTGGTCTCAGGTGCTGCTCAGGTGTCTTGCTCTAAGAATGAAGTACAAGCTTCAGTTGTAGCAATATTGAATTGTTTTCTGGGTGCCATGTTGAAATTCTAATGAATTGCGCAGCCATATGGATACAAGACTACTTGTTTCTTCAAAATGCTCATCAGACATGCAGTACCAATAATTCTTTTGTGCAGAGTTGAAGTTATAAATGGTAAACAAAATAAAAGTGACCTTTTAGGAAGAAATGGGCTTGATGGGCCAAATGACCTTTTTCTTATTCTATTTTTCAATTTTGTTACTCAAACTGGAAGTCATTGGAGTATTTTTCTGAGTGTGTATTGGTCCCTGCTGTCGGTGCACAATGGAAAACAGCAGATGGGCAGCCCGCAATTTTTCAATTTTCTGGCGAGCAAGGATTCCCACAGCCAACATATTAGTTAAATTACCTCCATTCAATCTAATTATTTCAAATTCTTTTTGTGCAACGCTTGGCTAATTTAATTGAAAATCAAGGTGGTGACATCCCTGTTTTGGTATCAAGACAGATGATTCACAGTCATGCCACATGCCTTCAGTTATTTTCTGAGGTATTTTGGTCTTGGAATGTCAGGTGCATGTACTTCACACACGTGTGTGAGAAACAAATGCTTGTTGTTCATTCAGTGTTCTCCTGACTCAGATGCTGCTAGTGTTGGAATATTTTGCATAATTTCAAACTTTTTCTTTTACTTCAGATCACTATAGGCATTCACACTGGGGAAGTGGTCACTGGTGTAATTGGTCAGAGGATGCCTCGCTATTGTTTGTTCGGAAATACTGTTAACCTAACAAGCAGGACAGAAACCACTGGAGAAAAGGGGAGAATTAATGTCTCGGAGTATACATATAGGTGAGCAGTAATGTAATATTTGATATTTTTTAGTGGAAGCAATGTAGACAACCATTTTAGGCTGCAGTGCTTTTAGAAGACAGCAACACATGGATTCAAATGAAAACTTCAACCACAAGAGCAAAATAAGGACAATTTGCTTCATTTCAAGATTATTGAAGCACCGAATGCTTGATATTATCATTTCAGTATTTACACAGGCCTCTGTCTGGGGTAATTTCATTCACTGCCTTCAATTGTTAAATCTGATGATAATGAACCTAGAACTGAATTATGAGTTGAACTGAAGCTGTGTCATGCCAACTAACCTGCAATGATACTGAGTTTATTACCATATTACGGGACAATATAAGGATGGTCACCAGTACAAGAAAGGATGGTTTTGTGTGGTATGATTATAAAGGGGGGAGAGAGGAGATCATCTTCATATCTTACACATATCTTTCTCAGTTAGCACTGAAAATGAGATGAATGGTCCTAATTATCACCTTTTGTAATTAGATGCCTAATGAATGCCGAGAACTCTGATGAACAGTTTCAGCTGGAGTACAGAGATCTGGTTACCATGAAGGGTAAGAAAGAGCCAATGAAGGTTTGGTTCCTGTCCAGAAAATGCACTCAGACTGAAGTGTGATTCATCATAGAACAATTTATCATTTGGACCTGAAACAGTGAAAGATAAAAGATCTAATTTGGTAATCAATGAAGAGATAACTTCCACAATATAAAGAAATAAACATTTCCAAACCTAAAGGGCATTTTATACAAATTGGTGACCTGTAGAAAGATAGTTATTTAATCCTAGGATTGCAAAAATTGTTTCTCATTTTTCTTCATTAAATGTCAAGCAAAAATTGGCTTAACATGAGCAAGCACTTTTTTTAGTTGATTTTACAAACAAGGACTTGCAGATTCTACCAAGCCTGATGACAACCTACCAAGAATGAGAACAAACTACTAAAATACATATATGTAAACTAGCAAGGGCTTGAGAATCTGCAAGCCACTATTCTGCACTTACCCTGTTGGAGGTTGTGGAGTCAGCAGGAAGGTACTTCATTTGCATGAGGGCCAGTGAATTACGATGAGCATATTGCTAATGCCCATGTGCACCCCTCCAGCTGTAAAATCCTTTACCTAGCCATCTTAGGATGGTGGAAGGAATTGCTAAGGACGCCTCTTATCCCTGACTGCGTGCAGTATTCACTTGTAAGAGGACCAATCCAGGATTTTTTTTAATAGTAAATAACTATTAGCCAGTCTTTGGAGATCTAGGCTGCGTCCCTGGCCTAGAACTCTGACTTTGCTGGGGTAACAGGAACTCCTAGTGCAGGGTCACCCCTGACATCATTTGCCTCGTAAAGACCAGGCAAAGCTTCCACCTTTTACAAGTGAGAATCCAGGACTGGCAGAGACCCAGCATAACTAGGCATCTTCCCTTTTCCAGTGGGTTCTGTCAAATGACGGATAGGATAATGGTGGGAGCCGGGTGAAACCTGCAAGGAATTTCAAAATCCTAGAAAACAACCTGTCTGTATCTTTTTGTCAATCATGTTGCAATAAGGCTTTGTAGTAACCAAGATCATATACTGTTCATTACATTGGACTCCCAGGGTAAAATCTCCAGAACTGCTGCTTAGTCAGTGCATGTGGCATGTGCTGTTAAGTGTCATTGGGTGCCTGTGGAATGTGCTGAAAGGTCTCTCTGGATGCCTGGACCTGTGCTAAAAGATCTTACTATTTGCTTGTGGACTGTGCTGTAAGGTCTCACTGGGTGTCTGTGGCCTGTGCTGAAAGTGCTGACTTTGTATGATAAAACTCGGCTAGTTAATTTAAATATTTCAGTAACGCTTGTGACATAGAGTATATGATGCACTGAGGTCATCACTTGAATCTGTACTAGAATGTCAGGTTAACAGCAGCCAATGGATGGACTGTCGGTTGCTCATGTATTACTTTGCTACTGACAGTTACTGGACACTTCAGTCCCTATGCAGGATTGGTGGGTGAAAGGCTCCCCAAAAATAGGGGCAAGAAGCAAAGAGAGGCCTATCCAGCATCAGAAATGGGCACTCGATGACTGGAGTACTACTCAGACACTCCAATTACATTATGGAAGAGCTTTGTAATTTACATAATATTTACAGCTTGATTGAACCTTGTGCGTAACTGTGTGCAGGCTTCCAGTGCATGATGTACCAGTGAGGCTGCTCAGGCACATTGTTGGCCTTGTGTCTCGACCTGCCATAGATTTATTAGCCATATTGGATCAGTGTTCTGCTTAACTATCACTAATAAAACCAACATAGGTGAGTGCATGATGAACCTGGAAGCTGTCAATTTTTTTTCATTTTGCTAAAGCCTCTGAACTTTACAATGGTAAAACCCAACAACTTAAAGAATGTAAGATGTGAGCTGAAGGTTTGCTTCAATCTGAAAGTTCTGCTAATGTTTATACAAAGCATGAGTTACTTTATTAGGGTGTATGAGTCCACAGAACACTAAATTTCAGAATGAGAAATGCATGATGAGTGTCTACTAACTGTATATGTGTACCTCCAGGACAGTATTATAATGCTTCTGTTGGGACGTAAGATCACGTTTTTCTGTACTTGGCAGAGAGACTACAGTATAGTACTGTTGAACTGTGTTCTGCACTATTTTAACAAGGACAATCCAGTGAAAGTCCTTTTTAGCAAATATATTTTTACCTATGTTTCTTTGCTTTCATTGCATAAATGTTCAAAATTGATGTTGCTACTTCCACCTCATATTTCTTCGGGTGTATTAAATTTGTTTCTATTAATTTCCTAAAGAAATATGAATGCAACAAAAATGCTTCAAATATGAAAATTATGCAAATTTTGGAACAACCTGAGTTTAGACTTTAGTAATGAGTAAATAACAATGGCATTACTTTTTTTCTCAGCATGCTCCTAAATTCTAATCTCACTTGCTCTTTCTGGCCACTTTCCTTTCTCAAACAGCCAACTAAAGATATCCAGGATCTGCCTCCTGCCATCTCACTGTATTTCTTTTATTTGTTCATGGGATCTGATCATTGCTGACTAGGCTAGCATTTGTTGCCCATCCCTAATTGCCCTTGAGAAAGTAGTGGTGAGCCACCTTTTTGAACCGCTGTAGTCCATCTGGTGTAGATACACCCACAGCACTGTTAGGGAGGGAGTTCTGGGTTTTTGATCCAGCAACTGTGAAGGAACAGCAATATAGTTCTAAGTCAGGATGTTGTGGTGGCTTGATGGGGAACTTGCAGGTGGTGGTGTTTCCATGCATCTGCTGTGAACTAGGCTGATTCCTGGGATGAGGGGATTCTCTTATGAGGAAAGGCTGAGCATGTTGGGCCTATACTCATTGGAGTTCAGAAGAATCAAAGGTGATCTTATTGAAGCCTATAAGATTTTGAACGGGGATTGACAGGGTAGATGCTGAGAGGATGTATCCCCTCATGGGCGAATCTAGAACTAGGGGGCATAGTTTCAAATTAACGCGGAAATGAGGAGGATCATTAATCTTTGGTCTTCCTCAGAGAGCATTGGAGGCTGGGTCATTGAATATATTCAAGGTTCAGTTAGACAGATTTTTGATTGACAAGGGAGTGAAAGATTATGGGGAGCAGGCAGGAGAGTGCAGGTAAGGCCACAAACAGATCAGCCATGATCATATTGAATGGCAGAGCATGCTCGAGAGGCTGATTGTCCTACTCCTGCTCTGATTTCTTATGTTCTGCCCTTGTTCTTCTCGGTGGTGGAGGTCGCATGTTTGGATTGTGCTGTTGAAGGAGGTTTGGGGAGTTGCCGTAGTGCATCTTGTATATGGTACACACTGCTGCCACTGTGCGTGGTGGTGGAGGGAGTGAATGTTTAAGTTGTTGGATGGGATACGGATCATGCGGGCTGCTTTGTCCTGGATGGTGTGGAGTTTCTTGAGTGTTGGAGTTGTACTCATCCAGGCAAGTGGAGAGTATTCCATCACACTCCTGACTTGTGCCCTGTAGATGGTGGAAAGGCTTTGGGGAGTCAAGAGCCATGATCCCAGTTTCAACCATTAATTTTGTTGTTAACTTGATCCCTGTCACTCTTTCTGATCACCTTACTCACTTAGACATCTGCTCACAATATCCTTGTCCTTATCCGTGTACCCCAATGCTCGCAGTCCCAATGCCTTCCCTGGCCTTCAACCTAATAAAAAAATTATCAGATTTTCTGGGGCAATAATTTCTTAAAATAAAGCGTAAACCCTCCAAGATATTACGTGGAGTAGGATCTGGTGCATGCACTGTTCACAATGCAAATTGGTGTTGGTGATAAAAACAAGAAATGTTGGAAAAACTCAGCAGATCTGGCAGAATCTGTGGAGAGAGAAGCAGAGTTAACGTTTCAGGTCAATGACCCTTCATCAGAACTGAGAAATATCAGAAATATAAAAGGTTTTAAGCAAGTAAAGCGGGGGTGGAGCAAGAGATAACAAAAGAGAAGGTGTGGATAGGACAAGGTCAATAACTGACCAGAAGGTCATGGAGCAAAGGCAAACGTTATGTTAATAAGAATAAAGAACAGTACAGCACAGGAACAGGCCATTCGGCCCTCCAAGCCTGCACCGATCTTGATGCCTGCCCAAACTAAAACCTTCTGCACTTCCGGGGACCGTATCCCTCTATTCCCATCCTATTCATGTATTTGTCAAGATGCCTCTTAAACGTTGCTATCGTACCTGCTTCCACCACCTCCCCCGGCAGGAAGTTCCAGGCACTCACCACCCTCTGTGTAAAGAACTTGCCTCGCACATCCCCTCTAAACTTTGCCCCTCTCACCTTAAACCTATGTCCCCTAGTAACTGACTCTTCCACCCTGGGAAAAAGCTTCTGACTATCCACTCTGTCCATGCCGCTCATAACTTTGTAAACCTCTATCATGTCGTCCCTCCACCTCCGTCGTTCCAGTGAAAACAATCCGAGTTTATCCAACCTCTCCTCATAGCTAATGCCCTCCAGACCAGGCAACATCCTGGTAAACCTCTTCTGTACCCTCTCCAAAGCCTCTACGTCCTTCTGGTAGTGTGGCAACCAGAATTGCACGCAATATTCTAAGTGTGGCCTAACTAAAGTTCTGTACAGCTGCAGCATGACTTGCCAATTTTTATACTCTGCCCCGACCGATGAAGGCAAGCATGCCGTATGCCTTCTTGACTACCTTATCCACCTGCGTTGCCACTTTCAGTGACCTGTGGACCTGTATGCCTAGATCTCTCTGCCTGTCAATACTCCTAAGCGTTCTGCCATTTACTGTATACTTCCCACCTGCATTAGACCTTCCAAAATGCATTACCTCACATTTGTCCGGATTAAACTCCATCTGCCATTTCTCTGCCCAAGTCTCCAACCGATCTATATCCTGCTGTATCCTCTGACAATCCTCATCACTATCCGCAACTCCACCAACCTTTGTGTCGTCCGCAAACTTACTAATCAGACCAGCTACATTTTCCTCCAAATCATTTATATATACCACAAACAGCAAAGGTCTCAGCACTGATCCCTGCGGAACACCACTAGTCACATCCCTCCATTCACAAAAGCACCCTTCCACTGCTACCCTCTGTCTTCTATGACTGTGTCAGTTCTGTATCCATCTTGCCAGGTCACCTCTGATCCCGTGTGACTTCACCTTTTGTACCAGTCTGCCATGAGGGACCTTGTTAAAGGCTTTACTGAAGTCCATATAGATAACATCCACTGCCCTTCCTTCATCAGTCATCTTTGTCACTTCCTCAAAAAACTCATCAAATTACTGAGACACGACCTCCCCTTCACAAAACCATGCTGCCTCTCGCTAATAAGTTTGTTTGTTTCCAAATGGGAGTAAATCCTGTCCCGAAGAATCCTCTCTAATAATTTCCCTACCACTGACGTAAAGCTCACCGGCCTATAATTTCCTGGATTATCCTTGCTACCCTTCTTAAACAAAGGAACAACATTGGCTTTTCTCCAGTCCTCTGGGACCTCACCTGTAGCCAATGAGGATGCAAAGATTTCTGTCAAGGCCCCAACAATTTCTTCCCTTGCCTCCCTTAGTATTCTGGGGTAGATCCCATCAGGCCCTGGGAACTTATCTACCTTAATGCTTTACAAGACACCCAACACCTCCTCCTTTTTGATAATGGTGTGGTGAAAGACAAAGCGTTAGTACAGAGAAGGTGTTAATGAACAGAAAACTGAACAGCCCTGGCCCCAAGCACAACATGAAAAAAACTGTGGGTAGGCACAGTAGAAACAAACTAAAATAAAGTAAACAAATAAAAAAGAAAAAGTTACTCAAAATAAAAAGGGGGGCCCGTCATGCTCTGAAATTATTGAACTCAATGTTCAGCCCGGCAGGCTGTACACTTTATGCGATTGCAGGGGAAGGTGCCATGGGAAGGGGATGAGGTGGTGGGGGTAATGGAGGAGTGGGCGAGGGTGTCGGAGAGGGAATGATCCCTTCGGAATGCTGACAGGGGAAGGGAGGTAAGATGCATTTGGTAGTGGCATCATGCTGCATGTGGCGAAAATGGCGGAGGATGATCCTCTGGATGTGGAGGCTGGTGGGGTGGAAAGTGAGGACAAGGGGAACCCTGTCGTGGTTCTGGGAGGGAGGGGATGGGGTGAGGGTAGAGGTGTGGGAAATGGGCTGGACACGGTTGAGAGTCCTGTCAACCATAGTGGGGGGGGCATGGGGGGCAATCCTCGGTTGAGGAAAAAGGATGACATATCAGAAGCACTGTCGTGGAAGGCTGCATCATCAGAGCAGATGCGTCGGAGATGGAGAAACTGGGAGAATGGAATGGAGTCCTTACAGGAGACAGGTTGTGAGGAAGTGTAGTCAGGTAGCTGTGGGAGTTGGTGGGCTTATAATGATAGGTAGGCAGCCTATCCCCAGGGATGGAGACAGAGAAGTCGAGGAAGGTAAGGGAAGTGTCGGAGATGGACCATGTAAAGGAGAGAGAAAGGTGGAAATTAGAAGCAAAGTTGATAAAGTTTTCTAGTTCCGGGCGGAAGCAGGAAATGGCACCGATACAGTCATGAATGTGCCGAAAAAGAGTTGGGGAAGGGGGCCTGAGTAGGACTGGAACTAGGAATGTTAGACACATCTATAATGAAAAAAGTGGATAGTTGTGAAGAAGGAAAGCAGTGAAGGAAAAAGTGAAAAGCACTCATAAAATGAGAAAAACATGGCAGTACGTGCTACAAAGTGCATTCCCAGCACTGGTACAGGTTGAGAAATTCCCTTTTCTTTCTACAAATAGTCACAAGAGACATAACACTGATATACCAAAATAGCAAAGTGGGATTTTTTAGATTAAATTTACAGGTAAAATATATGTATCCTTCCGCATGGAAATTCTGTCACTATTTTTGCAAAATTATCAATGGAAGTAAAGTGGCTGTTACTATCTCTCATAAATTAGTAACACACATTCAGAACTATGAGTTCAGGTGTACAGTGAGTATTAATGCTGTTTCTTCACTACTCAGGCTTAAATTCAAATCCAGCCACACTAAATGGATCTTTAAGGGCCTTACCCGTTACCTGAGCCTCAACTCAATTTCGAGTGGTCACAACTGCAGTCCAAGATTTACTGATTTGTTGCGAATTAAAACAGGAAATGTTGGAAGTACAGCAGCCCCATCAGCAGCTGTGAAAAAAAATGTAGTTTTGGAGAAATGGCCTTTACCCACTTTGACATTTTTTTCCAATTTCATTCAAAGGGTGGCTGATGCAGAAAGTGGAAATTTCAAACTAGTACACATATAAATGATGTGTCAGTTTGGCTCAGGTGCAATATTCTTACCTCTGGGTTCAACGGTTGTGAGTTTGAACCTCATGCCAGAGTTTGAGTTTGATGGAGCTGACATTCTGCTGCAATACTGAGTCAGAGATGCTGTGCATGAGATGAGACATATAACTGCCAATTCTAATAGTTGATAGGGTGGGTGACGATCCCATTGCATTGTTTGAAGAATGTGGAGTTTTCCTAATGAACATTCCTCCTTGAACCAATGACATCAAACAAACATGGTGTGAAATTTTGCTTGCTAGTGACTTTTTTGGGTACTACAAGTACCCTTAGTGCTTCTAAGTGGTTTACGCAGTGCACGTGTACACGTCTTACACTGGATGCCATCTTAGTACAGGGTTTAGCATGCACGCACTCAATGTTTGCCAGAAATATGCAGAACAGACAGATCATCGAGTCAGTCAGTGTGCAGTACTGATTTGATGCCAGCGTTGCCATTTTGGAGCTCTGTGCTCCAGCTGACGCCCTCTCTTAACCTTGCACAGCTGAACACATGCTAAGCAGCATGAAAGGTCACCTGTCAATGCCATTTAAAGGGATCATTAACTACTTTCAGGTTAGTTGCTGGCTTATTTCTTCTGGTTGTTGCTGCAATTCTACATGTTTTTGGTGCTTTCCAAAGTTGTTACAAGTTTCAAAAGTCTACAGGGAGTGGTCTGGCATGTGCTAAAATACTTTTTGCTGACTTCAAGGCTTCTGCACAAATCAGTTGCTCTCCGACATGGGTGCACTAGTAGACCTTCATCTTGGATTCAGGCATGACTGGGAGAATAAGCATAAGTCATGCAGAGTAAGCTGCTAAAAGAGGGTGGAGGAGGGGGGAGAGAAAGGCACTCAGTAGTAGGCCAGATTGACAGACGGTGTTCAGGAAACAATTCTCTGACCTGAACCTCTCAGAATTACAGAATAATACAGTGCAGAAGAGGCCCTTCGGCCCATCGAGTCTGCACCGATGCATTAAAGACACCTGACCTGTCTGCCTAATTCTGTTTGCCAGCACTTGGCCCATAGCATTGAATGTTATGTGCTTATCCAGGTACTTTTTAAAGGATGTGAGGCAACCCGCCTCTACCACCTTCCCAGGCAGTGCATTCCAGACCGTCACCACTCTCTGGGTAAAAAAGTTCTTCCTCAAATCCCCCTTAAACCTCCTGTCCCTCACCTTAAACTTGTGTCCCTTCGTAACTGACCCTACAACTAAGGGGAACAGCTGCTCCCTATCCACCCTGTCCATGCCCCTCATAATCTTGTACACCTCGATCAGGTCACCCCTCAGTCTTCTCTACTCCAGCGAAAACAACCCAAGCCTATCCAGTCTCTCTTCATAGCTTAAATGTTCCATCCCAGGCATCATCCTGGTGAATCGCCTCTGCACCCCCTCCAGTGCAATCACATCCTTCCTATAATGTGGCGACCAGAATTGCACACAGTACTCCAGCTGTGGCCTTACCAAAGTTCTATACAACTCCAACATGACCTCCTTGCTTTTGTAATCTATGCCTCGATTGATAAAGGCAAGTGTCCCATATGCCTTTTTCACCACCCTATTAACCTGCCCTTCTGCCTTCAGAGATCTCTGGACAAACACGCCAAGGTCCCTTTGTTCCACAGAACTTCCCAGTGTCAGGCCATATATTGAATACTTCCGTGACACATTAATCCTTCCAAAGTGTATCACCTCATACTTTTCAGGGTTAAATTCCATCTGCCACTTTTCTGCCCATTTGACCATCCCGTCTATATCTTCCTGTAACCCAAGCGGGAATGGTCCCTTTGGATTGATTGCTGATTGATTTCTACTGGCTGTGGCAACAATTGTCTAAGCCTTTGGTGCTTTCTAGCTTTCTTCAAAGGTGCTAAAGCCTACAGGGAATGGTATGGCAGGTGCTCAAGGACTTGGTCCTGATTTCAGGGCTTCTTCAGAAACCAGTTGCTACCTGACAGGGGTGCACTAATATTCATTCTCCTTGGAATCCAACATGACTGTGAGAATAAGCAGAGGGCAGACAGAGCAGGGTAAGCTATTAAAAGGAGGAGAATGGCGGGGAAAGAGCTCTCAACAGGAATCTTTGAAATCTGCCATCTTCTGTTGTCACAACTGTAACCTCAGAGCAGGGCAAGGGTGGTATTGCCAGTGGCTGTGAAGGTAACCGTGGCCACAAACCTCTCTGCATCTGGCTCCTTCTAGGCTGGCGCTCAAGATATTTTCAACATCTTGCAATTTGCCATTCACTGTTGACGCTATCTATTCAAGGAAAATTGACTAATTTCATGCTCTCTTGCGGAAAGCAGCAAGCAAAGTGAGCACACAGTTTCTCGAGGACTGCAGGCATCCCATGGTGCAGGATGCCATTGACTGCATGCACATTGCTTTGTGATCATTGCATGTCAACTCTGAGATGCACTGCAACCAAAAGGGATTTCACTCCCTCAACAGCCAACTAATGTGCAACCATGCACAGTGAACTATGCAGGTCATTGTTGAGTATCCTGGCAGCAGTCGTGATGCCTTCATTCTGTGGCAATCTGGAGTGCCATCTGCATTTGAGCCACCACGGCAAAGCTAAGGGTGACTACTGGGCAACAAGGGCTATCTACTGACAACATGGCCGATTGTGCATGAGTTGTGCACCAGCATCATGTGAGCAGCATGCATATAATGAAAGCCAGACAGTGACATGAAACGCAATAGAGCACTAACATTCAGAACAACGCTTCTGCTGCCTAGACCGCCTTGGAGGAACCCTGCAGTATGCGTAGAGCAAGTTTCAAGATTTGTGGTGGTTTGCTGTATGCTGCAGAAGCTTGCCATCATGAGGGCACAGCCCTTGCCACCAGCTATACAGCAAGCAGCTGATGAGCAGGAGAAGGCAGAGAAGGAGGCAGGGAGCAGGCAACATAAACAGCCTCTTTTTGGCCAGCTGTGTGTGAACAACTCATCTGACTCTGATATTTTAATGCAACTCCAATTCACAATTCACCAACAGTGCCATAGCTTACCTTTCCTCTGTTACTGACCATCACAGCACCATTGACCACAATGCAAAAAAATCAACACAAAATAAACATTCCAAACCAAATTTGTGTATCAAAGTGTGCCATATCACATACAAATATCAACTAATCATGTGCATTCCCTTAGTGCCTGTCTTCCTTTACCTGCCCGAGCACTGTCACACAGTGCTACACCAGTAGCTGCAGTATGGCTGGTGGAAGGCTGCTGATGTTCAGTGTGGCAGACTGCAGATCTTGGAGAACTACCTTGAGCAGCTCTGGGTGTAGAAAGCTTGGCTTTGGACTGTACCATCTCGGCATGGGTGGTACATCACCACCTCGAAGGCAATTAGAGATGGGCAATAAATGTGATGCCCACATCCCATGAACAATTAAAAAAAAAACAGTTTGGACTGGCTGACTGAAAGGCAACACCAAGGACACTGGCAGAGTGACATTTGTGGGAGAAGGAACAATGACATCCTGAAAGAGGACAGCAAGTTCAAGCTCCATGGAGCCACTGCCACTCCCTGGGGCAATGCATCAATAATCATAAGAACATAGGAGCAGGAGTAGGCCATTCAGCCCATCGAGCCTGTTCCGCCATTCAATACAATTGAGCTGATCATCCACTTCAATGTCTTTTTCCCACACTATCCCCATATCCCCTTATGTCATTTGTATTTAGAAATCTGTCAATCTCCACTTTAAACATACTCAACCCTCTGGGGTAGAGAATTCCAAAGATTCACAAACCTCTGATGAAAGAAATTTCTCATCTCTGTCCTAAGTGGCTTCCCGCTTATTTTGAATTGTGTCCCCTGGTTCTAGATTCCCCAACCAGGGGAAACATCTTACCTGTCTATCCCTTTAAGTATTTTGTAATCCTAGAAATCTGTTGGAGCACAGATTGCTGGACTGCTGTGATACCTTTCAAATGCTGGTATCCACTGGTTTGGGAGTCTAGGACGAGAGACATGGTCTAAAAATTAGAGCCAAACCTTTCAGAAGTGCAATTGGTAAACATTTCGACACACATAGGGCTGAATTCTATTCGGGCGCCGCGCCCGAATTCAGCTGGGTGCCGGCATTTAGCGACTGCCGTCTTGCAGGGGCTCATTAGAATCACGGTGCTGAGCCCCCCCCCCCCCCCCCCTTATATTATGTGGGGAGAGGCACGACATTCGGCGCAGTGAGAGAGTTTTTGACAGTTGTGCAGCAAGTGCTGGGGCCCTATTTTAAGCGCCCCAGCACCTGCTTCCTGACAGTTGTCAAAGAAATACCTACCTCACTGTTGAAGAGTGGGGCTGCTGTCAATCTGTCAGCACAGCAGAAAGTGCTGGGGTCACTCAGCAGATCAGGCAGCATCTGTGGAGAGAGAAGCAGAGTTAAATTGTCCGAGTTCACAGACCTGAAAGTTAACTCTGCTTCTCTCTTCACAGATGTTGCCTGACCTGCTGAGTGACCCCAGCACTTTCCGCCTTGCTGCCACATACTTACCCTGCTCTGTCTCAGTATCCTGTGATTTTGCGATCCTCTTCTCCTACTCAAGTGTAACATTCCTTCTTGTAGGCATGCCGCACCTAGGTGAATAATCTTGAATTTCACATTCCAGGGTGTGAGACTTAATTAGACCATAAAAGGTATTACAGATGTTTACAGAGAACATACTGACACAAATGGGAATGCACGGGTGTCACAACAATGTAAATATGTCTGTCACAAAAAGTTCCTCACCAACATTTGTGTCCTTTTCTCTGTGGGAATGATGTGTGCCAGCATGTAGCATCAATGTCCCATCCTTTTGCACCGTTGGCCCTTCAGCAAAGCCAACGTATGCAATAACATCATTGCCATACCACCATTACTCATGAGCGTTTCCACGGATACAGTAAAGTGGACATTGGCTCGGTCAGCTGCTGCCTCTAATGGTTTGCACAGGGATGCTGCAGATGTGAACTGATGCACAGCAGGTGAGCGAGGGTGATGTGCGGTTTGCAGAGTTCATGTCTGTTCCTATGGAGTGGATAGCCACTTCTGATAAGCCACTTCCGTATGTCCCTAGCTCATTGCTAGCCCTGCGTGCAGAGCCTGGGTGCCATCTGCCCTCCCATGCGTCTTACATGTTGTAGGTCTGCAGCGTCCTCATAGTCCGAGGGGAAAATCCAGTTGACGTCTCTCCTCATCATGCCAGGCCTGGCCCCTATTTGGTGCAATAGTTGTACAGAGCAGCAAAGAAAGGAGCTGGCATTTTCAGCCCATAGTACAGGGCATTACCCTATCCATCCAGGCATTGGAGGCGCTCTTTCAGCATGCTGATCTCCTGTTCAATGGTGGCTCATGTAGCTCAGTGGCTGGCAATTGTATCTCTCCATTGCAGCAATGGTGGGGTGTCTCATTAGTGTTGGGAGCCATGTCTGCCAAAGTTAGCCCTTATCTCCAAGAAGCCACCCCTCCATCTGAGCCAGTTCAGTGAACAGCGGTGGCAGCCGGGACTGGCACAAGACGCAGGTGTCATGGCAGCTGCCTGAGAAGCGGTCACACATTGGCTGCAAGCATCTACAGTGATCACATACCAGCTTCACTTAGATTGAGAGGGTTCTTTTAATGGTGATGTCTGCAGGTGGTAGCCTGGCAGGTGGCCTAATGGTCACAAGAGTGCAGTCTATGAACATTATAACCTATGGTTCTCCGGCAATGGTGCCAGAACCAATGGCCCTCTGGGCCTGGCTGTGAAAGTCCGTCCTGAAGCAAACATACTCACTCGCCCTCCGGTGCAGGGCATTGGTGACCTCCCTAATGCAGCAGTGCACTGCTGACTGTGTGACCCCACAAAGGTCTCCGGTGTGCCCCTAAAAAGCTGCAGAGGCGTCAGGCTTGAGAACTGCTGCCACTGAGGAACAAGGCAGGAGATGTCCACCGGAGCCCATGGGCTGCAGGTCATCTTTGAGCAGGGCACAGAGATGTGTCTCCACCCTCTATGCGCAATCGCCTCTGACACTGGTGCTCTGACATCTGATGGCATGTCATGTGGGGCCTGCAGATGCACGGCAGTCGTAATGGTGGGCTCCCCTTGGGGGCTGCTGCTGACGACCGGGGGCCTCTACATGGATCACACCTGCCTGTTGATATTGCATCTGACACATATGGATCCTCATGAGAAGAACATCACACAAAATGTAGGATGAGCTAGACCTATTTCCACGTGATAAATAAAGTTGAACCCTTCACGTATTCGAAGGTTCCTAACAGGGCTGGGATTGTCGTTGACGGGTACATCAGCTGATTTCCTGTATCAACTATGTGGCGTGCCTTGGCATTGCCCATCTTGGCCAACACTCAGAGTGGCACAGCATGACCACATCAAGATCCTACCAGCTGAATCGATTGCCCTCACCATCCATATAACTTTAATGCTCCTGCACATTCTGCCACCCTCTCCACACACAGGGTGCCTGGTGTGCCATTGCTCCTTCACAAACACGAACAAACACAGAGTGTACATTGTTACCTTCTGCCGCGAAACCTTCTGCCTCTGTGGACCCGCCGGCTTTTCAAATCATGAACGAGATGGCACGTGATGGCCGCCCATTCATCGAAAAATCAGGAAGTGTCAATGGAGAGGCGGCGGGCTGCATAATCAGCAAAGGTAAGTACCGTTTACCATATGTTAATTGTGGTGCCACCGCCGTGCTGTGGGGAGGGGGGCTGCACAGAGGTCACCTCGCTGCTGGTAATTTGTGGCGGGCCCTTCTCAACGTCGTGGGTTGAGGTGGGTCCCTCGCCGCAGAATCTTACCGGCCCCCGCTCCGTAATCTGCGGCATCAAGAGGGTGGTAAAAGTTTGGAACTCTCTTCTGCAAATGGCAATTGAAAATAGGGAATGCACAACAATCCAGAATTGAAGGAAAGTAGAGTTCTTGGAAGGTTGCAGGCCTGGAGCAAGGTACAGGAGGGGAAAGACCATGAAGGATTTTGAACACAAGGATGAGAATTTTAAATTTGAGGCATTGCTGGATTGGGAGGTAATGTAGGTCAGCAAGCACAGGGGTGTTCGGTGAACAGGACTTGGTGTGAGTTAGTATACTGTGAGTTGGTATAGTTTTGGATGAGCTGAATTTTACAAAGGCTGAAAGATGGAAGACTTACTAGGAGAACTTTGTGGTAGTCAAGTCTTAAGGTTAAAAAAAGGTTGATGAATTCAGTAGGTGATCGGCTGAGGTAGGGGCAGAGATGGGCGATATTATGAAGGTGGATCTGGGCACTCTTGATAATAGAAATGATATCGGGTCAAAAGCTCAGCTCAGGGTCACATAAAACACAAAGTCTTTGAACAATCTGACAGACAGATTCATCCCCAGACAGTGGCCAGAGGGAGGGATAGAATTCGTGCAAAGCAAACAGTTCGTGGTGGAGGCCCAAAATATTGGCTTCAGTCTTCCTAATATTTATTTGAAGGAAACTTCTGCTGATCCAATACTAGATGTTGACCAGGCCAAACTGTTTCTTAGACAAAGTTAATTCATACATTGGCTTGCGTGAGACCAGTTGAGGTATTAATATTCTATTTGACAAACTCATGATTTGAAAGGTAATTGCTTTCTTGGAAACATTTTTGTATTTAAAAGTTCACTTAAGATATAAGTTATGCCTTCTTTCACCTAACATTTTCCTGAGATAAAAGAACTGTAGTTTAAAAATTTAAGACTGATGATTAATTTTCATCATAAAATGACTTTACAGTATATCCAAAACTATAAAATCGCAAACTCTTCTGTATGCCAGGATATGACTGAATGCAAGATTTATCAGTTACACTGTTGTGTTTAAATATATCAACTGCAGCTACTTATATTCTGACATGACTTAAAGGCCTTTTACTGAAATAGCAAATGCACAATGTGTGAGTTTCTTATAAACAGGCATAATGTATACATCATATTTACAGTAAAAGCAAAATTCACAAGAATAGAGTGGTCCATATTTTCCTGTCAAAATAACAGTGAGGCTAGTGGCATTCACCGTTATTTATGCACAAATGATCCGGCAACTTCACGCAAGAGGCAGATGTGATGTTAAATACACATACAAAGGTTGCTGTCCGAGTTGCTACACTCCGCCGTTAATTTAGCAAAACCAGCTTCTTGCTGTCTGACTCATTATTGAAATATATTGATTGCTGTGAAGTTGTTGCATTTTCAGAGTACTTACGAAGTAAACATGCCACGGAACATTCAGTCTTTGGCCCACCGAGTCTGTGCCGACCATCAACCACCCATTTATACTAATCCTACATTAATCCCATATTCCTACCCCATCCCCACCTTCCCTCAACCACCTACCTACACTAGGGGCAATTTACAATGGCCAATTTACCTATCAACCAGCAAGTCTTTGGCTGTGGGAGGAAACCGGAGCATCCAGTGAAATCCCACGCGGTCACAGGGAGAACTTGCAAACTCCGCACAGGCAGTACCCAGAATTGAACCCGTGTCGCTGGAGCTGTGAGGCTGCGGTACCACTGCGCCACTGTGTCTTGTTCATTCCAGCCTAAGTACCCTTTTAATGATGTGATAATTGACAATTTCTACTAATCAACCTCTTTGGCACTGAAAATTAACTATCAGAAGCATAGAGTCTCATTCCTTCAGGTTTTAATTGTTGGAGATTTCAAAAATGTCAATTGGAATTTTTTTCCTGTCTTTTTTTGCTCTTTCTTAACTCAGTCCTTCCCTTCCTTTTATTTCACTTTCTGTCCCTGATTTGACATTGAATTCACCCACTCTAATTTGTACTTCCTTCTCAGTCCTTGCACTGTTTATAACACAATCCTGCAACCTGATTGATAAACACCCTAGTCATGGCCCTTAACCATTCTCTGTGTTTTGAGTTTCCAAGCTGTCTTTGGTCATACATTTCCCCTGTTCTCTACATTCGCTCTCTGGCAAAAATGCTAAAGCAAGGAATGCAGGGAAACATTGACCATTTAAACCACTTTAAAATATTCTAACACCCTTGCTGCAACATTTTCAGCTCACACCTTCAAAAATTTTCCATGTAAAAATGTTTAGACCCTGAACATGCAAGGACAAGTCTAACTAACAACAAATGCTGTTAGAAGCACTGTTACAGTAAAATTTGGACTAATATATTTACTAGTCTGGCTGCACTGATTTTTAATTGCAACAATAATGGTAATTAGTAGTTCAAGTTCAGACATTATCACTACCTAGTACTGCCAAAATTTAACTTGACTACTTAAAGAATTATTTATTATATATAAAACTGTGAAGAATGTCACTTATTTATTCTATCACGTCAGTCCTTTGAGGGTTCAACAAACATTTTTATGGCACTGCCTGATGCATTTTTCACTTTATTTGAAGTACAATTGAAGCAAAATACTTTGTTACCATGTAGAATCTTCAGCTTTTGCTTAACAATATTCAGCAATGATACATTTCACATTATTTTTGCAGATGTTATTGAATAACATTTTAATACTTCAGTATACAACACGCTGGTCAACTAGTCTGTATTTCCATATGTGACATTGTTAAATGTTATTTTCCAATAAAATATTTTTGAGCATAAAAGTACTTTTTCCTTTTTTAATACTACTCAACACCAATCAAGATGTACACTACTTTAAAAAGGAGGAAGAGAGCAGGGACTGCGGGATCAAAATTCAGAGTAGAGAGTTGTGCAGAGACCGGAATAGTGAGAAATGCAAAGTTAAGAGTGCAAGAGTATCTGTAAGGAGAACAACAGGATGAGAAAATATGTAGAGAGAAAGAGTGGAATGAGCAGGCCTGTAAATCAAAATGATGGACTTAGCAGCACAAAGTAATCTTTCAAAGTTCTCTCTATTCAGGAACCATTGGAAAATTGCACATTTTGTTGGGCAATAAATGCTGGCTTCTCAGCGACACCCACAACCTGAGAATGAATAAAGAAAATAAAATGTCACTTGGCTATTTAAAAAAGGAGAGGGGGAAACCAGGGAATTATAGACCAGTTAGACTATCAGCCATTGTCAGGAAATTTACTGAAGCCTATAAATGAGGATCGAGTAATTAAACACCTTGAAAATCTTCAGCTGACCTAAGCACACCAGCACAGGTTTAGCCGTGGCTCAGCTGGCAGCATTCTAACTCAAAGTCAGAAGGTTGTCAGTTCAAATCCCATTCCAGGATTTGAACACAAAAGTTGAGGCTGACATTCTAGTGTCGTATTGAGGCAGTTATAGGTGCAGTCTTTCTGATGAGAGAGTAAACTAAGGCCCTGTCTGTGCTGTCAGGTTAATGTAAAAGATCCCATGATATTATTTTGAAGAAAAGCAGAGAAGTTATCCCCAAAGTCCTGAACAGTATATTTCTCTCGATCAACCTCACAAAAAGCAGCTGATCTGGTTATTATCACATTGCTGTTTGTGGAAGTTTGCATTCAATAAAGTCCCTCATAAGAGACTGTTGGCTAAAGTTGAAGCTCATGGAATTGAAAGCAAATTAGGGAGTTGGAGTGACAGGAGACAGGATAATCGGCAGGATGTAACTAGTGGCATCCCACTAGGATCTGTGTTGAGGCCCCAGCTATTCACCATCTGTATTAATGACTTACATAATGTGATAGAGAGCCACATTTTTTTATTTTTTTTTTATTTAGAGATACAGCACTGAAACAGGCCCTTCAGCCCACCGAGTTTGTGCCTACCAAGAACCACCCATTTATACTAACCCTACAGTAATCCCATATTCCCTACCACCTACCTACACTGGGGGCAATTTACAATGGCCAATTTACCTATCACCTGCAAGTCTTTGGCGGTGGGAGGAAACCGGAGCACCCGGCGAAAACCCACGCAGTCACAGGGAGAACTTGCAAAGTCCGCACAGGCAATACCCAGAATTGAACCCGGGTCCCTGGAGCTGTGAGGCTGTGGTGCTAACCACTGCACCACTGTGCTGCCCATATCCAAGTTTGCTAATGACACAAAGATAGGAGGCACTATAAGTAGTTTAGATGGAAGCATAAAATTAAATAGATATTAAGCAAAAAATAGATTAAGTGAATGGGCAAAATTGTGGCCTTTCCATGGGGAGCAGCAATTGCTGCTGAGGGGGCACTGTCCGCCCCCAACACCTCAACGAGGCGTGTCCTCATGGTGGCGGGCCCTCCGCCTCCCCTAAAATTGAGATGGAGGCAGGAAGAGACACTTAAGTGGAAATTAGTTGGCCACTTAAGGGCCTCTAATGGCCTGGGGCAGGAGGCTATTCTCAGCCTTTCCTGCCCCAGACAAAACAGCAGGGGACCTGGACACTGTCAGGGGGCTCCATTTTGCTTGTTTCCTCCCCACCCCCTCCCCAACGTCCATGCATGCCTCCAAGGACACAATAAAATTCTGCCAAGTACCTTCAGTTCTGGCTACCACACCTTAGGAAGGATGTACTAACCTTGGAGGGAGGGCAGCTTAGATTTAACATAATGATACCTGGGCTCCAACAGTTCAATTGTGAGGAAACGTTACACATACTAGGGTTGTATTCCCTTAAAAAGTTAAGGGGTGATTTGATCAAAGACATAGAGTGAACTGATAGGGTAGATTGAGAAAAACTGTCTCCACTAGTTGGAGAGTCTAGGCCTAGGGGACATAGCCTAAATATTAGAGCCAATCCTTTCAGGAGTGAAGTTAGGAAACATTTCATAGAGTCATAATGGCACAGAAGGAGGACATTCAGGCCAACGAGTCCATGCCGGCACTGTAGATCAATCCAGTCAGTCCCGTTCCTCCATTCTATCCCCATAACCCTGCAAGTTTATTTCCCTCAAGTGCCCATCCATTTTTCTTCTGAAATCATTGATCGTCTCTACTTCCTCATAGGCAGCGAGTTCCAGGTCATTACCACTCGCTGCATAACAATAACTGCTTCTTCAAATACCTCTTGCATCTCTGGCCCAAAATCTTAAATCCTAGTTCCCTAGTCCTTCTACCATCAAGTAATGGGAACAGCTTTTCTTTGTCTAACTTATCTAAACCTTATCTTGTCCACCTCTATCATAGCTCTGCTCAACCTCATTTGTCCCAAGGAGAACAACCCCAGCTTCTCCAACCTAGCCTTGTAGTTAAATTTCCTCATCCCCGGAACCATTCTGGTAAATCTCCTTTGCATTCTCTCAAAGGCCCTCACATCCTTCCTAAAGTGTGGTGACGAAAACTGGACACAGTACTCTAATTATGGCCGAACCAGAGCTCATAAAGGTTCGGCATAACTTACCTGCTTTTGTACTCAATAACTCTAATTATGAAGCCCAAGATGCCATATGCCCTGCCATCTTCAAAGATCTATGCATATGAACCTCCAGATTCCTCTGTCCTTGCACATTCTTTAGAATTGTGCCATTAAGTCTATATTGCTTCTCCCTATCCCTTCTGCC
Organism: Heterodontus francisci; assembly: GCF_036365525.1. NCBI lineage: Eukaryota > Metazoa > Chordata > Chondrichthyes > Heterodontiformes > Heterodontidae > Heterodontus > Heterodontus francisci. The sequence continues at coordinate 227,623,417 of NC_090371.1, forward strand.
AAATTGCATCACCTCACACTTCTCCATCTGTCACTTGTCTGCCCATTCTGTTAGCCTATCTATGTTTTGTGGCCGTCAATTGGAATTATCCTCAATGTTTGCCACACCTCCAACTTTAGTATCAATAGCAAATTTTAAAATTTGACTCTAAATTCCAATATCAAAGTCATTTATATATCAAAAGAGCAGTGGTCCAAGTACTGACCCCTTTTACATGCAAAGGGTGGTAGAAGTTTCTCATCCGTAACTGGTGGTTGATGTTAGGTCAATTTTAAATCTGAGATTGATAGATTTTTATTAAGGAAAGAGCTAAGGAACAAAAAAAGTAGTCTAGAGGCCACCAGCTAGTGGGAAGGACGTGGAGGAACAAATTTACAAGGAAATTGCAGAGGTGGAAAAATTATGGGGTAGTTATAATGGGGGACTTTAATTATCCAAACATAGACTGGGATAGTAGTAGTGTAAAGGGCAGTGAGGGCCAAGAGTTCCTAGAGTCTGTTCAGGAAAATTTTCTACAGCAGTACGTTGCTAGTCCGATGAGAAAGGAAGCACTGCTAGACCTGGTTCTTGGCAATGAGGTGGGTCAAGTGGATCAAGTATCAGGAGAAGATTATTTAAGGTACAATGATCATTGTATCATAAGGTTTAGGCTGACTATGGAAAAGGACAAAGAACAATCCAGAGTAAGAATAATTAACTAGGGGACAGCCAACTTCAATCGGGTAAGAATGGAGCTGGGGCAAATAAATGGGAATCAAAAGCTGGCAGGAAAACCAGTGACTGAACAATAGGCTACCTACAAAGAAGGGCGCAGTCAAAGTATTTCCCTTGATGGGGAAAGGTAGGACAAACGATTCCAGAGCTCCCTGGATGACAAAAGAGGTAGAGATTAAGATAAGGAAGAAAAAGTGTGCTTAATACAGACGCCAGGTAGAAAATACTATTGAGAGCTAGGCTGAATATAAAAGGTCCAGAGGGGAAGTGAAAAAAGCAAATAAGAGAAGCAAAGATAGAGCATGAAAAGTGACTGGCAGCCAGCATGAAAGGAAATCCCAAAGTTTTCTACAGACATATAATTAGTAAAAGGGTGGTAAAAGGAGGAGTGATGCCAATTAGGGACCAGAAAGGGGATTTACGCATGGAGGTAGAGGGCATAGCTGAGGTATTAAATGAATACTTTGCATCTCTCTTTACCAAGGAAGAAGATGCAGCCCAGTCAATGGTGAAAGAGGAGGCAATTCAGACACTAGAAGGGTTTAAAATTGACAAAGAGGAAGTATTAGATAGGCAGCCTGTACGTAAAGTGGATAAAGCACCTGGACCAGATGAGATGTATCCAAGGATACTGAGGGAAGTGAGTGTGGAAATCGTGGAGGCTCTGGCCATAATTTTTCAGTCTTCTGGGGGTGGTGCCAGAGGACTTTTGATTGTCATATATATTAATGACTTGGATGTGAATGGAAGGGGCATGATTAGTAAGTTTGCAGATGACACCAAAATTGTTGGTATAGTGGACAGTGAAGAAGGTTGTCTAAGGTTACAACAGGATATAGATCAACTGGGAAAGTGGTCAAGGGAGTGGCAAATGGAATTTAATGCAGACAAGTGTGAAGTGATGCATTTTGGGAAGTTAAACCAGGGCAGGACATATACAGTGAATGGCAGGGCCCTGGGGAGTGTTGTTGACCAGAGAGACCTTGGGGTGCAAGTACATAGTTCCCTGAAAGTGGCAACACAGGTAGACAGGGTGGTGAAGAAGGCGTATGGCAGGCTTGCCTTCATCGGCTGAGGCATTGAGTACAAAAGTTGGGACGTCATGTTACAGTTGTACATGACGTTGGTTAGGCCGCATTTGGAGTACTGTGTGCAGTTCTGGTCGCCGCACTACAGGAAAGATGTGATTAAGCGAGAGAGGGTGCAGAAAAGATTCACAAGGATGTTGCCTGGTTTGGAGGGCTTGAGTTATAAAGAGAGATTGGATAGGCTGGGTCTGTTTTCCCTGGAGCGAAGGAGGCTGAGAGGGGACATGAGAGGGCGGCGCAGTTGTTAGCACCGCAGCCTCACAGCTCCAGCGACCCGGGTTCAATTCTGGGTACTGCCTGCGTGGAATTTGCAAGTTCTCCCTGTGTCTGCGTGGGTTTCCTTCGGGTGCTCCGGTTTCCTCCCACATGACCAAAAGACTTGCAGGTTGATAGGTAAATTGGCCATTATAAATTGCCCCTAGTATAGGTAGGTGGTAGGGAAATATAGGGACAGGTGGGGATGTGGTAGGAATATGGAATTAGTGTAGGATTAGTATAAATGGGTGGTTGATGGTCAGCACAGACTCAGTGGGCCGAAGGGCCTGTTTCAGTGCTGTATCTCTAAACTAAACATGATAGAGGTATATAAAAGTATGAGAGGCATAGATAGGGTAGATAGCCAGAGTCTGTTTCCCATGGTAGAGGTGACTAAAACTAGAGGGCATAGATTTAAGGTGAGAGGGAGGAGGTTTAAAGGAGATCAAAGGGGTAAATTTTTCACACAAAGAGCAGTGGGTATCTGGAATGAGCTGCCAGAGGAGGTAGTGGAGGCAGGAACAGTAGTGACATTTAAGAGGCATCTGGACAGGTACTTGAATGAGCAAGGCATCGAGGGATATGGAATTAATGCAGGCAGGTAGGCCACACTGTGCCTCAGGATAGACCCGCTCAGCCAGCTTCTGGAGCCTCTCTAAAGCGACATGAGCGAAGACTTTCCCCACTATGCTGAGCAGGGAGATTCCACGGTAGTTGTTGCAGTCACCGCGGTCACCCTTGTTCTTATAGAGGGTGATGATATTGGCATCGCGCATGTCCTGTGGTACTGCTCCCTCATCCCAGCACAGGCAAAGCAGTTCGTGCAGAGCTGAACGTATAGCAGGCTTGGCACTCTTGATGATTTCAGGGGTAATGCCGTCCTTCCCAGGGGCTTTTCCGCTGGCTAGAGAATCAATGGCATCACTGAGTTCCGATTTTGTTGGCTGTACGTCCAGCTCATCCATGACTGGCAGAGACAGGGTTGCATTGAGGGCGGTCTCAGTGACAACATTTTCCCTGAAGTACAGTTCCAGGTAGTGCTCCACCCAGCGGTCCATTTACTTGCGTTGGTCAGTGATTATGTCTCCTGATTTAGATTTGAGGGGGGCATCTCCTTGACGGTTGGCCCAAAAGCTCTCTTAATGCCATCATACATCCCTCCGATATTTCCTATGTCAGAGGCCAGCTGAATATGACTGCATAGGTGTTGCCAGTTGTCATTTGCGCAGCACCTGGCTGTAGTCTCACCAATATCCTGTACAACTGAAACATAACATCCCTATATTCCCCTCGCAACAAACGATAACATTATATTAGCTTTCCGAATTACTTGCTGCACCTGCATACTAACCTTTTGAGATTCATGCATTAGGACAGATCCCTCTGCATCTCAGATCTCTGCAATCTCTCACCATTTAGATAATATGCTTCTTTTTTATTCTTCCTGCCAAAATGGACAATTTCACATTTTTCCTCATTCTACTCCATTTGCCAGATCTTTGACCACTCACGTAACTTGTCTATATCCTTTTGTATCCTCCTTGCGTCCTCTTCACAACTTACTTTCCTACCTATCTTTGTGTCATCAGCAAATTTAGCAACTATACCTTCGGTCCCTTCATCCAAGTCATTTATATAAATTGTAAAATGTTGAGGCCCCAGCACTGATCGCTGCAGCACACCACTGTTTACATCTTGCCAACCAGAAAATGACCCATTTATGCCTATTCTCTGTTTCCTGCTAGCCAGCCAAACCTCAATCCATGCCAATATGTTACCCACTACACCATGAGCTTTTACTTTCCACAATAACCTTTGATATGGTGCCTTATCAAATGCCTTCTGGAAATCTAAGTACAGTACATCCACCGGTTCCCCTTTATCCACAGCACATGTTACTTCTTCAAAGAGCTCCAATAAATTGGTTAAACATGATTTCCCTTTCACAAAACCACATTGACCCTGCGTGATTAACTTGTATTTTTCTAAGTGCCCTGCTATATCGTCTTTCATAATAGCTTCTAACATTTTCCCTAAAACATGTTAAGCTAACTGACCTGTAGTTCCCTGCTTTCTGTCTCTCTCCCTTTTGTAATACAGGAGTTACATTTGCTATTTTCCAATTTAACGGAACCTTCCCCGAATCTGGGGAATTTTGGAAAATTAAAACCAATGCATCAACGATCTCACTAGCCACTTCTTTTAGGACCCTAGGATAAAGTCCGTCAGGACCCAGGGACTTGCCATCACATACACCCTTTATATTGTCTCTCCGCGTTCTTCCTAACAACATGAATCACTTCACGCTTCAATGCATTAAATTTCATCTGTCCACCCATTCCATCAACATATGTCCTCACAGTTCACAATGTTTCCAAGTATTTTTTATCATCCGCACGTTTTGAAATTGAGTCTTGTACACCAAGGTCTATTCCCCTAACTATCGAATCTCCTCTCACTATTGCTCTTCCAGTCTTTTTTGTGTCCCCCTATGCAACTGAGCCAGCCTTGGTGCCATGGACTTGCCTCTGGCTGCACTCCCCAGATGGACCATCACTCTCATCAGTATTCAGACTGAATACTGGTTGGACAGTGAGATGCACACAGAGGTCTCCTGTACCAGCTGCCCGTTTCTTCTTGGCTGCCTGGTGGTCACCAATTCCCTCTTTCCTTGCATACTCTTAAGCTGTGGAGTGACCACATGTATAAACATGCTATCCATGAAGCTCTCAACTTCGTGGATGCGCCGCAATGATGCCAGTTGTTGCGTAAGTCTGAAATCCGGAGCTTGAGCTGCTGCAACTGATGACACTTCCTGCATATATGGTTAACCAGGACATGGGAAGAGTCTTGGAGTTCCCACATAGCACAGGATGTGCACTCCAGAGGTTGGAGCAGCCCTGTCATTCCTCTATCTATTCGAAAATAAACCTTGCTACTGCCAATAAATACCTGAGAGTTGAAAGAAAAAAAAGATGAGGAGGCATATCCCTCCTTTCTGTCTAGGTACTGTTACTTCACCTACTCCAGATTCTTCAACCTATGCAAGACTTCCTTGGCCTCCACCATGGTGTTCTGGATGTGCCTTTCGTGGCTCGTACTAGCCAGTGGTGTGATTATAAAGAGCAATTAATAAATGGATAATTAATGGCAATTAATAGAAGGAAAATTGGACTGCTTGCATTATAGGCATGCAATCTTCCCTGTTCATAAGAACGAGAAAACATAAGAACAGAAGAAATAGGAACAGGAGTAGGCCATTCAGCTCTTCGAACCCGCTCCGCCATTCAATGAGATCATGGCTGATCTTCTACTTCAACACCATTTTCCTGCACTATCTCTAGAACCCTGAAGTTTTTAATATGTAGAAATCTATCGCTCTCAATCTTGAACATACTCAATGACTGAGCCTCTGCAGCCCTCTGGAGCAGAGAATTCCACAGATTCACCACCCTCTGAGTGAAGAAATTCCTCCACATCTCAGTCCTAAATGGCCTGCCCCTTATTCTGAGACTGTGTTTCCTGGTTCTGGACTCCCCAGTCAGGGGAATTATCCTTCCTGCATCAACCCTGTAAAGCCCTGTATGAATTTTGTATTTTTGAATAAGATCACCTCTCATTCTTCTAAACTCCAGAGAATAAAGACCCAGTCTATTTAATCTTTTCTCAGAGAGCAATCCCCTTATCCCAGGAATTAGTTTGGTGAACCTTGGTTGCACTCCCTCCATGGCAAGTATATCTTTCCTTAGGCAAGGAGACCAAAACTGCACACAAAACTCCAAGTGCGGTCTCACCAAGGCTGTACATAATTGCAGAAAGACATCTTTACATCTGTACTCAAATCCTCTTGTATTGAAGACCAACATACCAGTTTCCTTCTTAATTGCTTGCTTGTATCTGCATGTTAGCTTTCAGTGACTCATGAACAAGGACACACAAGTCCCTTTGAAATTCAATATTTCCCAGCCTCTCACCATTTAAGAAATACTTTGTATTTCTGTTTTTCCTACCAAAGTGGATAACCTCACATTTCTCCACATTGTATCCCATCTGCCAAATTTTTGCCCACTCACTTAGCCTCTCCAAATCCCCTTGAAGTGTTTTTGCAGCCTCCTCTCAACTCACATTTCCACCTAGTTTTGTGTCATCTGCAAACATGGAAATATTACATTTAATCTCCCCATCCAAATCATTGATATAGATTGTGAAGACTTGGGGCCCAAACACTGATCCTTGCAGTACCTCACTCGTCACAGCCTGCCAATCCGAAAATGACCCATTTATTCCTACTTTCTGTTTTCTGTCCGTTAACCAGTTCTCAATCCATGCCAGTATATTCCCCCCAATCCCATGTGTTCTAATTTTGTTTACCAACCTTGAATGGTACTTGAATGAGCAAGGCATAGAGGGATATGGAATTAATGCAGGCAGGTGGGATTAGTATAGATAGGCATTATGGTCGGCATGGACGCGGTGGGCCAAAGGGCCTGTTTCTATGCTGTACGACTCTATGACTCTAACCTCTTTTGTGGGAATTTAGCAAAAGCTTTCTGAAAATCTAGCTATACCACATCCACTGGTCCCCCCTTATTTATTCTGCTAGATACATCCTCAAAAAACAGGTTTGTTGAACATGATTTCCCTTTCATAAATCCATGTTGACATTGCCCAATCCTACCATTATTTTCTAAATGTCCTGTTATCACATTATAGATTCTAGCATTTTTTCTACAACTGATGTTTGGCTAACAGGTCTGTAGTTTCCTGTTTTCTGTCTCCCTCCTTTGTTAAATAGCAGGGCCACCTTCCAATCTGCAGGAACCATTCCAAAGTCTGTTTAATTTTCCTCCCTGCGCTCTGCCTAGATAATGCTTTACAGCAGGTGGTAAAGATATAAACTTACCCCTCGATGTGCAACACCATTCAGGATCAGCTAGTGTTTATATCATGTTTGCATTAACAAGACCATATAATCTATAATATAATTGTACAGTTCAATAAGGCCATGAAATGATGCTGTGAAATATTAGCTTGTGTTAGCTCCTCTGTTAAAATAATAGAGAATGTCAAATGAACATGTTAAGCATTCCTCAGTATAATTTCTGGGCCTAAGTAATTAATCCATTAACTGTATAGAATTACAGAAAGAAAATGGATGAAAGAGTAGCATAAAGGGAACATGGTTAGAATAGCTGCCTCAACAGCATTGATTAGCACCTTATTGATATTTTTAATGTTGTCTTTATACTGGTGGTTTGACACCCAGATCAGGGGGAGAAATAATTGCACATATGAACTGAAACACCATTATGGAGCTTTGTTAACTAGGAGCTAAGGAGCAGAAATTCCACTGCACCCATTCCTGACAAACAATGCAAAGGGACATATAATTGTAGACTGCAAATACATCATGGGCACCAAAGAGGGTACAACAGAATTATTATCCCTAAATGCTGTCAACACTTTTACTGATGGCAAAGAATAGGAGATTACCACTTTTATTAACCACCTGGGGACAGATTTAAAGATTTGAAAAGTTCACTTTGCACCAGTTACAATTATACGCTAGCCAATGTGAAGTTGCAACCAAGGGTTGGATTTCAATTCGGAGCACGGTTTTTGTGGGAAACTGCAAGTTAATGTTCTGCCCTCCAGAGGCAGCAGAAGGCAACGGTGATTTTACCAGTTTTAATTGCAGCCAATCCATTTCCTGCTCATTCCTGGTGGGACGAGGACGCACAGCAGCTGCTGGCAAAGGAAATCAAGTGGTAAGTGACAGAAAATGGGTTTTGTGAGGGCCTCGCGAGAGTTAAACGGGAGGAGTCCAGGCCTGTTAATATTTATTTAGAAACATTGTGATACCATGATCTTTGTCAAATATATGTAACACCCATATACATTGGACCACTGAAACTGGCGGAACACAAATGTGAGAGGAAGGCTTATATTTCAGTGCATTACTAGAACCCTGTAAAATGAATCCAGAAAGTATGAAATAGTAGTGCGATCAACCACATTGCTACATAAAGGGAATTTTAACTGTTCCCATTTGGAATGAATGGAGCGGGAGCAATTAAAACAGAGTGGCTCAATTTCCTACTCCGTGCTTGATGATTTCCAATTTATTTAATATCTGTTCTTGGGATGAGGGCATCACTGGCAAGGCTGACATTTGTTGCTCATTCATGGTTCATAGAATTCTAGGAATGTACAGCACAGAAGGAGGCCCTTTGGCCTGTTAAGTCTGTGCTGGCTCTTGAAAAGAACAATCACGCTTAGTTCCACATGCCCACATTTTCTGCGTAACCCTGTAAGTTCCTCATCCTCATGTCCAACATCCTTTTAAAATTTTCTATCTTGAAAACCTCTAGTAAGTCACCTCTTAACCTTCTCTGTTCCAAGGAGAACAATTTTAATTTTTCCAACCTCTCTTCATAACTGAAGTCCCTTATCACTGATATCATCCTAGTAAACCTCTGTCATGGAACTGTTATTTTTCCTCCTCTGTTTGAAACGGTGTGCCTTCAAAACTCTGTTTAAGAACAGTGTGCCTTTAAGACTAAGCACACTGTGCCAGCAGCTGCACCTGTTTCCTGAGCCACAGCAGGAGAGAGAGGTCACATGGTGTACTGTAACTTTTACCTGTGTGTAAAAACTGCCTAAAACCAGTTTGAACTGGGAGAAAAACAAAGTTTCCTTGCCTTGAAAGAAGAGAATTCTCTCAGCAGAAATTCTACAATGATCTACATGCTGTGTTAATTGATTAAGGAGAAAAAAAAACCTTGGTGGAGAACATTTGTATCGCTGGAGGTAGAAAAATTCCTTTTCTCTACTTCAAATCCAAGAAATCTTTGCTTCAAGATTGACTCACTCTTGACTGATTGTGTTTTCTGGAATTTGCAGTAAAGTTTCAGCTGAAAGACTACCAATTTTAAAATCCAAATATAGACCTGTTGTTATACTCCGTGTTGAAAGAACTGTGTGATGCCTGCTGTAACCGAAGTGCTTTGAATGCCTATCTGTTATAGTGGCATTTGATTGTTCTAATCTGGGATACCTCATCAATGAGGAATGTAACTCACCAGACTTACAATGCAGCTACTTACTTATTTTCCTAAGAAACACTTTTTTTTTTAAACCAGTTAACCATTGTTAGTTTTTGAATGTTATTGTGTGCATGGGGAGGCTTAGGTTAAATAAGAAGTTATAAGGCATAGGTTTATCTGAATAGTGTTTAAGATTTAGTTTTTTAATAAAAGGTTAATTTGTTGTTGTCTAAAGATTCCAGGTTTGTTGTTTTTATTCTGAGGGGTTAATAAAGTGTTTAATTTGGCTGTTTTCCAGTTAGGTGGGAAAACCTTAATAATATGCTGCGACCTGTGGAGTCATGGGACTGAATTGAATCCTGCCTCGGTCATACCATATTTAATTTGAGGCTCGTCTGTGGGATAACATATACATTGGGGTCTTGTCTCTGGGATCATATTAATTGCTCTTGCGTCTGAGATACTATTAATTGGAGGCTTGATTGTCGGGATCCAAATCTAACGCCAAGTACGTTAATTATAAGGGGAGTAATAATTTGAAAGAGAAAAAAATAAAAGTTTTCTTATACTATAGGGTAAAGACTGTACCATCAGAATGGCATTCGCAATTGCAGTAGAGTTTCTGGGAAAGTGTGTCCCTCAATGACTTGATAACTTTAACTTAGACTAAACTAAAATAATTGGTGGCAAAATTGGGGTTACAATTGAAATCGGGTGACAAAAAAGCAAAGATGATTGACCTATTAGCCCAACATCTGGAATTGGAAGAAGAAGAAGATAGGAAGTCAGAGAGTGATGCAGTGGAATTGGCTAGAAACGAAAAACCTTGAGCAGGAAAAAGAAATAGAACTAAAAAAAAATTGAGGCTGAGAGGAATTGACAATGAGAAAATTTGAATTGGAAAAAGAGGAACAGGAGAAAGAGAGACAATTTAGATTAAGAGAGGTGGAACTAAGACAGAGGGGTAGTCTTGAATCCAGGGAAAATTCTGGTCAGGAAGAATCTGAATTCAGCCCAAGACCCAGTGAAAAGCGTGAAAATTCATACAAGCTCTTCCTAAGTTTGAGGAAAGGGATGTTGAGGCATTTTTCATATCTTTTGAAAAAATAGCCAAACAAATGAAATGGCCAAAGGAAAGCTGGACACTGCTTATGCAAAGCAGGTTGATAGACAGAGCTCATGAAGTTTAAGCCATGCTTCCTGAAGAGCCTTCTGCAGATTATGAGATGGCAAAAAAGGCTATTCTCGCTGTGGATAATTTAGTCCCTGAAGCTTAACGTCAGAAGTTTAGTAACTTACAGAGATTGGCTGGACAGACGTATTTAGAATGCGAGAGGCTAAAGCAAATTAATTTTGATTGTTGGCTATGGACATTAAAAATGGAAACAACATATGAGAACTTTTCAGAATTGATTCTCTTGGAAGAATTTAAAAATTCAATTCCTTCAGTAGTGAGAACACATGTAGATAACTTGAAAGGTTTGAAAGCTAGGCAAACAGCGGAAATTGCTGATGATTTTGAGCTTGTGAATAAGCCAAAACCTTTTGTCCGTCAACCCCATAAACCTGAGAAGGATAGAAAGTGGGAGAGTGAAAGGAAGGCAAGTAACGTGGGAAAAGAAGGAACAGCTGGGAATGCCCCAGGATCACGACCTCAGGCCAGAAAGGAAGGTGCTTAGGGTAGAAGTGAGGTTCGCAAGCCGAAGTGTTAACATTGCCACAAAACGGGTCATCTTCATTCAGAATGCTGGAAATTGTGAGGTAAACCTATAGGATTTGTCGGGGTATACACAGTTGGCTCTGATAGAAGCTGAGGCAAAAGGAGTTCCAGAAGGCTATTGTATGGAAGATGGGGTTTTGAGGAGGAAATGGAGACCACCTCATAGACCTGTGAACGAAGACTGGAAAGTTGTTGAACAGATAGTGGTACCACCTAAATATCACCAGAGATTATTAAGGTTAGCACATGACATTCCCTTTGCAGGACAGAGGGGAATTCAGAAGACTAAATGACGTCTAAGTCAACATTATTACTGGCCAGGTCTTACAAGGGATGTGAGACAATTTTGGAGGATATACCATACATGCCAAATGGTGGGAAAACCACAACTTACCATAAAACCGGCACCATTGAGGAACGATTTAGCAGGGTATTGGTAGACTGTGTAGGACTCTTGCCAAAAACAAAAGTGGGATACCAATACATACCTACTATCATCGATATGGCTACTCGATTTCCAGAGGCCATTCCTTTGAGGACAAGTACTGCTGAAATAGTAGTAGAAACGTTAACCCAGTTCTTTACAAGATATGGATTATCACTTGAAGTTCAATTGGATCAAGGTTTTAATTTCATGTTTAGGATATTTCAAGAAGTCATGGGCAATTTGGGTATCAGACCGTTGAAATCTACAGCATATCATCCACAGGGAGCTTTGGAGAGGTACCACCAAACTCTCAAAACAATGATTGGAACATACTGTCACGAATATCCGCATGACTGGGATAAAGGACTAGACTTTCTTTTATTTGTCACCAGAGACTCACCAAATGAGTCTACAGGCTTCAGTCCTTTCGAACTGGTTTACGGACATGAAGGAAGAGGTTCTCTAAAACTCCTAAAAGACAGATTCTTGGAACAAAGGAATGAATCTTCGATACAAGTATGTATCTGTGTTACGAGAAAGGCTCATGAAAGCTTGCAGTGTGGTTCAGAAACACATTAAAGCACCCCAAGCCAATATGAAAAAAATGGGCAGACAAGAATGCAAAGACCCGCAAAGACCAGGGGTTGAAGTATTCGTGTTGTTACCGTTACAGGTAGAACCATTAAAAGCACGCTTCAGTGGCCTATAGAGAGTGATTAAAAGAGTGAGTAACGTAGATTACTTGATTGCCACCCCTGATTGCTGGAAGAAGAACTGGTTGTGTCACATTAATATGTTAAAGCAATATTATCGCAGGGAGGAGGATAAGCCAGTACAGGTATGTCAGGTAATTGTGACTGTTGAGAAGGAGAAGGTTGGAACCATAGAAAAATTATGGCACAGAAGGAGGCCATTCAGCCTGTCATGTTCATGCCGGCCGAAAAGACTAGCCACCCAATTTAATCCCTCCTTCCAGCACCTGGTCCATAGCCTCGCCGGTTACAGCACTTCAGGTGAATTCCAGACACCCACCACCCTCTGGGTGAAATGGGTTTTCCTCATATCCCCTCTAATTCTTCAACCAATCTGTTTAAATCTGTGTACAATACTAATTGACCTCTCCGCTAGAGGAAACAGGTCCTTCCTGTCTATCTAGGCCCCTCATAATTTTGTACACCTCAATTAAGTCACCCCTCAGCCTCCTCTGTTCTAAGGAAAACAACTCAAGCCTATCCAATCTTTCCTCATAGCTGCAGCTTTCGAGCCCTGGCAACATTCTTGTAAATCTTCTCTGTACTCTCTCCAGAGCAATTATGTCCTTCCTGTAATGTGGTGACCAGAACTTTATGCAATACTCCAACTGTGGCCTAACCAGTGTTTTATACAGTTCCAGCATTACATCCCTGCTTTTGTATACTATACCTCGGCCAATAAAGGAAAGCATTCCATATGCCTTCTTCACCACTCTATCTACCTGTCCTGCCACCTTCAGGGACCTGTGGACATGCACTCCAAGGTCTCCCACTTCTTCTACCCCTCTCAATATCCTCCCATTTACTGTGTATTCCCTCGCTTTATTTACCCTCCTCAAATTACCTCACACTTATCTGGTTTGAACTCCATCTGCCACTTTTCCGCCCACTCAACCAAACCATTGATATCTTTCTGGAGTCTGCGGCTATCCTCTTCACTATCACCTACCTGGTCAATTTTTGTGTCATCAGCAAATTTCCCAATCATGCCTCCCACATTTAAGTCCAAATCATTAATATATACCACAAACAGAAAGGGACCCAACAGTGAGCCCTGTGGAACACGAATGGAAACAGATTTCCATTCACAAAAACATCTGTCGACCACTACCCTTTGTTTTCTGTCCCTGAGCTAGTTCTGGATTAAACCTGCCACATTCCCCTGTATCCCATGGGCTTTCATTTTACTGACCAGTCTGCCATGTGGAACTTTGTCAAATACCTTACTGAAATCCATGTAGACCACATCCACTGCACTACCCTCATCAATCCTTCTTGTTACTTCCACAAAAAACTCAATTATGTTAGTAAGACATGACCTTCCCTTAACAAATCAATGCTGACTATCCCTGATTAATCTGTACCTTTCTAAGTGGCAGTTTATCCTGTCCCTCAGAATAGATTCTAACAATTGACCCACCAACAAGGACATACTGACTGGTTGATAATTATTTGGCCTATCCCTCGCGCCCTTTTGAAACAATGGTATAATGTTCACAGACCTCCAATCGTCTCCTCTCCTAGTGAGGATTTGAAGCTATTTCCTCCCTGGCTTCCTTTAACAACCTGGGATGCAATCCACCTGGCCCTGGCGATTTATCCCACTTTCAAGGATGTCAGACCCTCTAGTACTTCCTCTCTCATTATGCTTATGCTGATAGTGAAGATGAGGCAGAAGGAGGCCGAAACAATTCTCAGATTGAACCTCCAACCATCAGATTCGTGAATACTGAATGGTTAGGAAATGGACAACATGCTTTTGCACTTAGAGGCAAAACAACGTGAAGACCTAACCAGGCTTTTCACAACATTTAAAAGAGTCTGTAGGGATAAGCCAGGGTGTACAACCTTAACCACATACGATACAGGAGATATAGGGGAATCCGTTCCTTTAAAGCAACATCCTTACCGCTTAAGTCCGGACAAACAGGCTCAAGTAAAAGCAGAAATCCAATACATGCTGAAAAACAAGCTGATCGAACCAAGTCAAAGCAGCAGGAGTTCACCAATAGTTCTAGTACCTAAAATAATAAAAGCAAAATACTGCAGATGCTGGAAATCTGAAATAAAAACAAGAAATGCTGGAAATATTCAGCAGGCCTGGCAGCATCTGTGGAGAGAGAAGCAGAGTTAATGTTTCAGGTCAGTGACCCTTCATCAGAATTGACAAATATTGGAAATGTAAAAGGTTTTAAGCAAGTAAAGTGGGTGTGGGGCAAGAGATAACAAAAGATAAGGTGTTTATAGGACAAAGTCACAGAGAATAACTAACCAGAAGGTCATGGAACAAAAGCAAATGGTATGTTAATGGTGTGCTGAAAGACAAAGCGTTAGTACAGAGAGGGTGTGAATTGACTGTAAAATGAACAGCCCTGGCTCTGAGCACAAACATTAAAAAAACAGTGGGTAGGCACAGTAGCAACAAACAAAACAAACTAAAATAAAATAAAAAAATAAAAAAGAAAAATAAGAAAAAATAACTAAAAATAAAAAGGGGGGCCCATCATGCTCTGAAATGACTGAACTCATTGTTCAGTCCGGCAGGCTGTAGTGTTCCCAATCGGTAAATGAGGTGGTGTTGCTCGAGCTTTCATTGATGTTCACTGGAACACTGCAGCAATCCCAGGATAGAGATGTGAGCATGAGAGCGGGGGTGGGGGGTGGGGGGGATGTTGAAATGGCCAGCAACCGGAAGCTCGGGGTCATGCTTACGGACTGAGCGGAGGTGTTCCGCAACGTGGTCACCCAATCTGCGTTTGGTCTCCCCAGTGTAGAGGAGACCACATTGTGAGCAGCGAATACAGTATACTAAATTGAAGGAAGTACAAGTAAATCACTGCTTCACCTGAAAGGAGTGTTTGGGCCCTTGGATAGTCAGGTAAATGGGCAGGTATTACACCTCCTGTGATTGCAGCGGAAGGTGCCATGGGAAGGGGGCAAAGTGGTGGGGGTAATGGAGGATTGGACGAGGGTGTCGCGGAGGGAATGATCCCTTCGGAATGTTGACGGGGAAGGGAGGGGAAAATGCGTTTGGTAGTGGCATCATGCTGGATGTGGCGGAAGTGACGGAGGATGATCCTTTGGATGTGGAGGCTGGTGGGTGAAAAGTGAGGACAAGAGGAACCCTGTTGCGGTTCTGGGAGGGAGGGGAAGGGGTGAGGGTAGAGGTGCGGGAAATGGGCCGAACACGGTTGAGGGCCCTGTCAACCACAGTGGGGGGGAATCCTCGGTTGAGGGAAAAGGAAGACATATCAGACGCGCTGTTGCGGAAGGTAGCATCATCAGAGCAGATGCATCAGAGACGGAGAAACTGGGAGAATGTAATGGAGTTCTTACAGGAGGCAGGGTGTGAAGAAGTGTAGTCGAGGTAGCTGTGGGAGTCGGTGGGCTTATAATATTAGTAGACAGCCTATCTCCAGAGATGGAGACAGAGGCTGGGTGTGAAGAAGTGTAATCGAAGTGGCAGGATGTGAAGAAGTGTACCTAACCCTGAAGGATCAACCCGATTTTGTATAGACTACAGAAAAGTCAATGCAGTGATGAAGGCAGAGTCCGACCCAATTCCTTGTTTTGAAGACTGTATCGCCAGAGTGGGCAGTGCCCGCTTGTTTACCAAGATCGACTTGTTAAAGGGATACTTGCAAGTCCCTTTGACTCCTCGAGCCAAAGAGATATCAGCTTTTGTAACAACTAATGGTCTTTATCAGTGTGGGTGATGCCACTCGTGCTAAAAAATGCCCCGGCCACTTTGCTAAGATTAATGAATCAGGTGATAGCCAGTGTTCCGAACTGTGTAGTGTATCTCGATGATGTAATAATCTCCAGTAACACCTGGCAAGAACACTTAAACCAGCTAAAAAATCTGTTTAAAAAGTTACAAACATTGGACCTCGTGATAAATCTGGCAAAAAGCAAATTCGGAAAAGCAAGAGTAACTTACCTCGGATACATCGTGGGGCAAGGACAGATATTGCCAAGAACGGCAAAGGTACAAGTCTTAATGGAGTTCCCTATCCCTAAATCTAAACTTGGGACAATGAGGTTTTTATCGAAAATTCGTACTGTGGCTGTTCCATTAACCGATTTGCTACAAAAAAAGAAAAACGAAGTAGTATGGTCAGATGAAAGACAGGCAGCTTTTGAAAAGCGAAAGGCAATCTTAATTAATGAACCACTGCTGACTGTTCTAAATTTTGATAAACCCTTTAAAATAGCGATCAATGCTAGCGACCTGGGGGTTGGTGCATAGAGAAGCCAGTAGGGTACTTTTCAAGAAAACTAAATTGCCATCAAAAAAAGTATTCCACTGTGGAAAAAAAAAACCTTTGGACTTGTGCTGGTTCTCAAACATTTCGAAGTATATGTCTACCAAGACTATAAAGAAAACTAATATACACTGACCCTAACCCATTAACATTTGTGGAAACATTTAAAAACCAAAATATTTAGTTGGATTTTATTATTACAGGCTTATCATTTGAAAATTGTACCTGTTTCAGGGAGAAATGATGTTATCGCTGACGTTTGTCAGGAATTTAACCGTTAAGTCACATGAATGGTGATGGTACAAAGACAAATTCTGTAAATTGTCAGTGGAGTGAATGGGGGCATGAATGCAAAAAATGTTGAGTGTTTTTTTCCAGTTTCTATTTTTTGCATTGTACTGAAACATATTTTAAGAATGGCGTTTCATTTCGCCAAGGGCGGAGGTGTAACGGAACGTTTCTTTTTTCTCCTCTGTTTGAAACAATGCGCCTGTAAGACCCTGTTTAAAAACAGTGTGCCAGCAGCTACACATAATTCCTAAGCCACAGCAGGAGAGAGACAAGGTCACATGGTGTACCATAACTTTTAACCGTGTGCAAAAATCGGCTAAAACCAGTTTGAACTGGGACAAAAACGAAGCATGCTTGCCTTGAAAGAAGAGAATTTTCTCAGTTGAAATCCTACAATGAACTACAGGCTGTGTTAATTGCCTGAGGAGAAAAAAAAATCCCTTGGAAGTGGTTAGCACCGCAGCCTCACAGCTCCAGCGACCCGGGTTCAGTTCTGGGTACTGCCTGTGTGGAGTTTGCAAGTCTCCCTGTGACCGCGTGGGTTTCCGCTGGGTGCTCTGGTTTCCTCCCACCACCAAAGACTTGCAGGTTGATAGGTAAATTGGCCATTGTAAATTGCTTTTAATGTAGGTAGGAGAATGGTAGGGAATATTGGATTAATGTAGGGGGGGATGTGGTATGGAATATGGGATTAATGTAGGATTAGTATAAATGGGTGGTTGATGGTCGGCACAGGCTCGGTGGGCCGAAGGGCCTGTTTCAGTGCTGTATCTCTCTATAATCTCTATAATCTATAAACATTTGCATTGCTGGACGTAGCAAAATTCCTTTTCTTTACCTCCAATCCAAGAAGTCTTTGCTTCAAGATTGACTCTCTCTTGACTGATTGTGTTTTCTGGAATTCGCAGTAAAGTTTCGGCTGAAAGACTACCAATTTTCAAATCCAAACATAGACCTGTCAGGATACTTCATGTTGAAAGAACTGTGTGATGCCTGCTGTAACCGAAGTGCTTTGAATGCTTCTAGCATCATAGAAATTTTAAGGCACAGAAAGAGGCCACTTGGCCTATCGTGTCTGTGCCAGCTGAAAAATGATCCACCCATTCTAATCCCACCTTCCAGCATTTGGTCCATAGCTCTGCAGATTACGGCACTTAAGGTGCATATCCAGACTCCTTTTGAATGAGTTGAGGGTTTCTACCTCAACTACCATTTCAGGCAGTGAGTTCCAAACCCCCAGCTCTCTCTGGGTGAAAACATTTTTTCTCATTTCCTCTCTAATTTTTCTACCAGTCACTTTAAATCTATGCCCCCTAGTCACTGGCTTCTCTGCTAAGGTGAATAGACCTTTCACCTCCACTCTATCCAGGCCCCTCACAATTTTGTGCATTTCAATCAGATCTCCCCTCAGCCTTTTCTGTTCCAAGGGAACAACCCCAGCATATCTAATCTTTCCTCATAGCTGCAATTTCCAGTCCTGGCAACACCCTCGTAAATCTCCTCTGTACCCTCTCTCGTGTAATGACATACTTTCTGTAATGAGGTGACCAGAACTACACACGTTGTCAAGATGAGGCCTAATCAATGAGTTATACAGTTCCAGCATAACCTCCCTGCTGTTGTATTCCATATCTCGGCTAATAAAGGAAAGGATTCCATATGCCTTCTTAGCCACCTTATTGACCTGTCCTGCTACTTTCAGGGATCTATGGACGTTCACTCCAAGGTCCCTCACTCCCTCTACACTTCTCAGTACTTTCCCATTAATCGTGTATTCCTTTGCCTTATTTGACCTCCCGAAATGCATCACCTCACACTTCTCTGGGTTGAATTCCATTTGCCACTTTTCTGCCCATCTGACCAGACCATCAATATCTTCCTGCAGCCTACAGCGATCCACCTCGCTATCTACCACAAGGCCAATCTTTGTGTCGTTTACAAACCTCTTAATCATGCCCCCTACATTTATGTCCAAATTGTTAATCTACACCACAAAAAGCAGGGTACCCAGTACTGAGCCCTGCGGAATGCCACTGGAAACAGTCGCTAAAACAGCCGTCAACAATTACCCTTTGTTTCCTGCCACTGAGCCAATTTTGTATCCAGCTTGCTGCAGTTCCCTAGATCCCATGGGATTTTATTTTTTTTAACCAGTCTGCCATGTGGGACTTTGTCAAAAGCCTTGCTAAAATCCATGTAGACCATATCAACTGCACTACCCTCATCTATCTTCCTTGTTACTTCTTCAAAAAATTCGATCAAGTTGGTAAAACAAGATCTTCCCTGAATAAATCCATGCTGACTATCCTTGATTAACTTGTGCCTTTCTAAGTGACAGTTTATCCTGTCTTTCAGAATAGATTCTAATCATTTGCCCACTGCTGAGGTTAGACTGACTGGCCTGTATTCAGTCTATCCCTCACTCCCTTTTTACAACGTTAGCAGTTCTCCAATCCTTCAGCACCACACCTGTATCCAGTGAGGACTGGAAAATAATGGTCAGACCTTCTGCTATTTCCTCTCTTGCTTCTTTTAATAGTCTGGGGCACATTTCATCCGGCCCTGGTGATTTATCAACTTTCAAGGATGCAAATCCCATTAATACTTCTCTCTCCCTATGTTTATCACATCCAATACTTCACACCCCTCTTCCTTAACTACAATATCTGCATCATCCCCCTCTTTTGTGAAGACAGAGGCAAAGTATTCATTAAGAACAGTACCAGAATCTTCCACCCCTACACATCGGTTACCTTTTTAGTCTTTTATGCGCCCTACTCTCTCCTTAGTTATCCTCTTACTCTTACTGTATTGATAAAACATCTTTGGGTTCACCTTGCTTTTGCTGGCCAATATTCTTTCATGCCCTCTCTTTGCTTTCCCAATTTCCTTTTTGATTTCACCCCTCCACTTTCTATACTCCTCTTGGCTTTCTGTAATATTGAGTTCTCGGTGTTGGGCATAAGCTTTCCTTTTCTGCCTTATCTTACCCTATAATCTCCTTGACATTCATGGGGCTCTAGCTTTTGCCATCTCACCCTTTTTCTTTGTGTTTACTCTGAACCCCTTGAATCTCCCCTTTGAATGCCTCCCAGAGCTCTGACACTGATTTACCTTCAAGTAGCTGTTTCCAGTCCACTTTCGCTAAATGACTCCGTAGTTTAGTAAAATTGAGAACTCTAACTCCTGTTCTATCTCTGTCCTTTTCCATAATTATGTTAAAACTGACTGAATTATGATCACCACCACCAAAATGACCTCCCACTGCCACTCCTTCCACCTACCCATCTTCATTTCCTAACACTAAGTCTAAAACTGCACTCTCTCTTGTTGGACTTGCTACATACTGGCCAAAAATGTTTGCCTGAGAGCACCTCAAGAATTCTGCTCCTCAAATCCTTTCACACTAAAACTATCCCAGTTAATATTGTGGTAGTTAAAATCCCCTACTATTACTGCCGTATTGTTCTTGCACTTCTCAGAGATTTGCCCAGAAATCTGCTCTTCTATCTCCCTCTGACTGTTTGGGGGTCTGTAGTACAACAGTGTGATTGCCCCTTTTTGTTCCTTAGCTCAATCCACATGACCTCATTTGATGAACCTGCCAATATATCATCCCTCCTCACAGCTGTAATAGTTTCTTTGACCAAAATTGCCGCTCCCCCTCCTTTCTTATCCTTATCCCCCTCTCTATCACGTCTGAAAACCCTGTTACCGAGAAGGTTGAGCTGCCATTCCTGCCCCTCCGTAATCCATGTTTCTGTACAATATCTGTATGATATCATACTGCCACGTGTCTGTGCCTTCAGCTCATCTGTTTTATTTACTCTATTCCTTGCATTGAAATAAATACCCTTGAGCACCGCCAAACTTAAAAAAGAATTTCTAACCTTTGTTTCCTCTGTCTTCCAGCCTCATCCATTAATTTTCTGCTTTCCATTTTCATTTCTGAATTTGTCCCAACTGAGTCTACCATCAGGTCCCCATCCCCTGTCAAGCTAGTTTAAATCCTCCCCAACAGCACTAGGAAACGTCCCGCAAGGAACTCAGTCCCAGCTCTGTTCAGGTGCAACTCGTCTAGCCTGTACAGGTCCCATCTCCCCCATAGCTGGTCCCAATGTCCCAGGAATCAAAAGCCCTCCCTTCTGCACTATCTTTTCAGCCACGCATTCATCTGTCTTATCCTTCTATTTCTATACTCACTTGCGCGTGGCATTGGGAGTAATCCGGAGATTACTACTTTTGAGGTCCTGCTTGATAATTTCTTACTAGCTTCCTAAATTCTAACTACAGGACCACATCCCTCTTTCTACCTATGTCGTTGGTTCAGATGTGGACTGTGACTGCTGGCTGTTCACCCTCCCCCTTCAGGATGCTCTGCAGCCGCTCAGTGACATCCTTGACCCTGGCACCAGGGAGGCAATACACCATCCTGGATTTACGTATGCGGCCACAGAAACACCTGTCTGTTCCCCTGACTATTCAATTACCTATCACCATGGCTCTTCCAGTCTTCCTGTACCCCACTTTGCAGCTGAGCCACCTGTGGTTCCATGGACTTGGCTCTGGCTGCACTGCCCTGGTGAAGCATCACTTTCTTTAGTATTCAGAACTGAAGATCTGTTAGAGAGTGAGAAGCACTCAGGGGTCTCCTGCACTACCTGTCTGATTCTTTTTGACTGCCTGGTGGTCACTCATTCCCTGTCTCCCTGCATATTCTTAAGCTGTGTGATGACCAGACCTATAAATGAGCTATCCATGTTGCTCTCATCCTCACGAATGCACCGCAGTGTCGCCAGCTGCCGCTCAAGTTCCAAAACCTGAAGCTTAAGCTGCTGCAATTGACAACAATTACTGCACAAATGGTTCTCCAGGATACGGGAAGCATCCTGGATCTCCCACATAGCACAGGAGGTGCACTCTCGAGGTTGAAGCACCCCTGCCATTCCTTTATTTATAAGTTGACCCTTTGCTACTGCTAAAAAAGAAAACCTTACCAATACTACAACACCTTAGAATTATTAATAAAACCTTACTAATACTGATAAGTCCTATGAAAAATCAATGCAGTTCACTAATTAAAGTACACCTTACTCAAAAAAATACTCACCAGCTGCTCACTTGTTCCTTTTTATTAATACTTAATTTTTTTACTTGTTTTTAGTCTGCCAGTTGCTGAGACGTTATAACCCAGCTATTTGCACACACACCCTAACAGTGGTGTACTAACACAGCTATTTACTGAGATTCCATAACAGCAGTTACTCACCAACCAATCACCTTGCAGCTTTCCTGTGATGTCACTGTTCACTTGATTTTCAAACTCCGGCGTGCCTGGACTCCCATCCCTGCTCTCCTGGACGATAAGTGCTGTAGGCCGTGATCCTCGGGCTTTATTTAACTGCTCCTCAGTCAGTGTTCCTCCCACTGGTCCACTCCTCTCCACTGCTATCCTGGAAGGTAAGTGCGCTATAGACTGTATCGGCTGAAAGACTACCAATTTTAAAATCCAAATATAGACCTGTTATACACCGTGTTGAAAGAACTGCGTTACGCCTGCTGTAACCGAAGTGCATTGATTGCCTATCTGTTATAGATGTCAAATTTACCTGGAGACTTCAAGTAGCATTTGATTGTTCTAATCTGGGATACCTCATCAACGAGGACTTACAACCCAGCTATGTACCTATTTTCCGAAGAAACACTATTTTGTTAAAAACCGGTTAACCATTGTTAGTTTTTGGACGTATGTGTGTATGTGGGGAGGCTTAGGTTAAATAAGAAGTTATAAGGTCTTTAGACATAGGTTTATCTTAATTGTGTTTAAGATTTAGTTTTTTAATAAATAGTTAATTTGTTGTTGTCTAAAGATACCTGGTTTGGTGTATTTTATTCTGGGGGTTAATAAAGTGTTTAATTTGGCTGTTTTCCAGTTAGGTTGGAAAACTTTAATAATATGCTGCAAACCTGTGGAGTCATGCAACTGAATTGACAGTGCATTTCTCCCGGCTCAGTCTTAGCACCTCCTCTAAACCCTTTGCATCTTTCCTGAAGTACGGTACCCAGAAGTGTCCATAATACTGCAGCTGAAGCCTAACCACTCATTTATAAAGTTCTAGAATGAAGTCTTCACTTTTAGAGTCATAGAGTCATAGTCATAGAGTCGTACAGCATGGAAACATGCCCTTCGGCCCACCACGTCCATGCCAACCATAATGCCTATCTATACTAATCCCACCTGCCTGCATTAATTCCATATCCCTCTATGCCTTGCTCATTCAAGTACCTGTCCTGATGCCTCTTCAATGTCGCTACTGTTCCTGCCTCCACCACCTCCTCAGGCAGCTCATTCCAGATACCCACTATTCTTTGTGTGAAAGATTTACCCCTTTGATCATTTTTAAACCTCATCCCTCTCACCTTAAATCTATGCCCTCTAGTTTTAGTCACCCCTACCATGGGAAACAGACTCTAGCTATCTACCCTATCTATGCCTCTCATAATTTTATAAACCTCGATCATGTCCCCTCTCAGCCTCCTTCGCTCCAGGGAAAACAGACCTAGCCTATCCAATCTCTCTTTATAATTCAAGCCCTGCAAACCAGGCAACATCCTTGTGAATCTTTTCTGCACCCTCTCTAGCTTAATCACATCTTTCCTGTCGTGCAGTGACCAGAACTGCACACAGTACTCCAAATGCGGCCTAACCAACGTTATGTACAACTGTAACATGGCGTCCCAAATCTTGTACTCAATGCCTTGGCCAATGAAGGCAAGCATGCCATATGCCTTCTTCATCACCCTGTCTACCTGTGTTGCCACTTTCAGGGAACTATGCACTTGCACCCCAAGGTCTCTCTGCTCAAAAACACTCCCAAGGGCCCTGATTCACTGTGTATGTCCTGCCCTGGTTTAACTTCCCAAAATGCATCACTTCACACTTGTCTGCGTTAAATTCCATTTGCCAATCCATTGACCACTTTCCCAGTTGATCTATATCCTGTTGTAACCTGAGACAACCTTCTTCACTGTCTACTATACCACCAATTTTGGTGTCATCTGCAAACTTACTAATCATGCTCCTTACATTCACATTCAAGTCATTAATATATCTGACAAACATAAATTCTATTCCTCTATTCATAAACCCAAGTTTCTTTTTGACCACCTTATCAACTTGACCTGCCACTTTTAAGGATTTGTGTATATGGACACCAAAGTTTCTCTGCTCAGCTACACTTTTCAAAATCATGCCATTTACAGTATACTGTCTTTCCATATTAGTTGTCCCAAAGTCCATTACCTTCACTTTTTTTTTATTCTTTCATGGGATATGAGCACCATTGGCAAGGCCAGCATTTGTTGCCCATCCCTAATTACCCTTGAGAAGGTGGTGAACCTCTGCTTTCTGTGTGGTGTAGGTACACCACAGTGCAAATAGGAAGGGAGTTCTCGCATTTTGACCCAGCAACAGTGAAAGAACGGCGATATAGTTCCAAGTCAGGAGGGTGTGTGGCTTGAAGGAGAACTTGCAGGTGGTGGTGTTCCATGCATCTACTACTATTGTCCTTGTAGGTGGTGGAAGTCATGGATTTGCAAGGTGCTGTCAAAGTAGGCTTGGTGAGTTTCTGCAGTACATCTTGTACATGGACTTGAATATAGGGGGTATCATTAAGAAGTTTGCAGATGAAAAAAATTGGCTGTGTGCTTGCTAATGAAGAAGAAAGCTATAGACTGCAGGAGGATATCAATGGACTAGTCAGATGGCCAGAACAGTGACAAATGGAGTTTAATCTGGGGAAGTGTAAGGTAATGGATTTGGGGAAAGCTAACAAGGCAAGGGAAAACACAATAAATGGTATGATGCAGAGAAGTGTAGAGGAACAGAGGGACCTCAGAGTGCATGTCCTCAGACACCTGAAGGTGGCTGGACAGGTAGATAGGGTGGTCAATAAGTCATATGGGATACTCACTCTTATTAGCCTCTAGTGTATTGCTAATTTATTATTCATTTGGTATGTTGTTTATTGTTAATTTGAGGCCACCGTACATGTTTGGTCTAGCAAGGGAGTCGATGATAAAGTTACAGTTTACAGCAGCAATCCAGAAAGTAGTGTCATGTGTTTCTTCCAGAGATTTACAACAGCAGATCTACAATGTGAGATATTACAATGGCTACAAGGAAGGAATTACTTTATAGCCAGGTATAATTTGCCGTGCTTTCAGTCATGAACTCCAGGTAATGTAGATTGTCAAATACGGACAGTGTTGGGGTTTA
Organism: Heterodontus francisci; assembly: GCF_036365525.1. Taxonomy (NCBI): domain Eukaryota; kingdom Metazoa; phylum Chordata; class Chondrichthyes; order Heterodontiformes; family Heterodontidae; genus Heterodontus; species Heterodontus francisci. The sequence continues at coordinate 227,648,253 of NC_090371.1, forward strand.
TGCACAGCATGTCTTGTATCTTTGTGCAGCTAATGCAGGACAGCCATTTTGTTCTATATGCCAATGCAAGGGTAGTTGGCCTGCTTGAATCTTGGAGAAGAAGTTATTGCAGGATTGTTGCAGCCGATGAAATGTCATTTTTTTCTTCCATCTGACATTATTAATTTTGATGACAGTGCGTGCTCCAGACACAATCACTGCACTGATGATCAAGATGACGATGGCTATGCCCAACCTATCACATTTTGACATGCACTCCAAGCCCTCATCTGTGTTCCCATTTGGCAGAAGAGGCTGTGACGATTCAAGGGCGTAATGGTGGGCTTTGGAATCATCGATGGTAAGAGAAAAAAGGCCTCATTTCTCCACTATGACTCAGCAGAAAATGCAAAAAAAACCTGACTTATTTCATGCACAAGAAGAGTGCAATATATAAAACTATTATTTTCCAACGAACCAAGCAAGAAGCAAATGAGACAACTGATCAATATTGCACGTGATTGGTAACCAAATGTGACTTTGGTGACTTTAATGACGTTGAACATGTCGAATGGGAAATCGAAATACAAATAATTCAAGGTTGCCTGTCTTGTCAAATGTGCAGAAAAGCACTTGAGGAAGACAGAAAACTGTCAGAGCTGCTGGAGTTAGTAAGATCACTAAACCCTACAGAGTCCAGAGCTGATAAGTTGAAGCTGTCACACTTCAAGCTCAATCCTGTGAATAGTGTTCACCACTCATGTGGCAGATAACAACCTGCAAAGTAATGACAGCAATCTCGCAAACAGGATCATGACTTGTCTGAGCACTGCTTCCACTGTGGAGGTGCTTATCCACACTAGACAGTATGCCCTGCTGCTGGCATGCAGTGCAAAGCTTGTGGGAAACTCAACCATTTTGCTCGGAGTTGCTGCTGTTCAACTGTGAAGGCCAATGTTATCAAAAGGGTAGGTGTACCATACCAAACGAGCGAGACAATGTAGCCAATGTAGAGATAAATGACTGAATATACTTTGGGCTCTCCTCCAAACAGAGCAATCAGCCACATGTGACAGTGGCCATTGGCTGCTTGAAAGTAGATGCTGTCATAGATACAGGAACATCTATCAAAGTCCTGTTAGATAAACGTTCAACAAAACTTCGGGATTGCCCCATACTTTGCAAACCATGGAATACAAAATTCTTCCACTACCACAGTAAGAAACCACTGTAAGTTTTCAGCACTTTTGAAACACCAGTCACATTCAAAGACAACAGAACAAATGCTGTTTTCTATGTCATATCTGGAGAAAGTGACATGCTTATCATTTCCACACAGTAACAGATCTGTGTATTATTGCAGTCACATGTATGCAGTTCCTCCATGTACCAACACTGTTCTTGAACTGTATGCTGAGCGCTTCACAGGCAGCAGCAAACTGAAGGGTGCTACATTAAGCATCCAGTCATGCGTCAACATATGTAACCCCACTATTTAAAAAAGGAGGTAGAGAGAAAACAGGGAATTATAGACTGGTTAGCCTGACATTAGTAGTGGGGAAAATGCTAGAGTCTATTATAAAAGATGTAATAGCAGAGCACTTGGAAAACAATGACAGGACAAAGTCAACATGGATTTACGAAAGGGAAATCATGCATGACAAATCTTCTGGAATGTTTTGAGGATGTAACTTGTAGAATAGATAAGGGAGAACCAGTGGATGTGGTGCAAAATTAAAGCACATGGGATTGGAGGTAAGGTATGGATGGATAGAGAACTGGTTGGCAGACAGGAAACAAAGAGTAGGAATAAACGGATCTTTTTCCAAGTGGCAGGCAGTGACTAGTGGGGTACCGCAGGGATCAGTGCTAGGACCCCAACGATTCACAATATATATTGATGATATAGATGACGGAATTAAATGTAATATATCTAAATTTGCAGATGACACAAAGCTGAGTGGGAGTGTGAGCTGTGAGGAGGATGCAGCAAAGCTCCAATGTGATTTGGACAGGTTGAGTGAGTGGGCAAATACATGGCAGATGCAGTATAATGTGGATAAATGTGAGGTTATTCACTTTGGTGGCAAAAACAGAAAGGCAGATTATTATCTGAATGGTGATAGATTGGGAAAGGGGGAGGTGCAGTGAGACCTGGGTGTCCTTGTGCACCAGTCGCTGAAAGTAAGCATGCAGGTGCAGCAGGCAGGTAAGAAGGCAAATGGTATGTTGGCCTTCATAGCGAGAGGATTCGAGTACAGGAGCAAGGATATCTTGCTGCAATTATATAAGGCCTTGATGAGACCACATCTGGAGTACTGTGTGCAATTTTGGTCTCCTTATCTGAGGAAGGATGTTTTTGTTATGGAGGGAGTGCAGACTAGGTTCATCAGACTGATTCCTGGGATGGCAGGACTTTTTTTTATTCATTCATGGCATGTGGGTGTCACTGGCTATTCCAGCATTTATTGCCCATCCCGAATTGCCCTTGAGAAGGTGGTGGTGAGCTGCCTTCTTGAACCGCTGCAGTCCATGTGAGGTAGGTACACCACAGTGCTGTTAGGAAGGGAGTTTCAGGATTTTGACTCAGCGACAGTGAAGGAACGGCGATATATTTCCAAGTCAGGATGGTGTGTGACTTGGACGGGAACTTGGAGGTGGTGATGTTCCCATGCATCTGTTGCTCTTGTCCTTCGAGGTGGTAGAGGTCGCAGGTTAGGAAGGTGCTGTCTAAGGAGTCTTGGTGCGTTGCTGCAGTGCAGCTTGTAGATGGTACACACTGCTGCCACTGTGCGTCGGTGGTGGAGGGCGTGAATGTTGTGGATGGTGTGCCAATCAAGCAGGCTGCTTTATTCTGGATGGTGTCGAGCTTCATGAGTGTTGTTGGAGCTGCACCCATCCAGGCAATTGGAGAGTATTCCATCACACTCCTGACTTGTGCCTTGTAGATGGTGGACAGGTTTTGGGGAGTCAGGAGGTGAGTTACTTGCTGCAGGATTCCTAGCCTCTGACCTGCTCCTGTAGCCACGGTATTTATATGGCTATTCCAGTTCAGTTTCTTGTCAATGGTAGCCCCTAGGATGTTGATAGTGGGGGATTCAGCAATGGTAGTGCCGTTGAATGTCAAGGGGAGATGGTTAGATTCTCTCTTGTTGGAGATGATCATTGCCTGGCACTTGTGTGGCGCAAATGTTACTTGCCACTTATCAGCCCAAGCCTGGATATTGTCCAGGTCTTGCTGCATTTCTACACAGACTGCTTCAGTATGTGAGGAGTCGCGAATGGTGCTGAACATTGTGCAATTGTGGAATCTAGGCTGAGCCATCATCGGACAAGAGGTGTGGGTTTGCCTAGTCATCATGTTTATACATTAACTGTTCCTTCGGAATGTACCAGGTGTTGAGGCAGGAAGAGTGTTGTTGAAACATAATGTCCTTTTCTGTCACGCGCTGTGAACCGCAGTATCAGCTGCAAGGCCAATGGTGAGATAGATATGTAAATGAAGGATTGAAATAATGCTGTATCCCATTCGTTTAGGGCAAATGCTCAACTGCAATATCATTGGTGTCTTTGAATGCAAATTAAGGATTGAAATTATTATTGTAAGACTATTGGTTACAGAACACTATAAGTGCCACTGTTTTGCGGAGACCGGTAGAACATTGCAGTGAGCCCCATTGTGGGCCCCACTGTGGTTGTTCTCCTTGTGCACAAGTAAATAAAATTAGGTTGCGAGTACTCACCGTGCCAAGTCTGATTATTTCACAACACAATCATCAGTGAACATCCCCACTTCCGACCTTATGATTGAAGGAAGGTCATTGATGAAGCAGCTGAAGATGGTTGGGCCTAGGACACTACCCTGAGGAACTCCTGCAGTGATGTCCTGGAGCTCAAATGATTGACCTCCAACAACCTCAGCCATCTTCCTTTGCGCTGACATATGAAGAGAGATTGGGTCGATTAAGCTTGTATTCGCTGGAGTTTAGAAGAATGAGAGGGGATTTCATAGAAACGTACAAAATTCTAGTAGTACTGGACAGACTAGATGCAGGAAGGATGTTCCTGATGGCGGGGGAGTCCAGGACCAGGGATCACAGTCTAAGGATAAGGGGTAGGCCATTTAGGACTGAGATGCGGAGAGATTTCTTCACCCAGAGAACCTGTGGAATTCTCTACCAGGGAAAGCAGTTGAGGCCAAATCATTAAATATATTCAAGAAAGAGTTAGATATATTTATTCAGGCTAAAGGGATCAAGGAATACGGGGAGAAAGCGGGAGTAGGCTACTGAGTTTGGATGATCAGCCATGATCGTACTGAATGGCGGAGCAGGCTCGAAGGGCCGAATGGCCTACTCCTGCTCCTATTTTTCTATGTTTCTAGGCGAATACCATTCTATGTCAGAAAGCAGACATAGAAGGAACTTCAACACTTGCTTAAACTTTTCATCATTGAGAATGTTAGGGATGAACCCACACCTGGATCTCACCCATTAAAGTTGTCAAGAAACCCAAGAGCAAGAACAAGATCAGAATCTGCATTGATATGCGGTTACTAAACCAAGCAATACAATGAGATAGACATTTGACACCAACAATTGATGATATCATGGAGAAAGTGAATGGTGCCAAACGTTTTGCTAAACCTAACCTCAGTGCAAGCTACCATCAAATGGAGATTGCAGATGAATCAAGGTATCTTACAGTGTTCTCCACTCACATCAGGCTCTTTCAATAAAAGAGGCTTAACTTTGGTGTCAACTCAGCAGCTGAAGTATTTCAGCACATGATTCGGTCTGCACTGCAAGGATTTGATGACATGCTGAATATCAGCGATGACATTCTCATCGATGGTTGCACTGAAAGTGAACCTGAGACATGCCTACAAACATGCCTGCAACGTCTTCGAGAATGCAACCTCACTCTGACCAAAGACAAGTGCCCATTCAATGAAAGTACAACTGAATTCTTTGGATCAGGTATTCAGCGGCAAAGGACTATCACTTGATCTATGAAAAGTCAAAGCCATTGCAAACTCTGCCGATCCTACGAACGTGCATGAAGTGGGGAGTCTCCTTGGGCTCATCACATACTGTAGTTGTTTCATTTTTGACCTCGCTACACTGTCTGCTCTCCTACGCGATCTGACAAAAGAGACCACCAAGTGAAAGTGGACTAAATAGTACAAACAGGCTGTACACTGTCGTATGTTTGTTTGGTCCACTGCTACCTCAGTTATTCTAGAATAAAGAGATATTCTTTAGTCAGGAGTAATACGAATATTAACCTTTATGACATTATAACCATGTACAGCTCCACACCGGTCTGTGTGACCCCTCTGAAGCTATGCTGCATCTCTCTTCAAGTCTCTCTCACATGTGATCTCTTACATTATCATGATAGGAGGTATTCTTTACAGTTTCTCAACATTAACCCTTTCAAACCCTTATGCTACATCTCCCCCCAAATCTTTATCCCAATATATATATTTACATACATTCACATATATTTATTTTTACATACTACCCCATCTCCCCCCAAGTCTCTGACATCATAGATTCAATCTGTCAGGTGGCTTCACAACTCTCCCTCATTGCGTTGTTGTCAGATGCAGAAGATTGGTAGTCTTTCTCTGAGCTCTTGTATCTTGACTTGGACGGCCTTCATTGAGGTTTGTAACATCCGGTGCTTTCTGAATTTCAGGTTCAACATCTGATTCGTCCAGATGTATGACTGATTGACATCTTTGATGAATGGGAATAAGATTCTTCCTGTTTCTCCTTATAGTACCTTCTGAAGTTTGCACTAAATTAGATCGCTGTTGATTCTCATCTCTGGACAGTTACTCCTTCTCTGCTTTGTTCACATACCCATACCTTTTGTCCTTCTGTCAACTTCGGTAGGTTCCTGGCACAGTATTTCCTATTATAATGATAGGCTTGTTGTCTTCTGTCAGTCTTTTCTCTGTCTTGAACTTTCTGATAATCCTGGACTTGTAGCCCTGGAAGTAACTTTTGGTAGGATCGGAAGTTGTGCTCTAAGCTTCCTTCCCATCAACAGTTCTGATGGTGCTAATCCACATAAAAATGGTGTAGTTCTGTAGTTAAAAAGTGCTGTTTGAAAATCTTGATTTTTCTTTAACAGTGCTATAATAGTTCTGACTCCTCGTTCAGCTTCTCCGTTAGATTGTGGACATCTAGGGGAAATTGTTAGATGTAAAAATCCACAGTTTTCCACTAAATGCGTGAAGTAGTCATGTGCAAATTGTGGTCCATTATCAAACACTATCTTATCAGGTTTACCATGGGTTGCGAAGATTTCTTGCAACACTCAAATGACTGCTTCAGTTGTTGTTGTGTGCATACGTTTAACCTCAATCTAGAAAGGTAATCTGTTACAATTAGATAGGATTTTCCATTAAAGATGAATAGATCCATCGCCAGACATTCCCAGGGTCTGGTTGGGAGTTGGGCCGAGATAAGGGGTTCCCTCTGATGCTGTCTGTGCACTACGCCTACCTGGCAATTTGAAATTATTTCTTTCTATATCTTTTGTTATTACTTACCACCACACAGACTCCTGAACCCGTGCACTATATTTAGTTATGCCCATATGACCCTGGTATATTTTCTCCAAGATACCTACCCCGAGTGACTCTGGAATCACCAGTCACGTCACATACCAGTAAATCATCCACTATGATAAAGTGTATTCTGTGTTCGAAGAAGATCTTCATCCTCTTACCACTGGGATACTGTTGCAGCCAGCCTTGCTTGCAATATTGGCGCATATAGATGCATTCTTCATCTTGCATCTGTGCATGACAAACTTCTTGGACAGAAGTAGGAAGTGGAAATTCGCTAATGGCTGTTGTCTTTTGCGGATCTGCCATTATGCCACTACTGCTGACAATGTGTCCTAAAAAAATGAATGGATATTTTTGAAAACTCGCACTTCTCATTAAGTGTTAGGCTTTCGTCCTGCAGAGGATTCAAAACCACTCTAACCCTCAGGTTGTGTTCCTCAATGGACTCACAGTGAACTAAGATGTCATCCATATGGCATATTACACCTTCAACGTCCTGTAGACTATTCAACATAGTTCTTTGGAATATTTCCCGTGCTGATGTGATACTGAATGGTAGATGGTTAAAACAAAATATTCCAAATGGAAGGATGTTCTTGTTATGGAGGGAGTGCAGTGAAATTTCACCAGACTGAGTCCTGGGATGGCAGGACTGATGTATGAGGAGAGATTGGGTCGATTAGGCTTGTATTTGTGAGAGTTTAGAAGAATGAGAGGGGATCTCATAGAAACCTACAAAATTCTAACAGTAGTGGACAGACTGGATGCAGGAAGGATGTTCCCGATGGCAGGGGAGTCCAGGACCAGGGGTCACAGTCTAAGGATAAGGGGTAGGTCATTTAGGACTGAGATGAGGAGGCATTTCTTCACCCAGAGAGTGGTGAACCTGTGGAATTCTCTACCAGGGAAAGCAGTTGAGGCCAAATCATTAAATATATTCAAGAAAGAGTTCGATATAGTTCTTAGGGTTAAAGGGATCAAGGGATTCGGGGAGAAAGCGGGAACAGGGTACTGAGTTTGGATGATCAGCCATGATCATATTGAATGGCAGTGCAGGCTCGAAGGGCCGAATGGCCTACCCCTGCTCCTATTTTCTATGTTTCTATGAAGTTTGTCAATAACCTTGACCTTTTATCCAATGGAACTTGCGAAAAGCCATTATTTGCATCAAGCTTTGTGAAGACGATACTTTTGGATAACTTTGCCAAGCTTTCGTCCACTGAGGGCATCGGATGAACTTCTTGTGACACAGCTTTATTAAGTTAAGTCTACACAAATGCGAAGATCACTGTTAGGTTCAGGAAGTGGAACCATTCCTAAGAGAGCATCTACAAACAAAATCGCTCACATGCAACAATGTCTGACATCATTTATGGAGCAAGAAGCAGAGTTAACGTTTCAGGTCTGTGACCTTTCATCAGAACCAATTAGATGCCAGTGTGAGGGTGTATCCAGGATATATTGTTTCGGTTTGGTGGACGGGATACAATGGTAGAAATGAGGAGGTCACGCTTTCTACACATCTTCAGCAGCAGATGGCCGTTGTTGTTGCTGTTAGCAATTCCATTTCTCCCTGTAACTCCCTCCTAGGTCTGATGATCTGTGCCAACCTTGGCATTGAAATCATCAAGAATGATGAATTTGTCTGCTCTTGGAACTGCAGCAATCAAAGATTCTAGTTCTTCATCAAATTTATCTTTCACCTCTTCAGGAATTGTCATCATAGATGCAAAAGCACTGACAATGGTGGTATGATTTTTCCCTGTGAGGGAAATTCAGAATGTCATGAGTCAGTCGCGTGCGCCCTTTGGGAAGATGGCAAATTTGATGGCTAGGTTGCATTTGATAGCAAACTCTAGTCCTGCTTCACGATGTTCTTCGCCACTGCGACCACTCCAAAAGAAGATGGGCTGAATTTTACCGGCCCCTTGATGCTGTGAGTCGCGGCGCGGGGGCCGGGTAAATGCTGCTGGAAGAGGCCTGCCACGACCTGCGACGTCGAGAAGGGCCCGCCGCATATTCCCAGTGGCGGCGGGACCTCGGTGCGGCCTCCCCACCGCACGCCAGTGGCACCACAATTAGCATGTGGCAAAGAGTACTTACTATCCAGAGAGCCCGCCGCCTCTCCACTGACACTTCCGGATTTTTCGCTGAATAGGCAGCTGTCACCTGCCATCCCATTCATGATTAGAAAAGCCAACGGGTCCTCGAAGGCAGAAGCTGTCGCTAGCGAAGGTAAGTTCTGTTATTCAGGGGTCTCGCTCTCCATTACGGAAGGGAGGAGGGAGGGGGAATATTCAGGGTTCTAACTCTGCATTCTAGAAGGGAGGAGGGTCTGGGATTACTGGAGGGAAAGCTGTGCTGGCATGAAGGGAGGTACCGTGTAGCATCCCTCCGTTAACAGTGTATGCTCTATAAGGGGGCAATAGCACACGAGGCACCCTGTGTGTGGGGAGGATGCCAGAAAGGGCAGGAGCATTAAGGTGTTATGGATATCGGGGCAACTGATTCAGCTGGTAGGATCTTAATGTGGTCATGCTGTGCCACTCTGAGTATTGGCCAAGATGGGCAATGCCATGGCATGCCACATAGTTGATCCAGGAAAGCAGCTGATGTACCCGTCAACACCAATCCATGCCCTGTTAGGAACCTTCGAATACATGCAGGGTTCAACTTTATTTATCAGATGAAAATAGATATGGCTCATACTACATTGTGTGATCCTCTGCACGTGAGGATCCGTGTGCGCCAGAGGCAATACCAACAGGCAGGTGCGATCCACGCAGAGGCCCCCAGTTGTGGCAGAAGCCCCCAAGGTGAGCTCGTGATTATGTTTGCCGTGCATACACAGGTCCCACGTGACATGCCATCGGATGTCAGAGCACCAGTGTCAGAGGAGATTGCACATATAGAGAGGGTGGTGACACATCTCTGTGCCCTGCTCAAGGATGATCTGCGGCCCATAGGCTCCAGTGGACATCCCATGCCTTGTTCCTCATGGTGGCAGTGGTTATCAAGCCTGACGCCTCTGCAGCCTTTTAGGGGCCCACCAGAGACCTTTGTGCAGTCACATAGTCAGCAGTGCACCACTGCATCAGGGAGGTTACCAATGCCCTGCACCGCAGGGCCAGTGAGTATATCGACTTCAGGACAGACTCTCACAGCCAGGCCCAGAGTGCCATTGGTTCTGGCACCATTGCCGGAGAACCATAGGTTGTAATGCTCATAGACTGTACTCATGTGGCCATCAGGCCTACTGCCAGTCTACCATTTGCAGACGTCACCATTAAAGGAGCCCTCTCAATTAAAGGCCTGCTCAAGTGACAAAAGAAAAACCCGACCCGAACCCAACGGAAGTACATGGGACCCAAACCCGACCCGGTCCGAGTCCCTCCATTTTCCCCCCGAGCCCAGCCCAACCTGACCATCGCAATGTTCCCTTCACTTACCTTCCCTCTCCCAATCTGCTGGAAGCTGCAGCACAGCGTGATGGCGTCATAGAGATGTTCACACGCTCACTGCGCAGACTCAGTTTCCCTGCTTGACGTCCTGGACTCACAACTCAGATAAGTTTTTAACATTTAACACTTACCTTGCTGTGTGTGTCCGACCCAGACCCGGCCCGACCCGGACCCGAGTCCGATGGCCGGACCCGGAAGAGCGGTCCAGCCCGACCCTGACACATGTCGTCGGGTCCCGTCGGGTCGGGAAGCAGGCCTTTATTCTCAATCTAGGTGAAGCTGGTATGTGATCACCACAGATGCTTGCAGTGAATGTGTGACCATTTCTCAGGCAGCTGCCATGACACCTGTGTCTTGCACCAGTCCCGACTGCCACCACTGTTCACTGAACTGGCTCAGATGGAGGGGTGGCTTCTTGAAAATAAGGGCTATCCTTTGTAGAGATGGCTCCCGACACCAGTGAGAGACTCCACCACTGCTGCAGAGGAGAGATACAACACCAGCCACTGAGCTACGTGAGCCACCATTGAGCAGGAGATAGGCATGCTGAAAGTGCGCCTCCAATGCCTGGATGGATAGGGTGATGCCCTGTATTACGGGCCAAAAAGGCCAGCTCCTTTCTTTGCTGCTCTGCACAACTATGCACCAAGTAGGTGCCAGACCTGGCATGATGTGGAGAGACATCAACAGGATTCCTCCTTGGACTATGAGGACGCTGAGGACCTACAACATGAAAGACGCTTGGGATGGCAGATGGCACCCAGGCTCTGCATGCAGAGCTAGCAGTGAGCTAGGGATGTACGGAAGTGGCTTATCAGACAAAGGCTGTCTGCTCCATAGGAACTGACATGAGCTCTGCAAGCCACACATCACCCTCACTCACCTGCTGTGCACCAGTCCACATCTGCAGCATCCCTGTGTGAACCATTAGAGGTAGCAGCTGACTGAGTCAATGTCCATGTCACTGAATCCGTGGAGACGCTCATGAGTAATGGTGGCATGGCAATGATATTGCATACATTGGCTTTCCTGAAGGGCCAATGGTGCAAAGGGATATGACATTGGCGCTACATGCTGGCACACATCATTCCCCACAGAGAAAAGGACACACATGCTGGTGAGGAACATTTAGTGAAAGATGTATTTACATTGCTGTGACACCCGTGCATTCCCATTTGTTTCAGTGTGTTCTCTGTTATACCTTCTATTGCCTATTTAAGTCTCACGTCCTGGAATGTGCAAATGAACGATTATTCACCCAGGTGCGGCACGCCTACAAGAAGGAATGTTACACTTGAGTAAGAGAAGAGGTTCACAACTTTACAGGACACTGGGAAACAGCAGGGTAAGTATGTGGCGGCAAAGCGAAAAGTGCTGGGGTCACTCAGCAGGTCAGGCAACATCTGTGACGAGAGAAGCAGAGTTAACTTTCAGGTCTGTGAACTTGGACAAGTTAACTCTGCTTCTCTCTCCACAGATGCTGCCTGACCTGTTGGATTTTTGTAGCACTTTTTGCTTTGCTGCCAGATTGACAGCAGCCCCACTCTTCAGCAGTCAGGTAAGTATTTCTTGGATAGCTGTCAGGAAGCAGGTGCTGCAGCGCTTAAAATAAGGCCCCAACACCTGCTGCACAGCTGTCAAAACTCTCGCTGTGCTGAATGTCCCACCTTTTCACACATAATATGGGGGGACGGTGCGCAGCCTCCATGGAAATGAGCCCCCGCGATTAGTATCGCAGGGGCTTGGCGGCAGCCTGCGAATGTGGGTGCGCCGCCGAGTTCAAAGGGCGCTATCACTGAACGCGCACCCCAGTAAAATTCAGCCCGATGTATCCAGCTCCAGCTTCCGTAATTTGTCCTTCATCAACAAGGTGAGTTTCACTTAATGCTGCTCTGTTGATGTTATATCTGGCAAGTTCTCTCCCAATCTGTTATCTTCATATCGGCTTATCATCTCTCTGGTGTGTCTGCTGTGGTATAGTCCATGAGCATTCGCACGTTCCATGTACCGATGTTAAGTGGTGTTATCTTTATCTTCTTTACACTTGTTGTTCGACTGCTGTAATGGGATCCCCATCTGTTAAAGTAAACTGGCCAGGGTAGGTGAAGCAGACAATATTTTGGGCATCTTTTCTAGTCCCTTCCTCATGCCATGGAGGTGAGCAGTGCGATCCTAAACAGGGCTGCTCAGTTGCTCAGGGGGTTGCCGAAGGCCACCACCACTTCAATCCAGTAAAAGATGACACTATGGCTGAGTTACCTGTGTGCAGGGTTATGGTTACAGCTTCCCGGTATATCCTCGCCTGCAGTTTTGTCACTCCCCCAACACCATAGGACTTGAAGGCTGTATGATGAATGAATTGGTGGGTGATGTCATGACTTGTACATGAAATAGATTATAGTGAGGGAGCGTTGTGCAGCGTCAACCTCACCCTCTCACCAGGCACATCTGAATCCAGTGGCAAGACAAAGTTGAAATGGCTGGAGATGATTTTGGGTGCATTGGATGACCTTTGTACCTTGAGCGCCTGACCACTCTCTTGGCACTCCACAATGTTTTGCTTAGTTATGCCTATGGCCATTGAGCTCGTATTGATGTCTTCCGCCCCATCTGCTGAGTAAGATCTCACATGCAAGGATCGGCAAATCCTAGCTCACCGATGGGGAGACATATTGGTTACCCCACCTGGTTTTGCCCGCTTGTCCAGACGGTTTTCCAGGGTGTGGCCGCTGTCACATGCAAACAACTACTTGGAGTCACAAATAAGAGCTGGATGCCAGTGAGGACCAACGAAAGGTGACCATTCCGAAGAGTGCGATGTGTCCCCCCCTTTTCAGAGGTACTACCCCTCCCAGACACACCCCTATCACAGCATAAAACCAATGCAGCTGCTGCCAGGATATTGAGCCTTCACTAACATGATGCTGTGTAAATAGTCGGACACCAACTGCACGTTAAGAGAACCCTTTGCAGTTGTGGTATATCTCCCTGCTGACATGTGGCACCTATAGATCCTACAGTGTGTAGTCAATGGCTGCCTGCAACATGGGGAATCCTGCTACTGTAGCAAAGTCATGTGCCTGCTCTTCCTGCTCCTGTCTACTTAGAGAGAAGACTATGAAATCCTTTTTCCTCTGTGGTGCAGTGATGCACTGAAAACTGAGAGATATTGCCAATGTCGCTGGTGCCAGCCTGGAAGGATCATGAGGTTTAGAATTTGAGGGCAACTGTGGCCACTGGCAGCACGATCCTCTGCTCTGCGGCTGCAGGTCTGGGTGGAGGAAATGGCACAGTTCAGTGACCACCTTCTTGGTGAAGCATAACCACTTCAGACACTGCTGCTGGCTGAAGTAGAGGTAGGAGAAGTGCTTTCTGAATACCATAGGTGGATTTGGCCTTCTGTTGAAAGCTGTCTTCCTCCTCCTGTCTCTGCGTACCATTCCCCCTCTCTGCTGTCTATAGTCCATTGTGCTGGGGTGCTGCAGGTCACGAGGGACCGTAACTATATTATAGATTTCTTGAATAGGAGCAAGTTTCTAATTAGAGGCCTTCAAACTCCACTCCTAACCACTCCCTTCTGATTCAATAACTTGTGTGAGCACCTCCAACAATACAGTCCACAGTACTTCCACTAACTCTGCCACAACAAAAGATAGTCAAAAGTACCTCACCAGAAAGTCCCATGCAGATGCCATTAAATACTGCCAGTGGGGGAGAGGTGTCACTTGTGCATCTAATAGCATGCCCTCGCTATTGCCCTTCTTAAAATGGCATTTGACGTGGACCATGCTGGTAGTGTCCGGAAATGGCTCTGCCACCAGTCTTTAGCCTTCTGGGCTCCTGTAGCACTGAAACCTGTAGTGCTAAAGCACTCAGTTTTCCGGCCAAGGGCTTCCTCTTCATTAATGAAAATAGGTGTTTTCTATTTTCTATAATTAAGTAATGGAAGTGTAGATAAGACTTAATTGCTAACATGTTGTGTTGCACACAGAAGTTTAGTATTATGTGCGTATAACCCTCTTAATCAGATGGAATGATTTGATAAATTGCATTAATTGGAACAGCGATTTGAAAGGCCTGATTCTGTTCACTCAGGAGTTGTTATTGACAAAGCTGATTGATGTTCTTCACATTGCCAGAGCAATTACTTGTAGGATTTTCCATTCTATATCAGCTAATAGAAGTGGCTGCTTGATGTCAGATCCTGGAATGGCATCTAATTAAATACCACAGAACAGCTACAGAATTTTGTTTGTTTTAAAAATGGCAAGTAATCTATATTTTAAAAAGCCATTTAGAGAACAGGGAAAAAATCAATATGCCATTAAGCTGCCACATTAGATTTCATCTGATTTGATGCGCTTCCTGTTGATCCTAACATAATTTGCTCGTTTACTTAGACATATACTAATGGCTGTCGGTGGTTACTTTTTACATAAAATTGGTGAGATATCATTTTGAAAATAGATAGTAACTCCTAAGGTAAAACATTAATTTGTAAATAAGAAACAAAATGGTTTATCACAAAATAAACATTTTTATTAAGTGACCAATTCTCCACCTGTGAATGACCTGATTCAAAATCAATGAAAATGAATTAAAAGATTATACTGAACCATTTAAAAGTTTCATTGGTGTACACTTGTAATTTTCATCGTAAATTAAATAATTTTTGATAGGAGAACCTTTTAAAATGTGCCTACTAGTGCCTATGCGTCTAAGAATATGAGTGCAATTTGAAGACACTGGTAATTTTGACCTGGGGCACTGGCAAATTTTGTGGATAGCTCCTAATCCAGGCAAACTAAATCTTGAATTAAGGCAAAAGACCACAAAAACTCAAGTGTGAATGGTTGTAGGTGTGATTCATTTTTAAAATTCTCTCCCTTCTTTTTGTGATGATTTAGCTGATTCAGCCCCGGTTGAACTGTTATTACTGGCATAAACAAGAGGGGAGCTCTACCCCATAATTTTTATATTTCTATAGCATCCTGTGTCTGTGATCACTCTAACTGGATTACCATTCTGAATGAGTCTCACCAGTTGCAATAGATGTATTCCTAGCTCATAGCTTTATAAATTGGGTTATTTTAAATTCAAAAGCTAAATACTGTGGCTGCTGGAAGTCTGAAATAAAAACATCAAATTCTGGAAATACTTAGCATGTCGAGCAGCATCTGTGGAGAGAGAAGCAGAGTTAATGTTTCAGGTTGATGACCTTTCAGTAGAAGTACCTTTTCTCCTCTGATGTTATCAATTGCAGTGTCTGCCATGGCTCATTTGGTAGCAAGCATTCGGCAAGACCTGCACTAAATTCAGCTTGGGCCGATAAGTGGAAAGTAACATTTGCACCACAGAAGTGTCAGGCAATGACCATCTCCAACAAGAAGCTTAACTGGATCAACCATATAAATGCCGTAGCTACAAGAGCAGGTCAGATGCCAGGAATCCTGCGGCGGGTAACTCGCCTCCTGTCTCCCCAAAGCCTGTCCACCATCAACAAAGCACAAGTCAAGAGTGTGATGGAATACTCTCCACTTGTCTGGATGAGTGCAGCGCCAACAATATTCAAGAAGCTTGACACCATCCAGGAGAAAGCAGCCTGCTTGAGCGGCACCCCATCCACAAGTTAAACATTCACTCCCTCCATCACCAGTGCACCATAATAACAGTGTGTACCATATACAAGATGCACTGCAGCAACTCATCAAGCCTCTTTTGACAGCACCTTCTAAACCCGTGCCTTCTATCATCTAGAAGGACAAGGACAGCAGATGCATGGGAACACCACCACCTGCAAGTTCCCCTGCAAGCCACAGGGGAACGAAATTGCTGTTCCTTCACTGTTGCTGGGTCAATATCCTGGTACTCCCTTCCTAACCACACTGTGGGTGTATCTACACCAGATGGACTGCAGAGGTTCAGGAAGGTGGCTCACCACCACCTTCTCCAGGGCAATTAAGGGTGAGCAATAAATGCTGGCCTAGCAGTGATGTTCACATCCCAGGAACGAATAAAAAAAAACTCTAGCCTCTCAGTCAGGAGTTGTGAGTTCAGAGTCCTACTCCAGGCACAAAATCCAAACTGACAGTACAGTACTGATTGAATGCTGCACTGTCATAGAAGTCATCAGCCATCTCTGGTGTATGTAAAATATACCATAGAACTATTTCAAAGAAGAGCAGAGTATTTTTTTCCCAATATCATAGCCAATATTTATCCCTCAGCCAACACCACAAAAACAGATTTTCTGATCATTATCTGTTTGTGACAGCTTGCCATGCAACAATTAGCTGCTGCATTTCCTACATTACAACAGTGACCACAGTTCATTAGCTGTAAAGTGTTTTGGATATCCTGAGGTAATTAAAGGTGCTTTTATAAATGCAAGACTCACCTTTTTCTTTATTCCATATGTCATGTCCTCAGGACTTGAGTGAGGTTTAGCTGCATTTGGTATAGGATATGAGGCAAAGACAGAGAGACAAAGACTGCAGCAGCTGGACATAAAGGCTTTTCCTTTGATTTTGTCTGTTTTGGTTTTACTTTGCCTACATGTGTGCTTTATGGCAGCCTCCAGTGTACACGATGCACGATGCAATTGCAATTTCAAAACACGACAATACTACAAATCTCCCCTTCTTTCTAAATGAGAGACACAGCATGTTTCGATGGTTTGTTTCTAAAAATGTAAATCATAAAGTCAAACACAATAGTTCACTTCATAACATTGTCACTTAAGTATGGTGGGTGTTTTCTCTCACGCGTAGGATTCATCTGACATCAGATGTAGTCTAATTCGACTCATGTTCTTTATCTGCGGTGTTGATGTCAAAATCGAATTTAATGCTTGTGAGTGGTATTTTCAGTGCTTTGAAGAATGATGCATTTCTTGTGATGATTTGTGAACTGCGCTAAGCAGTGATCATTGATCCTTTTGTGTCGGTCACAACAAATGGTTGGATGTCATAAGGGGCTGTTTGTTTGCCAATATGATCATCACATTTCACAAGTACTTTAACTCCTGGCTTTAGCAGTGTAGCTCTAAATGTCATGTTTTGCTCCGCATTTTCTTTAATTTAATCCTCTGGTCTCGGTTGTATTTGCATATATTTTGGTCATTAGGTCTGGAGGGTAGCACAGGATGTGCAAAGATGAGTATTGCTGGAGGTTTTCCTGTAGTCGAGTGAGGTGTTGATCTGTAATTACGAAGAAAGTGATATAGCTCCCGCTTCCATGACTTGTTCTCAGCTGTAGCTGCACGTATCACTTTTTCCAAGGTTTGCATAAATCTCTCAACTTCACCATTCAATTTTACGAGGAGTGAACCCTAGGTAGTTTGTGAATTTACTGAACTCACCGCTGTTGTCACTTCTTACAATTTGAGGAATTCCAAACAAAGTGAAGATCTGGTCAAGTTTTGGGATGACTACTTTCGTTGAAGTTGACTTAACTAATTCCACGATTATGAATCTGCTGTAGTCGTCAGTGACAACAAGTAAGTGTTCACCTGTGGGTAAATCTGTGAAATCAACACTGACTTCAGTCCATGTTCCTTTTTTTTCATTCATTCATGGGATGTGGGCGTCACTGGCCAGGCCAGCATTTATTGCCCATCCCTAATTGCCCTTGAGAAGGTGGTGGTGGGCTGCCTTCTTGAACCGCTGCAGTCCATTTGGGGTAGGTACACCCACAGTGCTGTTAGGAAGGGAGTTCCAGGATTTTGACCCAGCAACAGTGAAGGAACGGCGATATAGTTCCAAGTCAGGATGGTGTGTGACTTGGAGGGGAACATGCAGGTGGTGGTGTTCCCATGCATTTGCTGCCCTTGTCCTTCTAGTTGGTAGAGGTCGTGGGTTTGGAAGGTGCTATTGAAGGAGCCTTGGTGCATTGCTGCAGTGCATCTTGTAGATGGTACACACTGCTGCCACTGTGCGTCGGTGGTGGAAGGAGTGAATGTTTGCAGATGGGGTGCCAAACAAGTGGGCTGCTTTGTCCTGGATGGTGTCAAGCTTCTTGAGTGTTGTTGGAGCTGCACCCATCCAGGCAAGTGGAGAATATTCCATCACACTCCCGACTTGTGCCTTGTCGATGGTGGACAGGTTTTGGGGAGTCAGGAGGTGAGTTACTTGCCTCAGGATTCCCAGCCTCTGACCTGCTCTTGTAGCCACGGTATTTATATGGCTATTCCAGTTCACTTTCTGGTCAATGGTGGCCCCTAGGATGTTGATAGTGGGGGATTCAGCGATGGTAATGCCGTTGAATGTAAAGGGGAGATGGTTAGATGCTGTCTTGTTGGAGATGGTCATTGCCTGGCACTTGTGTGGCGCGAATGTTACTTGCAATTTATCAGCCCAAGCCTGGATATTGTCCAGGTCTTGCTGCATTTCTACATGGACTGCTTCAGTATCTGAGGAGTCACGAATGGTGCTGAACATTGTGCAATCATCAGCGAACATCCCCACTTCTGACCTTATGATTGAAGGAAGGTCATTGATGAAGCAGTTGAAGATGGTTGGGCCTAGGACACTACCCTGAGGAACTCCTGCAGTGATGTCCTGGAGCTCAGATGATTGACCTCCAACAACCACAACCATCTTCCTTTTCGCTAGGTATGACTCCAGCCAGCGGAGGGTTTTCCCCCTGATTCCCATTGACCTCAGTTTTGCTAGGGCTCCTTGATGCTCGGTCAAATGCTGCATTGATATCAAGGGCAGTCACTCTCACTTCACCTCTTGAGTTCAGCTCTTGTGTCCATGTTTGAACCAAGGCTGTAATGAGGTCAGGAGCTGAGTGGCCCTGGCGGATCCCAAACTGAGCATCACTGAGTAGGTTATTGCTAAGCAAGTGTCGCTTGATGGTACTGTTGATGACACCTTCCATCACTTTACTGATGATTGAGAGTAGGCTGATGGGGCGGTAATTGGCCGGGTTGGACCTGTCCTGCTTTTTGTGTACAGGACATACCTGGGCAATTTTACACATTGCAGGGTAGATGCCAGTGTTGTAGCTGTACTGGAACAGCTTGGCGAGGGGCACGGCAAGTTCTGGAGCACAGGTCTTCAGTACTATTGCCGGAATATTGTCAGGGCCCATAGCTTTTGCAGTATCCAGTGCCTTCACTCGTTTCTTGATATCACGTGGAGTGAATCGAATTGGCTGAAGTCTGGCATCTGTGATGCTGGGGACTTCAGGAGGAGGCTGAGATGGATCATCAACTAGGCACTTCTGGCTGAAGATTGTTGCAAATGCTTCAGCCTTATCTTTTGCACTGATGTGCTGGGCTCCCCCATCATTGAGGATAGGGATATTTGTGGAGCCACCTCCTCCAGTTAGTTGTTTAATTGTCCACCACCATTCACGGCTGGTTGTGGCAGGACTGCAGAGCTCAGATCTGATCCGTTGGTTATGGGATCGCTTAGCTCTGTCTATTGCATGCTGCTTACGCAGTTTGGCACGCAGATAGTCCTGGGTTGTAGCTTCACCAAGTTGACACCTCACTTTGAAGTATACCTGGTGCTGCTCCTGGCATGCCCTCCTGCACTCTTCATTGAACCAGGGTTGGTTTCCTGGCTTAATGGTAATGGTAGAGTTGGGGATATGCTGGGCCATGAGGTTAAAGATTGTGGTTGAGTAAAATTCTGCAGCTGCTGATGGCCCACAGCGCCTCATGGATGCCCAGTTTTGCATTGCTAGATCTGTTCGAAATCTATCCCAGTTAGCACGGTGGTAGTGCCACACAACACGATGGACGGTATCCTCAATGTGAAGGCGGGACATCGTCTCCACAAGGACTGTGCGGTGGTCACTCCTACCAATACTGTCATGGACAGAAGCATCTGCGGCAGGCAGATTGGTGAGGATGAGGTCAAGTATGTTTTTCCCTCATGTTGGTTCCCCCACCACCTGCCACAGACCCAGTCTAGCAGCTATGTCCTTTCGGACTCGGTAAGCTCGGTCAGTAGTGGTGCTACCGAGCCACTCTTGGTGATGGACATTGAAGTCCCCCACCCAGAGTACATTTTGTGCCCTTGCCACCCTCAGTGCTTCCTCCAAGTGGTTTTCAACATGGAGGAGTACTGAGTCATCAGCTGAGGGAGGGCGGTAGGTGGTAATCAGTAGGAGGTTACCTTGCCCATGTTTGACCTGATGCCATGAGACTTCATGGGGTCCGGAGTCAATGTTGAGGACTCCCAGGGCAACTCCCTCCCTACTGTATACCATTGTGCCACCACCTCTGGTGGGTCTGTCCTGCTGGTGGGACAGAACATACCCGGGGATGGTGATGGCAGTGTCTGGGATATTGTCTGTAAGGTATGATTCCGTGAGTATGACTATATCAGGCTATTGCTTCACTCATCTGTGGGACAGCTCTCCCAACTTTGGCATAACCCCAGATGTTAGTAAGGAGGACTTTGCAGGGTCGACAGGGCTGGGTTTGCCGTTGTCGTTTCCGGTGCCTAGGTCGATGCCGGGTGGTCCGTTTGGCTTCATTCCTTTTTATTGACTTCATAGTGGTTAGGTACAACTGAGTGGCTTGCTAGGCCATTTCAGAGGGCATGTAAGAGTTAACCACATTGCTGTGGGTCTGGAGTCACATGTAGGCCGGACCAGGTAAGGACAGCAGATTTCCTTCCCTAAAGGACGTTAGTGAACCAGATGGGTTTTTACAACAATCGACAATGGTTTCAAGACTAGCTTTTAATTGCAGATTTATTAATTAAATTCAAATTTCACCTTCTGCTGTGGTGGGATTCGAACCTATGTCCCCAGAGAAATACCCTGGGTCTCTGGGTTACTAGTCCAGTGATAATACCACTATGCCACTGCCTACCCTGGAGGTAGTTCAGACATCTTGGCAGGATCATGAGGTTTGATATTGTGGTTGCTTACCATGGCAAAGACTGATTGTCTTTGTGCTCTACCATATGGTCAGTTGCTGGGAACTATACCTTTGACCTAAGGAGTTGTTTGGTGTTGAATATTCCTTGGTGTCCTTCATGTGCTATGTTGACAACACACTCAACACAGTCACTGAAAAAAGGTAGAAGAAAGTTAATAGGTTTTTTTCCCTTGAACTCTTAACCTTATACACACAGAAGGAGCTGATTGGTGAGTAATTTTACTTTCTACTTTCCAGTTTCCAGTTTAAAGTAAATAATCTGAAAGCAAACTTAAGGCATGGCAGGACAGCTCAGCTGCGTGGAATGGCCATCCTGTGATATGTGGAGGATCGTGGATGCTTCATGTGGCCTAAACGATCACATGTGCAGGAAGTATCTCCAGCTACAAAAACATGAGCTCCACGTTTTGGAACTCGAGCGGAAGTTGGAGTCACTGTGGTGCATCTGCGAAGCTGAAACCACATGGATAGCACGTTTAACAAAGTGGTCATACCACAGATTAAGAGTGCGAAGGCAGAGAGGGAATGGCTTACCACTAGGCAGTCTAGAAAGACCAGGCAGGTAGTGTAGGTGTCCTCTGAGTCTATCTCACTAACCAGTTTCCCGTTTTGGATACAGGTGAGGGAGATGGTCCATCAGAGGAATGTAGCAAGACCCAAGTTTGTGGCACCACAAGTGGCTCAGCTGCACAGGTTGGGGAGGTGGGGAAAGAAGAGTGGAAAGGCAATAGTGGTAGGCGATTTGATGGTTAGGGGACCAGACAGGTGTTTCTGTGGCCGTAGACTTGACTCCAAGATGGTATGTTGCCTCCCTGGTGCCAGGGTCAAGAATGTCACGGAATGGCTGCAGGGCATTCTTTCGGGCGAGGGTGAACAGCCAGAAGTCGTGGTCCACATTGGCACCAATGACATAGGTAGAAAGAGGGATGAGAAACTGAAAGCAGAATTTAAGGAGCTAGGAAGGAGATGGAAAAGCAGAACATCTAAGGCATTAATCTCAGGACTACTCCCAGTACCATGTGCTAGTGAATATAGAAATAGGAAGATTGAGCGAATAAACACGTGGCTGGTGTCGGAGGGAGGGCTTTAGATTCCTGGGAGATCAGTGTGTGGGTATATACTATACAAGCTTCCTGTGTATACTTAATAGTCTCCAAGTTAAAATGCTGTCTGTGAAAGTAGACAAAAACCTTCCAAAATTTTCATATCTGAAAGCAATGTTTCCAATTTTTTCATCCTTCTGTTTACTATGTCATCATTGGTATAGGATGTGAGGCAGAGAGACAAAGACTGTAGCAGCTGGACATAAAGGCTTTTCCTTCTTTTCTATCTGTTTTAGTTTCCCTTTGCTCGCATGTGTGTTCTACAGCAGCCTCTAGTGTACACAATGCACAATGCAATTGCAATTTCAAAACACAACAACACTATACCATATATATGTTGATGTTGATCAGGACCAGACAAGATTCAGTCATTCATTCACTCATTCATGCGCCAATGATGTGAGGGTGGCTCACTTTCTCTTGTTCACTGGGTCCCTTTGCTGTAGTTTCACACACATTGATGCTCCCTGAGTTTGTCTTTCTCATATAAAAGCAATTCTTCAAGGACACAAGTTTGTTTAAATTTCGGGTTGAAAGCTCTCCAGGATTGTCCTAGAGTCTCAAGGAATTCAAGATCCCTTGACACAACAGTCAAGGGGCGGCACAGTGGTGCAGTGGTTAGCACTGCAGCCTCACAGCTCCAGGGACCCGGGTTTGATTCTGGGTACTGCCTGTGTGGAGTTTGCAAGTTCTCCCTGTGACCGCGTGGGTTTTCACCGGGTGCTCCGGTTTCCTCCTGCAGCCAAAGACTTGCAGGTTGATAGGTAAATTGGCCATTGTAAATTGCCCCGAGTGTAGGTAGGTGATAGGAAATATGGAATTACTGCAGGGTTAGTATAAATGGGTGGTTGTTGGTCGGCACAGACTCGGTGGGCCAAAGGGCCTGTTTCAGCGCTGTATCTCTAAAAATAAAATAATCACTGAGTTTTTAAATAATTTTTTGAACACCTTTGTTTATTATTTATAAAAATATTGGAGATGGGCAGAAAGGCAGTTTGACAGAGGTAGATTTTTGGAGGAGGGAATCAGTGATTAAAATGCCAGGAGTACATCCAATCAGAATTGGCAACCCGGTTTAAAGTCCTACAGAGAGATGCTAAAGTCCTGTTGACATTTATTGTGTTCAAAGAAACTTTGTAAGACTACAAGGTGTGATAATCCAGTAAAATCTGCAATGTTTGTTTTGATTTCTCTTTAATATGATTTTGTAATAAGCCTGTGATAGTCTATGACTTGAAACCTCTGGGGTAGATGTTCCAAGATACAGACTTTGTGTTGACTGCTGGGCAGAGTGTGATAGTCAGAGCAGGAGGCCTGCACCATTTTGAGGGTTGGGCCTTATTAACATTTTGTTGACAGGCTGCATCCATAAACCAGTACACCCAAAACTATACACAAAACTGTTACTATATTGATTATGGCTTTACCCAAAGTCAGTTAATGAAAAGGTGCCCCGAACACCCAAAACATCCACGAACGGCCCCCCCGGCCGCAACTTCAAAGCGCCCGCGGGAGATGGCTCGGAGAGCATCTGCAGCGCACTGTCGGCAATGCTGCATGCCTTTATTTAAACCACTGCAAAAAAAAAAAACCCTTAGCAAATGTAACCACCTCTAAGTCTGCCAAATGATGCTTCACCTCCCGAAGGACGTGGATGAGCTTTCCGGACGTCGATGGTGGGCACTGAGGAAATGGCTTATTACCTGCACCAGATTCCACCCCCCCCCCCCCCCTTTACCCCCCTTCCACCCCCCCCCACCCCCGTCCCCTTCCCTGCTCCACCCTCTCAGCTCACCCCCTCACAACCCCGTCCCAGCCCGCCCCCCCCCCCCCGCACCATCTTCACCCCGCTCCCCCTTCCCCTGCACCCCCCCCCCTCCCCCTTGCATCCCCTCCTCCCACCGGCACCATCCTACACCTGTGTAGGGGCCTCAACAACCCCACTGCCTTGTGGGCGTCTCGGGAGAGACCAAGGCTAAGGGAGTAAACCCTAACAGAAAATCCGGAGCGGAACCCCGTAGGCGGTCATGTGTCACCTTTGGCATGTTTCCGGCAGTTCCTGCAGCCATACTGGTGCCAAACGTCGTGTCCTGCACTCCTTTGGACCCCACCAGAAAGGCCGAGAGGGGGGTTTTGACGACTGGGCAACTCTCAACCTCCATAAATTTGCCCAGGCATGCGCCATGGAGAGGTCACTCCTTACAAACCACTGACCACCTCCAGGCGCGTATCCATTGTCTCTCGAGATAAGGAGGCCCAAAAGAAGAAAGAAAAAGTTAATGAAGAGAAGTTGCTAGGTTTGGATGACAGTCTTCAGAGCCCCCTAGTGGCTACAGTATCCAACATTGCATGAGAAATGGTGACATTAAATTTGAGACAAATGCTTGAGTAAAAATTTAACAATGTAAGGTTTCTGGACAAGAGGTTCACACCATCAGCAAAATGTTTTTTTCTTAATTCATTCACAGGATGTGGGCAGCACTGGCAAGGACAGCATTTTTTGCCCATCCCTAACTGCTCTGAACTGAGTGGCTTGCAAGGACATTTCAGTGAGCAGTTAGGAGTCAACCAGATTGCTGTGGGTCTGGATTTATAAGAACAAAGAACAGTACAGCACAGGAACAGGCCATTCGGCCCTCCAAACCTGCGCCGATCTTGATGCCTGCCTAAACTAAAACCTTCTGCACTTCCGGGGACCGTATCCCTCTATTCCCATCCTTTTCATGTATTTGTCAAGATGCCTCTTAAGCGTCGCTATCGTACCTGCTTCCACCACCTCCCCCGGCAGCAAGCTCCGGGCATGGGTCAGACTAGGTAAGGGCAGCAGATTTCCTTCCCTAAAGGACATTAATGATCCAAATAATTTTTTTAATGACAATCTGGTAGAAATATGGTCATCATTACTGGCAGTAGCTTTTTGTTCCAAATTTATTTCATTAAGTGAATTGAAATTCCCCAGCTGCTCTGGTGGGATTTGAACTCATGCCAGCAGATTATTAATTGAGGCCTCTGAATTACTATTACCAGTAACATAACCACTATGTTATTGTTTCCCTAGTTATATATATAATTATTACTGATTGGGTAAGATCTCTAATTCTGGAAACAAAAGCACTGATTTCCTGCAAGACGGAGCATGCAGTCAGAGAGTCAGACCTAATATCAACGTCACATGAAAGCAAGACTTCTCCTCCTCTTTGGTACGAGAGTGGGAGCAGAGATGGAAAATCTACACAAATTTTTCTCCTTTTAAATTGTGTTCTGTATATTCATTTCAAAATTAAAAATTTGGTATTAAAGCTCACATTTGCCACCTTGTGGTTCAAAGCCAAAGTATCCCCAATCAATTCCAGACCAATCCTCCTTGGTATCGGGGTGGTGCCAGAGGACTGAGGGATTGAAAATGTTACACCCTTGTTTAAAAAAGGAGAGTGATAAACCCAGCACCTACAGGCCAGTCAGCTAAATGTTGGTGTGGGTACACTTTCGAGGCAATGGGAAGCATTTTAACTGCTGGGTTGAGGGGGAGGTCAGTGGGGGCTGAGTTGACAGGTTTAGGTGCGGTTGAAGGAGGTTATATGGCAGATAAATCACAGAGTCATAGAGTAATACAGCACAGAAACAGGCCCTTCGGCCCATGTCTGTGCCGGCCATCAAGCACCTATCTATTCTAATCCCATTTTCCAGCACTTGGCATTGCAAGTGCTCATCTAAATGCTTCTTAAATGTTGTGAGGGTTCCTGCCTCTACCATCCCTTCAGGTAGTGTGTTCCAGATTCCAACCACCTTCTGGGTGAAAAACTTTTTCCTCAAATCTCCTATAAACCTTCTGCCCCTTACCTTCAATTTTTGCCCCCTGGTTATTGATCCTTCCGCTAAGGGAAAAAGTTTCTTCCTATCTATCATATCTATGCCCCTCATAATTTTGTATACCTCAATCATTTCCTCCCTCAGCCTTCTCTGCTCTAAGGCAGAAGGTTTCTTTGCCTTATAATTGGAAAGCAGTGAACAAGGATTCGCCAAGTGGGAGCTAAAAACACGGTGTGTTCAAAAATTAAACCCTGTTACAGTAAGACCAGGTGAAGGCTGAGAAGGACCCCTCGACACCTTCTCACCTGGTCATAACATGTGTAAAATGGCAGACTGAGTGTGCAGGCCATTGGTCTGGGTCAGCATGTACTCGGCTGCCTGCCGTGTCTGATTCTCGATGCAAGTTTTTCCATGGAGGTGGACATCAGTGAGACATCATGGTACTCATGCCAGAGATGGACTCCTTCAATCTCTTTCCAAGGGTGTTCTCTGCCTCTGGAAATACTGACAGAAGCACACATAGGGGGGAATTTTATGCAGTGTGCCGCGGCACATTTGGTGGCGTGCGGGGTGATATAATTAGGTGGGAGGTGTTTTTTCAGATTCCCGACAGCGGGATATTTTAGAGGAATTAAGGCGACGATGTTCCGGGGCTCCCCCAGCACAATGGCAGATTGCAGCTTTTCATTCATTTAAATAACATGAATTCTCATTAACCTACGCATAGATACAATTTAGTCCTACCTTCCATATTAAGTGAACGGCGAGCAATATTTCCATGCCACCCATTCGCAAATGTTTCAATGTGGCGTGCAGCAGTTGGATTTGTGCAGTTGAGTCTCAGGACTGTGCTCTTCTCTCTTTCACACAGCCGCTAAACTAACGCCAGCATTGCAATGGATGTTTACCTCCACACCACCATTGGAATGGACGTTTGCCTCCAGGCATGGCACCAGCAAGGGTGAATCAGCTTAGGGACGACAGCATGAGCAGGGGCTACATGGAGGAGTAGGGCACGGTAGTCTGGGAGGGAAGGGTGGGGCTGATCGGGTGCATCAAGGAGCAGGGCAGGGTGGAGTGAAGCGTCTAGGTCATTGAATGGTTGATGTTGATGGTGAAGATGCATTTTATTGGCTGAAGGAGTGGCGGGTGGATTACAGCATTACAGTGTGAAGATATTTTTGGCAAGGGCCTAAAGGTGTCAGTCCTGTCAGTGTCAGGGCACTGTGGGGCAAATTGATGGTACTGATTAGCAGAGGGAACGGCCACAGTCAATGGGGGCAAATGGATTCTGTAGTGGGGAAGGTCAACACTAGTGGGTGAGCATTCAACATCTTCATTTGGAGGGGAATGGGATTCGGCAACAGTAGTCAGTTCGATGTGAGGAGATTCAAAGATAAGAGTCAGCATGTCGATAGTAATGGAAATAGTAACAGTGAGGAGGAGTGGCGTGGATAAATTGACGACTATACTGTGCACTATAATGGAAGGAGGCTCAATGGTAACGAAAGGAAGGGTAACGGTAACATTGGGTGGGACAAGGGTGATGGGTTCAAGCTGGAAGGTTGCAGGAGGAGGTTGGAAGTTGTGGAGACTTGCCCTGAATTCCATGCACACCATCTTCTCCATCGATAATGGAAACCACGTGGACTTGCAAGGAGAGTGGGAGGAGGCAAATTATAGTGGATGTGTCTTCTATCTGGCTGCAGTTTGAAGGCAGATATAAGGGAACTGTTCATTGCCTCATTGTTTCAGCTGAATCGCCACATTCTGCTTATTTATTGTTCATAAAAGCCACAGCGACATGAGTCTCATACACCCAATTTGTCTAGTACCACGGGAAGAAGAGCAAAGAGAGACTAAGGAGGGCTCTTTTCACCCTACTCATGATGCCTGAGCACCAACAACAGGCAAAACAGTAAGGTGAGGATGATTCAAATGATAACATCGAGGAATGGCCTTATCAAAGACTGGCACTGGCACGTCATCGCATCCTCAGGACAAGGACAAATTGCCTGAGAGGCAATGCCCGAGCCGCCTAATGTGAAATCATCAGAGAAATTTGTAGGATCCTGCAGCATGACCTGCAGCTGCTCAGTTTCGGTTGGAATCCCTTGCCAGTTACCCTCAAGGTAACTGCTGTACTCAATTTTTTCTTCAGCGGCAACCTCCAGGGATCCAAGGGCAACATATGTGGCATCTTGCAATCTGCGACTCACAGATGCATCAAAGAGGTGACCAATGCCCTTTTTCAAAGTGCCAGTGATTTCATCTACACAGTTGTAGACGGGGACAGACAGGCAGCCAGGTCTGTGGCCTTCGGCACCATTTCTGGGTTCCCTAGTGTGCAAGGTGTGATCGACTGTACTTATGTGGCCATTCGAGCTCCCTGGGACCAGCCTGTTGTCTTTGTCAATCGCAA
This sequence comes from Heterodontus francisci, assembly GCF_036365525.1. Taxonomy (NCBI): domain Eukaryota; kingdom Metazoa; phylum Chordata; class Chondrichthyes; order Heterodontiformes; family Heterodontidae; genus Heterodontus; species Heterodontus francisci. Next base: position 227,676,517 of record NC_090371.1, read on the forward strand.
AAGCTTCCACTCTTTAAACGTACATCTGGTTTACGGCCAGAGGAGAAGAATCATGATAATAAAAGCAAAATACTGCGGATGCTGGAAATCTGAAACAAAAACAAGAAATGCTGGAATCACTCAGCAGGTCTGGCAGCATCTGTGGAAAGAGAAGCAGAGTTAACGTTTCGGGTCAGTGACCCTTCTTCGGAACTGACAAATATTAGAAAAGTCACAGATTATAAGCAAGTGAGGTGGGGGTGGGGAAAGAGATAACAAAGGAGAAGGTGCAGATTGGACCAGGCCACATAGCTGACCAAAAGGTCACGGAGCAAAGGCAAACAACATGTTAATGGTGTGTTGAAAGACAAAGCATTAGTACAGATTAGGTGTGAATACACTGAATATTGAACAGCAGCAAGTGCAAACCTGAAAAAAACCTGAAAAAAACAGTGGGTAAGCAAACTGAACAAACTAAGATGAAATGAAATAAATGCAAAAAAAAAGATAGTAAAAAATGTAAAAAAAAGGAAGAAAAAATAACTAAAAATGAAAGTAAAATGGGGGGCTGTCATGCTCTGAAATTATTGAACTCAATGTTCAGTCCGGCAGGCTGTAGTGTGCCTAATCGGTAGATGAGATGCTGTTCCTCGAGCTTGCGTTGATGTTCACTGGAACACTGCAGCAATCCCAGGACAGAGATGTGAACATGAGAGCAGGGGGGAGTGTTGAAATGGCAAGCAACCGGAAGCTCAGGGTCCTGCTTGCGGACTGAGCGGAGATGTTCCACAAAGCGGTCACCCAGTCTGCGCTTAGTCTCCCCAATGTAGAGGAGACCACATTGTGAGCAGCGAATACAGTATACTACATTGAATCATGCATGTTTCCCAGGGACCTGTCATGACTCATATATTTTGAGGAGCTCCCAGCTGCCAGCAGTTTTTGAGGAACCAGCCGAAGTGGATAGATGGATCCTGTGTGACAAGGGTTACCCACTTTATACATGGTTGGTGACACAAGTACATCATCCCCAAAGCGCTGCTGAAGAGAGCTACAATGTTGCTCATACATCCACCAGAGTCATCATTGAACACACCATTGGCATGCTGAAATGTGATTCCATTGCCTTGACCAGTCTGGAGGGGTTCTTCAGTAAGCACCACAGACAATGTCATGATTAGTCATTATCTGCTGTGCCTTGCACAACCTTGCAATTAGACATGGCAACATCTTGCAGGCGGAGGAACAGGAGGAACACCAGTCCTCCTCAGATGTGGATGACTATGTAGAGGGTGAGGAGGAGGACAACAATGCTGTCATTGATATGAGGGCCATGGAGATACATGCAAGGGACATCGCGGAGAACCTCATTTATTCATGTTTCAGCCAAGGATAAGCCACATCATCAAAGAATGTTGTAAGGAGAAACATAACAATTCCCCACAGAAATTCCCTTTTATATGAGATCTTATTCATGTCTGCAACTTTAACGAAGCATTGCTGCTCTTTCGTGTGATTGGCATTTGAAATCATTTATGGGCTACGATGAATGCAACTAGACACTACTGCAAGCAGTGTTAAGTTATGACCGTAGTAAACAAAAGTAAGGCTTGACAGCATTTGAAAAAGTTATTAATCATCAGTAGGAAAACAGCCGTCATTGAAGAGTGAAGGCTCAAATTCCAATGAGATATGGACACTGGATATTTCCTGAGATGCTTTGCAAGCATCATTACATTCCTGCCATGGGCCTCCAAAAAACTTCTTTATATCCATCTGTAACCAAGCAAAACATTACCAAGAGTGGATCAAATTTTGCATGAAATAAAAATGTTTTAATACATCTTTGCAATTGTGATAATTTGTACAGCACCCATGCCATCTTTATGATTAAAACTGGTTCAATTTCCCTTTTCTCCCACTACGTCTTGGTGCTACCCTGACATTAGCAGCTGAGGTGGAGGCAGTCTGCTCAATGTGCTGCCCCATTGCTGTGGATGACTGTGGCAAGCGTCCTCAGGAGGAACAGGGCCTTGATAGTTCCTTCCTACTGGGGGTCTATAGCAATGGTGCTTGAGCATCCCCCGAGTGCTTGCCTGCTGGAGGTAAGGGGGCAATGTCGGGGGAGTAGGATGAGACACTGCTTACCCTGGGGTGTCCTGAGAGGAAGGCCCAGGGCAGCTGGCATGCGCTCCTCCTCCATCTATGTGCGCAATGGCACCTGCCTGTCTCCCTGAGGGGACGGAGCACATGGAGGAAGGTTCAGGTTCCTCAGCCCCCTCTCGCTTTGACTCTGCTGCATGGAGCTCATGGCAGCAGCGACAGAGTGCAGGTCAAATTACATATGGCTTGTGTGCTCAACCAGATTCGCCATGGAGCTCGCCAGACTCTCGACTGAGGAAGCCATACACTCAAATGCCTGGGACATGGCAGACGTCATGGCTTGCATGGACTCCTCCATGGCATGCATAAAGCCACGCATGACCTCAGGCATCTCTGACATATTTTCCACATGGCATTGCTGCATATCCAGCCGAATTCTCGTGGCAACAAACAGAGGATCATCACGAGTGTGGGGCTGAGCAGGGGCCTGGTCCCCAGCGGTCCTCCGATAATGAGGGGACCCAACTGGCACGTGTTCCCTCAGCTACTGGGACGTGTCTGTGTCATGCACACCAGATTGTGACCCAGATTCTAATCTTAAATGCCCTGTGGACTGTGTGGATGCATCTGCGCTGGCAGAGTTGGAAGAAGAGGCAGGTGCACCCTCTGGGGCATTGGCTTCTTCTTCCTTCCCAGAGGAGGATTCTTGGACCACACAGTATTCTGCTACACGGGCACCTGCAGTGGAGACACAAACAGAGGTACTTTAAGCATGTGCTTCTTATGAATTCACACAATTTCCTTCAGTTTCCACGTATGGCTGCAGAGCAGAGATGGCACTTCATCCTCGCTCCTTTGGCTCCTGCCTCGCAATCTCCCCTCGCCTTGCCTCCGTCCTCTTTCCCGCTCTCCTCAGCCTCCTCAGCCGTGGTCAGCAGCCTTACATCAGGGACCCCTACTCCCGTCTTAGCACGCTCACGCCGAATGTGGCTTCATTTATCCTGCAACAGACAGTGCAAATTTAATGACATGGCAAATGATGCATCATAACCATTGCATACATGCATCAACATCACTCATTCTGCATTGACTTTCGCCAGGGCGGCCTGGATGGGTCTTCAGACTCCACTTGCAGGGAAGACGACCTCCTGCCTTTCCCTGACAGGGTCGAGGAGAACCTGCAGGGAGGCATCACTGAACCGTGGGGCGGGACACTGCCTGCTGGCTGCTATGTCATTCACTTTGGCTGTAGGAAAAATAAATGATATGAAGATGGTGGTGACTTTCACAAAATAAGGGAGGCAAAAACATTTTGATTTAAGTAAAAGTTTCAATTTAAGTTAGTGTGAAGATGCTCACTTGGATGGAAGGTTGCTGATCCTTGAGGCTGCAAGTACAGAAGTATCTGTGGCGATCATGGTGCTTGGGGCAGTGATGGCGGGTTCCACCAATGAATGACCATCCCCGCCGCATGATCCCATGTGTTCCCCGTGCCCATCGCTGCATGGCTAATTAAATACAAAATCACATGGGAAACAGGATTTGCAGCAGGAACAGAAGTTAGACAACTTTCGATCCTGCTGTTGGGAACATCGTGGGACTTCTAAGATTCCACCCATATTTTCTGTTGCTGCTCCAGAAGTTCTCTCTTCGTGGATGACTCCCGAGGCTCAGCATTTACGTTCAGTTGAGCATTGCTTGGAGTGATTAAAATCATAGAAAGGTTGCAGCACAGAAGGAGGCTATTCGGCCCGTCGTGTCCATGCCAGAGCAAGAGCAACTCACCTAGTTCCACTCCCCTGCCTTTTTCCCATAGCCTTGCAAATATTTTCTCCTCAGATAATTGTCCAATTCTCTCTTGAAAGCTATATTTGAACTTGCCTCCACCACACTCTCAGGCAGTGCATTCCAGATCCGAACCACTTGTTGCATTAAAAAGTTTTTCCTCATGTCATTGTTGCATCTTTTGCCAATCCCCTTAACTCTGTGTCCTCTGGTTCTCAACCCTTCTGCCAATGAGAAGAGTTTCTCTCTACCTACTCTGTATAGACACCTTTTGATTTTGAATGCTTCGACCAAATCTCCTCTCAATCTTTTCTTCTCCAAGGAGAACAGCCCCAGCTTCTTCAATCTTTCCATGTAACTGAAGTCCCTCATCCCTGGAACCATTGTTGTAAATCTGTTCTGCACTCTCTCTAATGCCTTCACATCCTTCCTAAAGTGTGGTGCCCAGAATTGGACACAATACTCCAGTTGAGGCCAAACCAATGTTTAATAAAGGTTCACCATATCTTCCTTGCTTTTTTACCCTATACCTCTATTTATAAAGCCCAGGATTCTGCATTAAAAACAAGAAATGCTGGAACCACTCAGTAGGTCTGGCAGCATCTGTGGAAAGAGAAGCAGAGTTAACGTTTCGGGTCAGTGACCCTTCTTCGGAAGGGTCCCTCAGGACAGGGGAGACGGAGGAAGATTGGGAATGCAATAGTGACAGGGGATTCTATCGTTAGGGGAAACAGATAGGCGTACCTGTGGCCGCAGACACAATTCCAGGATGGTATATTGCCACCCTGATGCCAGGGTCCAGGTTGTCACTGAATGGCTGCAAAACAATCTGAAGGATAGGGTGAACAGCCAGAGGTTGTGGTCTTTGTAGCTACCAACAACATGGATAGAAAAAGGGATGTGATCCTGCAGGCAGATTTTAGGGAGCTAGGAAAAAGATGAATAAACATGATCTCAAAGTCATAATCTCTGGATTGCTCCCGGTGCCATACACTAGTGAGTACAGAAACAGGAGAATATGACAGATGACTATGTGGCTGGACAGTGTAGGAGAAGGACGTAAAGGGTTAATACCGAAGACTGAGAGAAACCCTTCCTACTGTTTGAGTGATGATGTAACAGCAACATGAGATAGACTTGAGAGGAAGGTATAGCAGTACGAAGGTATAGCTTAGGTGGCTTGCTGAGGGTGTATATAATAACTGTAAATAATAAAAAGTTGACAGTTAACCTTTACCGAAGTCTAAGACTTTCTCTAGAATGGCCTACAGTGGTACTAATACAAAACCAACAGCACAACAGAGACGTGGTGCAGGAGTGAGGGATTTAGGTTCCTGGGACACAGGGACAGATTCTGAGGGAGGTGAGACAGGTACAGGCCGGATAGGTTGCACCTCAATAGAATTGGGACAAATGTCCTTGTGGGACTTTCAGTAGTGCTGTGGGGGAGGATTTATACTAATTTGCCAGGATGTAGCGTTAAAAGGGTAAACAAGGTGCGCAAAGGATTGGGGGAGAGAGATAGCACTAGAGTAAGAAATTGTACAGTATTAGGTACGATCAGACAAAGAGAGAATACAGGAAGGTCTAAGGTTTGCAGTGTATGTGTAGAAACGCAAAATAAGATTGGTGAGCTGCACACACTAATAGCCACATGTGAATATGTTTTTGCGGTGATAATAGAAACCTGGCTTTGAAAAGGGCAGGATTAGGAACTGAATATTCCTGGATACAAGGTGTTCAGGAAAGATAGGGAAGGAAAGGAAGGAGGGAGTGTGATGGCAGTATTGATTAAGGAAAATATTACAGTGCTGGAGAGAGAGGATGTTCTGGAGGGGGTCAAGGACAGAATCTATTTGGTTAGAGTTAAGAAACAACAAACTATTCCACTACTTTGTCAGAGGATACAGCAGGATATAGATCGGTTGGAGACTTGGGCAGAGAAATGGCAGATGGAGTTTAATCCGGACAAATGTGAGGTAATGCATTTTGGAAGGTCTAATACAGATGGGAGGTATACAGTAAATGGCAGAACCCTTAGGAGTATTGACAGGCAGAGAGCTCTGGGCGAACAGGTCCACAGGTCACTGAAAGTGGCAACGCAGGTGGATAAGGTAGTCAAGAAGGCATACGGCATGCTTGCGTTCATCGGTCGGGGCATAGAGTATAAAAATTGGCAAGTCATGTTGCAGCTGTACAGAACCTTAATTAGGCCACACTTAGAATATTGCGTGCAATTCTGGTCGCCACACTACCAGAAGGACGTGGAGGCTTTGGAGAGGGTACAGAGGAGGTTTACCAGGATGTTGCCTGGTCTGGAGGCCATTAGCTATGAGGAGAGGTTGGAAAAACTCGGATTGTTTTCACTGGAACGACAGAGGTGGAGGGGCGACATGATAGAGGTTTACAAAGTTATGAGCGCATGGACAGAGTGGATAGTCAGCAGCTTTTTCCCAGGGTGGAAGAGTCAGTTACTAGGGGACATAGGTTTAAGGTGCGAGGGGCAAAGTTTAGAGGGGATGTGCGAGGCAAGTTTTTTACACAGAGGGTGGTGAGTGCCTGGAACTTGCTGCCAGGGGAGGTGGTGGAAGCAGATACGGTAGCGACATCTTGACAAATACATGAATAGGAAAGGAATAGAGGGATATGAGCCCCGGAAGTGCAGAAGGTGTTAGTTTAGGCAGGCATCAAGATCGGCGCAGGCTTGGAGGGCCGAATGGCCTGTTCCTGTGCTGTACTTTTCTTTGTTCTTTGTTCTTTTGTACTAGATTGAAGTGGGTAGAACAAGGCCCCTAGTGTAATTAGTATTTTTTAATTAAGGGAGTAACTAATTAATCTCAGGGCAAGTCATGGCAGGAGAGCTCAGCCCCGTGATATGCTCCTCCTGCGCTATGTGGGAAATCAGGGACGCTTCCAGTGTCCCTGGTGACCATGTGTGCAGGAAGTGTGTCCTGCTGCAGCTACTGGCTACCCGCATTACGGAGCTGGAGCTGCGGGTGGATTCACTGTGGAGCATCCGCGATGCTGAGGATGTCGTGGATAGCACGTTTAGTGAGGTGGTCACACCACAGGTAATGGCTGCACAGGCAGAAAAAAGATGGGTGACCACCAGATGGAGTAGTAGGCGCAGGCAGGTAGTGCAGGAGTCCCCTGTGGCCATCCCCCTCTCAAACAGAAATATCGCTTTGGATACTGTTGGGGGGGATGAGCTCCCAGGGGAAAGCAGCAACAGCCAAGTTCGTGGCACCATGGATGGTTCTGCTGCACAGCAGGGGAGGAAAAGGCTTGGAAGAGCTATAGTGATATGGGATTCTATCATAAGGGGTGCAGAGAGGCATTTCTGTGGCCACAAATGAGACTCCAGGATGGTATGTTGGGTCCCTGGTGCTAGGGGCCAGGATGTCTCGGAGTGGCTGCAGGACATTCTGAAAGGGGAGGGTGAACAGCCAGAGGTCGTGGCCCATATTGGTACTAACAACATAGGCAGGAAGAGAGATGAGGTCCTGCAAAGTGAATATAAGGAGTTAGGCAGAAGGTTAAAAAGCAGGACCTCTAGGATTGTAATCTCAGGATTACTCCCTGTGCCACGTACTAGTGAGGGTAGGAATAGGAAGATTAGGCAAATGAATGCGTGGCTGAAGAGCTGGTGTAGGTGGGAGGGCTTCAGCTACTTGGATCATTGGGATCTCTTCTGATGCAGAGGTGACCTGTACAAGAAGGACAGGTTGCATCTAAACTGGAGGGGGACCAATATCCTTGAGGGAAGGTTTGCTAGTACTCCTCGGAAGGGTTTAAACTAGTCTTACAGGGGGGTGGGACCCAAAGTAGTAGTCTCTCCGATGAGATAGTTGAGGCAAATGTAGAGGTTAAAGCAAGCAAGTCCAGTAGGCAGGCCGGGCAGGGGCAGGACAGGGAACGTGGAAGGTCTGATAGGCTAAACTGCATTCACTTTAATGCAAGAAGCCTTACAGGTAAGGCAGATGAACTCAGAGCATGGATTGGTACATGGGATTGTGATATTCTAGCTATCACGGAAACGTGGTTGAGGGATGGGCAGGACTGGCAGCTCAATGTTCCGGGGTACCGATCCTTCCGGCGTGACAGAGGTGGAGGTAAGAGAGGAGGGGGAGTTGCACTATTGATTAGGGAGGACATCACGGCTGTACTTAGAGAGGATATCCCGGGGGGAATGTCCAGTGAGGCCATATGGGTAGAACTTAGAAATAAGAAAGTGGTGATCACTTTGATGGGATTATACTATAGGCCCCCCAATAGTCAGAGGGAAGTGGAGGAGCATATATGTAGGGAAATCACAGATAGGTGTAGTAATTATAGGGTTCTAATAGTAGGTGATTTTAACTTCCCTAATATTGACTAGGACTGCCTTAGTGCTAAGGGATCAGATGGGGAAGAATTTGTTAAGTGTGTCCAGGATACTTTTCTAAAGCAGTATGTGGATGGCCCTACTAGAGAAGGGGCTACACTCGACCTCCTCTTAGGAAATGAGGATGGGCAGGTGGTTGATGTGTCAGTGGGGGAGCACTTTGGGACCAGTGACCATAACCCTATTAGCTTCAAGATGTTATGGAAAAGGATAGGACTGGTCCTCAGGTTGAAGACCTAAATTGGGGGAAAGCTAATTTCGATGGCATCAGACAGGAACTCTCAAAAGTTGAATGGGAGAGGCAGTTTACAGGTAAAGGGATGTCTGGCAAGTGGGAGGCTTTTAAAAGTGAGATAGGAAGAGTTCAGGGCCGGCATGTTCCTGTTAGATGGAAGGGCAAGGCTGGCAAGTTTAGGGAATCTTGGTTGACGAGGGATATTGATGGTCTGGTCAGGACAAAGAAGGAGGCATATGTCAGGTGTAGGCAGCTGGGATCGAGTGAGTCCCTCGAGGAGTATAGAGGATGCAGGACTACACTTAAGAAGGAAATTAGGAGGGCGAAAAGGGGCCATGAGATTTCCCTGGCACATAAGATAAAGGAGAATCCTAAAAGATTCTATAAGTAAATTAAGAGTAAAAGGGTAGCTAGAGAGAGAGTAGGTCACCTTAAGGATCAGTGTGGCAATCTATATGTGGAGTCACAGGAAATGGGCGAGGTCTTAAATGAATATTTCTCGTCCATATTTACCGTGGAGAAGATTTTGGAAGCTAATGAGTTCAAGGGAGGGAGTAGTGATATCCAGGAGCATATCAACATTACAAAGGAGGAGGCGTTGGAGGTTTTGAAGTGCATTAAGGTGGATAATTTCCCAGGGCCTGACCAGGTGTATCCTAGGATGCTGTAGGAAGCAAGGGAGGAAATTGCTGGGGCCCTGGCAGAGATTTTTGTATCATCATCAGCCACGGGTAGCTAATGTGGTGACTTTATTTAAGAAGGGCAGCAGGGATAAGCCAGGGAACTACAGGCCGGTGAGCCTTAAATCAGTGGTGGGAAAGTTATTGGAAGGGATTCTGAGATACGGGATTTATATGCGTCTGGAAAAGCATGGTCTGATTAGGGATAGTCAGCATGGCTTTGTGCGTGGGAAATCATGTCTCACGAATTTGATTGAGTTTTTCGAGGAGTTGACCAAGAGGATTTACGAGGGCAGGGCGATGGACGTTGTCTACATGGGCTTTAGCAAGGCCTTTGACAAGGTCCCGCGTGGTAGGCTGGTCCAGAAGGTTCGAACATATGGGATCCAGGGTGAGATAGCAAATTGGATACAAAATTGGCTTGGTGATAGGAGGCAGAGGGTGGTAGTGGAGGGTTGTTTTTCAGATTGGAGGCCGGTGACCAGTGGTGTGCTGCAGAGATCGGTGCTGGGCCCTCTGTTGTTTGTCATATATATTAATGACTTGAATGTGAATGTAAGGGAGAAGATTAGTAAGTTTGCAGATGACACCAGAATTGGTGGTATAGTGGACAGTGAAGAAGGTTGTCTAAGGTTACAACAGGATATAGATCAACTGAGAAAGTGGGCAAGGGATTGGCAAATGGAATTTAACGCAGACAAGTGTGAAGTGATGCATTTTGGGAAGTTAAACCAGGGCAGGACATATACAGTGACTGGCAGGGCCCTGGGGAGTGTTGTTGAGCAGAGAGACCTTGGGGTGCAAGTACATAGTTCCCTGAAAGTCGCAACACATGTAGACAGGGTGGTGAAGAAGGCATATGGCATGCTTGCCTTCATCAGCCGAGGCATTGAGTACAAGAGTTGGGACGTCATGTTACAGTTGTACATAACGTTGGCTAGGCCGCATTTGGAGTACTGTGTGCAGTTTTGGTCGCCGCACTACAGGAAAGATGTGATTAAGCTAGAAAGGGTGCAGAAAAGCTTCACAAGGATGTTGCCTGTTTCGGAGGGCTTGAGTTATAAGGAGAGACTGGATAGGCTGGGTCTGTTTTCCCTGGAGCGAAGGAGGCTGAGAGGGGACATGATAGAGGTATATAAAATTATGAGAGGCATAGATAGGGTAGATAGTCAGAGTCTGTTTCCCATGGTAGGGGTGACAAAAACTAGAGGGCATAGATTTAAGGTGCGAGGGAGGAGGTTTAAAGGGGATCAAAGGGGTAAATGTTTCACACAAAGAATAGTGGGTGTCTGGAATGAGCTGCCTGAGAAGGTGGTGGACGCAGGAACAGTCGCGACATTTAAGAGGCATCTGGACAGGTACTTGAATGAGCAAGGCATAGAGGGATATGGAATTAATGCAGGCAGGTGGGATTAGTATAGATAGGCATTATGGTCGGCATGGACGTGGTGGGCTGAAGGGCCTGTTTCTATGCTGTACTCTATGACTCTACCTGGTGTACTCCATTGGTCACCAATTAGTGGGAAGGATATAGAGGAGTAAATTTTCAGGGAAATTACAGAGATATACAAGAACTACAGAGGAGTTCTTGGGGACTTCAATTATCCTAATATAGACTTGGATTACAAGAATGTAAAGGGCACCGCAGCCTCACAGCTCCAGTGACCCAGGTTCAATTCTGGGTACTGCCTGTGTGGAGTTTGCAAGTTCTCCCTGTGTCTGCGTGGGTTTTCTCCGGGTGCTCCAGTTTCCTCCCACAAGCCAAAAGACTTGCAGGTTGGTAGGTAAATTGGCCATTATAAATTGCCCCTAGTATAGGTGGGTGGTAGGGAAATATAGGGACAGGTGGGGATGTGGTAGGAATATGGGATTAGTGTAGGATTAGTATAAATGGGTGGTTGATGGTCGGCACAGACTCGGTGGGCCGAAGGGCCTGTTTCAGTGCTGAATCTCTAAACATAAACAGAGGGGAGAAGAGTTTCTGAAGTGTGTTTCCGGCCCAATGAGGAAGGATGCATTGCTGGATCTGGTTCTGGGGAATGAGTTAGGTCAAGTGGATCAAGTGTCAGTAGGGGATCATTTCGGGAACAGTGACCATTGTATCATAAGGTTTAGGTTAGCAATAAAAAAAGCACAAAGACCAACCAAAAGTAAAAATGTTTAATTGGAGGCGGGACAATTTCAATGGTTGAAAATGGATCTGCCCAGGATAAACTGAAATCAAAGACAGGCATCAAAACTGTAATTGAGTAATGGGTGCCTTTAAAGAGATGTTTTGTGTATGGTCTAGGCACATTCCCACGAGAAGGAAAGGTAGGGCAACCAAAACCAGAGCTCCCTGGATGATGAAAGAGATAGAGAGTAAGATGAAGCAGAAAAAGGCAGAGTATGACAAATATCAAGTTGATAATACAAGTGAGAACCAGGTTGAATATGAAGTGTTCAGAGGGGTAGTGAAAAGAGAACAGCCTGCCAGCTGACATAAAAGGGAATCAAAATGTTTTCGACAGACATATAAATAGTAGACGGGTGCTAAGATAATGGCTGGGATCTTGTGGAGGCAGTGGGGCTCCCAGCGCCAGACTGAAAAGGTGGGGGGAGCCTCGCCTTGGCCTTTTCACAACCCTCGGGCGCATCCTCCATTGTTCCAGAGGTGAAGTTTCCGCCGCCGGGATCTCTGTTCCTTTAAAGACGGAGATCCCGCCTCCAAGAGCTGCTGGCCAATCACAGGGCTGGCAGCTCTGCAATATTGGCAGCACCACTGGCAGCGGTGGCCACTGCAAGTAATGCAGAGGCCTTGGACCCAGGCCCAGCGCTGGAACCCCGGTAAGTGAGGTGTGGTACTGGGGCCAGTCCAGGAAGCCCCGTTGAGGGGGGTGGGGAGTGTGGGAGGTGGGTATGAAGCCCATAGGGAGGTGGATCCATGAAGGTGGAGGTTTTGCTGGCAGGCCTCCTCCATGGGCCACAGATTGCCCTTGGAGGAGGGACCTCCCCCCACCGCCCATAAACCCGCAGGGGATGCGCCTCATTTTATAAGGTGCTCTCCCATTGTGGTAGAGACACCCTCCCCACCACTGGTTGGATCCCTGCGGCGGTGGGAAGAGGCCCTTGTGGCCATTAATATGACACTTAAGGGCCTTATTTGGCCTCTGGGTGGGAAGGTCATCGTCGGTCTATCCTGCCCCAGCAAAATCACTTGGCGTATGGCTCTCCGTCCCCTGCCACCCGTTGTGATTCTATGGGTCGCCCCCCACCTCTGACCCTGCCTCAGGATGGCCCCATAAAATCCATCCCAATGTGTGGGGCTGATTAGGGACCAAAAAGGAGACCTACATATGGAGACAATGGGCATGGCTGAAGTACTAAATCAGTACTTTGCATCTGCCTTGACCAAGGTAGAAGATGCTGCCACAGTCACAGTTAAAGAGGAGATAGTTGAAATACCAGATAGATAAAAATTAATAAAGAGGTGCTACTGGATGTAGTTCAAAGTAGATAAGTCACCAGCTCTAGATGGGATGCTAGAGGATTGGAGTATTGCAAATGTGTTCAAATAAGGGTGCAAGAATAAACTCAGCATCTAGTCAGTTCCAGTCAGTTTAACATTGGTTGAGGAGAAGTTTTTAAAAACTATAATTCGGGACAAAATTAACAGTCACTTGGACAGTACAGATTAATTAAGGAAAGCCAGTTTGGATTTCTTGAAGGCAAATCATGTTTAACTTTATTGAGTTTTTTTGATGAGGTAACAAAGAGGGTTGATGCAATCCAGTTAATGTGGTGTATATGGACTTTATTTATTTTTATTTTTATTTATTTTTTATTTAGAGATACAGCACTGAAACAGGCCCTTCGGCCCACCGAGTCTGTGCCGACCAACAACCACCCATTTATACTAATCCTACATTAACCCCATATTCTCTACCACATCCCCACCATTCTCCTACCACCTCCCTACACTAGGGGCAATTTACAATGGCCAATTTACCTATCAACCTGCAAGGTTTTGGAGGTGGGAGGAAACCGGAGCACCAAATGGTATTTGATACCAAAAGGTATTTGACAAAGTGCTACCTAATAGGCTTGTCAGCAAAGATGAACCCCATGGGATAAAAGAGGCAGGAAAAAATGACAGGAAACAGAGAGTAGTTTTTTGGACTGGAATAAGGTGCTCCCCAGGGGTCAGTACAAGGACCACTGTTTTTCATGGTATAATGTTCATATCTTAGACTTGGATGCACAGGGCACAATTTCAAAGTTTGCAGATGGCACTAAATTTGGAAGTTTAGTGAACAATGAAGAGGATGGTGATGGACTTCAAGAGGACATAGGACGAATGAAATGGACAGATACATGGCAATGAAATTTAACGTAGGGAAGTACAAAGCGATATATTTTGGTAGGAAGAATGAGGAGAGGCAATATAAATTAAGGGGTATAATTCTAAAGGGGGTGCAGGAGCAGAGGGACCTGGCGTATATGTGCATAAATCGTGGAAGGTGGTGGGGCAAGCTGAGAAAGCAATTAAAAAAACATTCAGGATCCTGGGCTTTATAAATAGAGGCATGGAGTACAAAAGCACCTCTATAAAACATGGAGTATTATGTCCAATTCTTGGCACCATTATTTCAGAAGGATGTGAAAGCCCTAGCGAGGATGCAGAAGAAATTTATAGAATAAGAATATAAGAACGTAAGAAATAGGAGCAGGAGTAGGCCATACTTCCCCTCATTCAATAAGATCCTGGCAGATCTGATTTTGGCCTCAACTCCACTTTCCTGCCTGATCCCATAACCCTTGACTCCTCTACAGTTCAAAAATCTGCCTATTTCAGCCTTGAATATATTCAAAGATTCAGCCCTCCATTCCTCTGTAGGATAGGGAATGCCAAAGATTCATGACCCTCTGAGAGAAGAAATGCCTCTTTATCTTCGTCTTAAATGGGCAACACCTTATTCTGAAACAATGATCCCTAGTGCTAGAGAAACATCCTCTCAGCATCTACCCTGTCAAGCCCCCTCAGAATCTAATATGTTTCAATAAGATCACCTTCCATTCTTCTAAACTCCAATGAGTATATGTCCAATCTCTCACTTTGAATATAGACATGCAACACTGCATTTTTCCCCAATGATGTTAATCATTCCCGCCCACACTGCACAGCCTTCTTCCCAATCACAAGACACTTTACATCTCCTCTGCTTACACTCACAGACTCATCATCCACTACTGCCCTCAAAATAGCTTTTATTTAGTTTTGGCTTGGATTAATATGAATTTCTCTGTTAAGTGCTTTCATATTTCATACTGCATCCACTTCCTTTCATCCAGTGACATCGCTGTTGTGTCTCTTCGCTGAGCTAACTTGCACATTTTCACCATCCTTTCACAGCCACATACTAATGCACCAGACTGAATTTTGTGGTTAGGGCCCAGGTCCTGCCATCAGGACCAGAAGCAGGAGCCGCTGCCGCTTGGGGTTGAGGGGATCGACCAACCGCAAGCTATTTTATGCAGCAGGCCAATTAAGAGTCAGCAGGCACTGAGGCCAACCACTAAGGCAGCGGAGATGAGCAGAGAGGTGGCAGAGGCGGCATGAGGTAAATCTGCAGAAGTTGCTGACGCCAGATTAAAGGGCTGCCAGCACTCAGTATCACGCGGACTGTGAGGACGTCTGCAGAAGCAAAGGAAATTAGCAGAGACAATGGAGGAAAGAGGACCTTGGTGGCCCCACAGTTCAGCAATACCTCCATGCAGGCTCTCCTCCAGAGTGCGAGGGTAAGGCAGGAGGTCCTCTTCCCGAGGAACAAGAGGAGGAGAGCAGCGCAACTGACCAAGCAAGCCTGGATGGAGATTGCAGAGGATGTCAGCGGCAGTGGGGTCATCCCCAGAACCTGACTCCAGTGCTGCAAACACATCAATGACCTTATTCATTCTGCCAAGTTGAGTACGCCATACCTCTTTTCCTTTTGGAGCTTGCATGTGGCAATGTGAGAGGGTGCGTTTGGTGGGGAGGGAGTTACCACCCCAATGGCAGCACTCAAGGCCTCCTCTACTATCCATGCCAGAGTGCACATACCCTCTGGAAACTCTGTCAGGTGGTCCCTTACCTCACTCTGTAGCTGGCAATAGGGTCAAGTAGCAGCAGACATGGCTGCATCTCAACAATTGCCCGTCCGTGATTGCTGACTCCAGCAAGGTCCCTTGAGAGATGCCGCATGCAGGAGGCATTCGTCTGCCCCCACGATGGACAGCTGGGCATCCATCGGCATAGGCATTGTGTGACTAACTGCTTGTTGGAGAAGACAGCCCATAACGTTAAGGAATAGGCCACGACTGGCGGAGGGTTTCCATCCTAATCCCCATGGAGGAGGAGGCGTTGGAATCGGTAGGGCTGCACGGCGGCTGTGCCATCGCAGATGGCGAGACAGGAGTGCAGACACACAAGAGTGAGTGGCCAAGTGCATCAGCACAAGGGAGCCTCTGGCACACATGAGGCATCGTGGTCATGTGTCCACCACTGGACACATGAAGCTCCACACTCGGAGAAGTTGTAAGGATGTAATGGGAAACACATAACGCTTTAATCTATCTTTTCTCTCTTGCCGGTCAGGCAGAAGAACAGAGCTCTGCTGTGACAAGGGGACAGCCGTCCACCTCTGAGAAGGAGCTGGGGAACTCAGAGGGTGCACTGTCACAATATTCTCCTGTGTGCTGCACTAGCACAGATGCTTTCACATTGGTGGGTCTCCATTCGCACATAGATTCAGGATCATAGCCTAGTGAGCTCAGCTGCCCAAGCAGCTGACAGAGGCTGTGACAGCAGAGGCTAGTGACACTTGGAGGACTGTTGAGGGCAATGTGCTGCTGAGCTTCAGGCTGATGATATGCCTCTGCAATCGTCTGCAAGGTGGAAATTGCTGGAGCTGCAGCACGAAGTAAAGGAACGTCTGGCGGAGCTTCCAGGGGGTATGCGCACTCTGGCATTGGCAGTGGAGGAGTCCATCCAGGCCTCGGGTGCTGCCATGTCTCTGACAGGTGCACACTTGGCTTCATGCATCAAGAGATTGGCGATCCTCATGGAGAGCCAGATCTAGCAGATTGCCATTGCCTTGCCAATGAGCTCTGTGCAACAGTGGCAATGCGAGAGGGAGACGAGGCATCTGTAGTCACCACCAGGTCCTTGTACTTCTCAGGTCAGCAGGGAGGTATAAGTGTGCCTTGCAATGGAGAAGGAGTGGCTGACCTATGCATCTGGGGTCTCCATTCAGGGTAATCCTGGTGTGGACAGTGGCTCCTGAGTCCCTCTGCCAGTGCCTCAACTAGCTGAGACAACAGAGGAGGGTCCTGCACATGTGCAGGAGTCCCTCAGCATGCTAGAGCCCTCCAGGTCACAGGCAACCAGAGGACGACCGCCAAGGTCATCCCAAGCCATCGGGCAGCAGGGTCAGCAGCCTGCCTCTAACTCAGCTGACATGGGGACTACCATGTAGGAGCATCCATAAGAGATTTAAGAAGAAAACCTAGCTGCATTTGGGGTTCATGGGCGAAGAGAATGTTAAAGTGTGAAGCCTCGCCTTTCTTGTTCCATTTAATTAAGGTTCAATGTCTTTCCATGTTTTGCAGGACTCTGGGACCTCCAGTATACCCTAGCTCCCTCCAGGGGCTGGATGCGAACGACAATGCTGCATGCGGTTGATGCTTCAGTGTTGCCGCTGTTCAATGTGCAACGGGGTGCAGGGCAATGGAATGCTAAATGAAGGAGGCAATAGCAGGGCTGCAGAAAGATGAGGGTTTGTTGGTATGGATCTAACAGGTAGTAAAGGTCATTTGAAACGTCTGTGTATTAGAGTGTCCCGAGTCTCCCTTGCACGTATCTCATTGTACCTGGCCTATGATCTCTGGAAGCCTTCATCTTGCATTGCTTGGTCTGCAGCCTCCACACATCCACATCATTGGAGGAGGCATTGCAATCCATGCAGTGCCAGGTTGCACAGAGCACAGCAGGCCACGACAATATGCAATCCTCGCTGGGGCATACTGAAGGGCTCCACCGGATCGATTGAAGCACCTGAATTGCATCTTCAGGAGACCAATGGCCTTCTCGATGGTCGCTTGGGTTGACCTGTGGCAGGTGTTGTACCTCACATCTGCATTCGTGTGTGGGTTCCTCACAAGCATTAGTAGCCCTTGCCAGCCAGTATCCACCCTGAAGGCGTGCAGGGGATAGAAAAGCTGTGGCACCTTGAACTGCTGAGGTACATATGCATCGTGACTGCTTCCCTGGAACCATGCATATACCTAAATAATCCATCTGCAGCAGATGCAGACCAGTTGTACATTAAGTGAGTAGAAGGCCTTCCTGCCGATGAAGCCACTGGCTGTTCTGTGAGAGCCTTAATGGCCACATGTGTGCAGTTGATCACACCCTGCACCTGGGGAAATCCTGCGATCACCCTGAACCCAGTGGCTCTCAGTTTGACTATCCGCATTGGTGTGAAAATGCACATATTCGCTGGCCCTCTTGAACAGGGTCACCACCTTGATGCATCGATGAGCCGCAGTCTGGGAGATCCCACACATAATGGATTTCTGAAAGGATCCAGAGGTGTGGAGGTTCAGCACCACCGTGACCTTCAGCATACTGGCATTGGGTGACCACCACCTCCCATGGGGCTCAGCTTGTCCTGCATCATGACACACAGATCAGTGGCAGCCTCCCTGGAGAGACGCAGTCTTCGGAGACGCTGCCGTTGGACATTTGAAGGTAGCTGAGCCTCTGACAGTACACCCTTTCTGGAGGGTACCCTCTTCTGCCTACAGCAGACTGGTTGCGTGCCGCTCTGTGGCCTTCTCCTGTGTCCCCACCCTGATGCAGGCCCTCCTGTTGGCCCTGAGAATGCTGTTGTCCCACTGTCTGTGGCTGCATTTCCCTCCCTCTCTGCTCCTCCTCTGCCTCATCAGATGTGCAGAAACCTGAGTGAATCAGGCCCATGGCAGGTGGCCTCTCTGTTTCCAGAGCCTCTTATTCAACTGCACACACTCCTCCCCCTCCTTCCCCATCCATTTATTCATCACAAGTGCTAGTGCCCAGATAGGACCCTGATGCACTTCACAACAAAGCTGGCATCTTTCCCCCTACCCCCCAGGGTTTCCATACCCATGCTGCCCCACCCTCCCTGGCATGCCATGCTGGCTCTCACCCCCTCTCACGATGGTTGCTGGATGAGCTCCCACTTGCTTGGCGCATTCTTATACTGGTGGGGCTCTGAAGCCGCATGGTTCCCATGCATCCTTTGGAAAATCCAAAAACCCCGTAGCATTGCTGTCGATTGGCTAATTATTTGGCCTAATTCCTTTGCCATCAGGCGCAATGTCCTCCCGCCGTGCTGGCTTCCATTTGCAATATCCAATTGCAAAGTGAAGTGTCATGCAGGCCCCTGTCTGCCAAGAATGAGGCACCTTGGTTTTGTCATATGAACATTGATTTTTAACTGTTGCTGGAGCGAGGAAATGAGTTGTTGAACAGATCAGCCGTGGCTGCAAAAAACATTTTGCATACTAACAGACGGTGAATGTGTAGACATAGGACCATTTCCTGACACATTCAACCCACAATGGATGTTGATCACCAGAAAGTGAAGGGGTGGGAAAGTGCATTCCAGGGGCTGCTGGGGTGATACAATCCACAGCAGCCAGGACTGGTTAGACCAGCTGGTCACATGACTAACTGGCTGTTCCAGGGTTTTGTGAACTAGCCAAAGAGAGTTTGAGCCGAAAGACCTTTTGCTTCTGGACTGAGAAGATCTCTCCTCTCTGCTCCCATCTCTTTCTCATAAGCCTCTGAATCCACAGAAGACACATGAACACCAAGAGAGAAAAGTCTCCTACAGCGAACAAGGTTTAAGAAGAATACTGGGCCCCAATGAAAAGCAAGATCTACCTACAATCAAGGACTCCACAGTGAGCTCGAAGAACCGTAACAAAAACTCTTCAGATATTGCCTCAAACTTTTCCACTTTATTTTCTTCTGCTCTTTTCGGTCTCTATTTGCATGTGTGTATCACGTATGCATGCTAGTGTGAGCGCATTATGTATCTGTAGGCGTCAACAAAATTAGAGTTTATGTTTAAGTTTAATAAATTTCAACCTTTCTTCTTTAAACCGAAAAAAACCTGTTTGTGCTGGTTTCTTTGCCTTATAATTAGAAAGCCGTGAACAAGGATTCACCAAGGGGGAGCTAAAAACACAGTGTGTTTAAAATTAAACCCTGTTACAGTAAGACCAGGTGAAAGCTAAAAGGGAACCCTAGACCTCTTTCTCACCTGGTTGTAACAGAAGACATTGGGCTTCCATCCCGACATAATCCCGACCTGATATTCCACCCCCTCCCTCCTTCGAGCCCGTCCCCGAAAGACCCAGAATCTTTGGAATTCTCCACCTCAGAGGGCTGTGATGCTCAGTCATAGATTAGAACAGAATCAAAGAAAGTTTACGGCACAGAACGAGGCCACTTGTCCTATCATGTCTGTGCTGACCGAAAAACAATCCACCCCGTCTAATCCCACCTTCCAGCATTTGGTCCGTAGCCCTGCAGATTATGGCACTTGAGGGGCATATCCAGACTCCTTTTGAATGAGTTAATTATATTCAAGTTCAGCCCACTGTTTCTCTTCTTGCAAGGTAGGCTTTTACACAGCACAAGGAAAACTGTAAACACTGGGGACAGGTGCAACCACGTTGCAAAGTCTTACTCCAAAGAAGGGCGTCATGATTGACATTGCTGGCGTAAGGAGGACACAGAGCATTGCAGATGGTAAGGCTGAAGACGACACACACACAGGGCAATTATCTTTCCGCTTCATTTTCTGGCTTATACATAGAGCATTAGAACATTAGAAATGGAGCAGGAGTAGACCAATCAGCCCCTTGAGCTTGCTTTGCTATTTAATAAGATCATGGCTCAACTCCATTTTCTCACCCGATGTCCATTCCCCTTGATTCCCTTCATTCCCAAAAATCTATTGGGTTCAGCCTTGAATATAATTAACATTCAAAAGGAGCCTGAATATGCACTTCAAGTGCCATAATCTGCAGGGCTACGGACCAAATGCTGGAAGGTGGGATTAGACTGCGTGGATCGTTTTTCGGCCAGAGCAGGCACAATGTGCCAAGTGGCCTCTTTCTGTGTCGTAAAATTTCTATGATTCTATTCTAATCTATGACTGAGCATCCAGAGCCCTCTGAGGTGGAGAATTCCAAAGATTCACAGCCCTCTGAGTGAAGAACCCTGGGGCTGCATCTGGTAGTAGTTACCTTCAAATTACTTCTTGAACCCCGTTTCCCTCTACTCTTTTCCTTCCGATGACTGGGGCTCTGTGTATACGCAGATAACGAGGAGGGAGACTACTCTCTCGAAGTCCTTCAAGCTTACCCTTCCAAACACCTTCACAGAAATCTGCACTCTGCCAGATATAGACAGTGAGCTCGGTGGGCTTTTGCAGGATAGCTCAATGGAACAGAATCAGATTCAAGTGGAAGGGAAAGTCCAGGAAACTGTCCTGGAGAGCTGTGCTTCAGTCCAAGCTTTGCTCAAGAGGGTAGAGGTGCAGTCTTTAGGAGCCTTCAAAAATAAAATGTTTTCTGCACACCATTTGCTGAATATATCTGACTGCTTGCCAGGGAGCTACTGCCACATGCCAGCAAGTGTGGTGTTCTGGTGCATGGCATCAACACTGCAGTCAATCATTGAGTTTGTCATCAATTCAAAAGATGTTGCTGTCGGGTCTGCCTTGCAGGAGTCTTTGACAGGCTCTGGGCTCAGGACAGATTGGGAGAGCAAATAGCTAGGGGCTTCAGTCAAATCAAGGACCTCCCACAGTTTGCTGTCCAGCAGATTAGTAGGAGTTCTCAGCCATACTCATACAATGGAAGTTGAACGTGTTGCCCTTTCTCAGGGTCCAAGCATGTCTGCTCACCTGCTGTCTAAACATTCAGTGTCTGCACCGGTGCCAGAAAGCTATCTGTGTCAGACTGCTCCAGTAGCTGCCGAGATACTGCAGTCCACAGCAGGGCCCTCACAGGCTTGAATGGTTCTGAGCATGAACATCTCAATGATCCTCATCTGAATATCAACAGCCCTCCACCTCTCATGCTGAAGCCAATAGGCAAGCACTTGTAGGTAAGCGGTCACTTAAGAAAGGCATTATAGGCTCAGTTTTGAATGATCATTTATTTGTAGGCATTTATATAAGCCTGGAAAAATATAAATCATTTGAAATCTTTGTGTGTAGACTATTCTTAATATAGCTGGTGAACCTGCAAAGTCAAGTGAAATATATTCAACGTTGGCATTTGGGTGAAAGTAGTTTATCAGAGGGGAGAAGGAATGGAACAGGTATTTAATGCAGTGGGGAGGTTGGAAGGAATTGTTCAATCATTTGCTGCTGATGTGCTCTGGCCAGAGACTTGTGTTGGTGTGCCCCACTTCTTGTTATCCTTGGAGCCATCTGTATCATTTGGTTGATGGTCTGCATCCAGTGCTGGCTCCATGTGTTCTTCCCATTGCAGAACAAAGTTATATACCACACTGCAAACTTCACAGCTGCAGGACACACTCCCAGCTGTGCTGGAAAAAGCCAACAATCCTGTCAAGGCAGTGGATTTCTTGCTTGTGCACTTCAATGGTTTGGTTTAAGAATAGTTGATTCATGGATCTGATTGTAGTGCAGCTTATCTGGTGAATATGGGTTTCTGAGAGGAATCTTGAGACACATGTGCAGAGGTAGCCCTTGTCCTCAAGAAGCTAGCTTCTGATCGCTGTGTAAAGGCAAAAAGTGGAAGAATGAAGGATTGGTGCAATGTAAATGCACAATGGCAGCAGCCAGGAAAGCAGACACAGAGTTGTATGATGTGCTGCTGGTGATTACACACCAGTTACCCTTTAATGGAGAAGTCCTTGTGATTCATGGGGCAGTGGGCTACAGGAGCCCACATAGCATTGTGAGTGCAGTCAATGATGCCCTAGACACATTGACTGCTTTGCTAAAACATCCTGCTGCTGCCTGGAAGGAGTCAAATGCAAAGAAGTTGAGGGACAAGGTAGCCTTGACTGCAGCAGGCAATGCTGTGCCAATTGTGCATTCAGGTCTTATTGAAGCAGGTGACTCAGAGTCTGACACAAACACAAACAAGACACGAAAAGCATCCCAAGAATAATAGTAAATCAAGAGGGAAAAGGGAGGGAGGAACTTAAAACAATCATTGTCACTAGAGAAAAATTAATGGGAATACTAATGGGGCTAAAGGCTGACAGGTCTCCTGGACCTGAAGTGGCTGCAAAGATATTGGATGCATTGGTTGTAATCTTCCAAAATTACCTAGATTCTGGAAAGATCCCAGTGGATTGGAAAACCACAAATGTAACACCTCTATATAAGAAAGGAGGGAGACAGAAAGCAGGAAACTATAGGCCAGTTAGCCTAACATTGATCATTGGGAAAATACTAAAATCCAGTATTAAGTAGGTAGTAGCAGATCACAACACAATTAGGCAGAATCAACATGGTTTTGTGGAAGGGAAATCATGTTTGACAAATTTATTAGAGATCTTTGAGGAAGTAACAAGCAGCGTGGATAAAGGGGAACCAGTAGATGTAGTGTATTTGGATTTCCAAAAGGCATATGATAAGGTGCCACATAAAAGGTTACCGCACAAGCTAAGAGCTCATGGTGTTGGGGCTGATATATTAGCATGGATAGAGGACCGGCTAAATAACAGGAAACAGAGAGTTGGGTTAAATGGGTCATTTTCAAGATGGAAAACTGTAACTAGTGGAATGCCACAGGGATCAGTGCTGGGGCCTCAACTATTTAGGATTCATATTAATGACTTGGATGAAGGGATTTGTAACCAAATTTGCTGATGCCATGAAGATAGATAGGAAAGCAGGTTGTGCGGAGGATACACCGAGCCTGCAAAGGGAATAGATAGGTTTCGTGAGTGGGCAAAAATTTGACAGATGGAGTATAATGTGGGAAAATGTGAGGTTGTCCACTTTGGCAGGAAGAATAGAAAAGCAGAATATTATTTAACTGGAGAGAGACTGCAGAATGCTGCAGTACAGAGGAACCTGGGTGTCCTTGTACATGATTCACAAAAGTTAACATACAGATAATAATGGATAATAAGGAGGTGGCGATGAATTGAACAGGTATTTTGCTTTGGTCTTTATTATACAGGAAACAAGTAACATCCCAGAATTAGCTGTAAGTCAGGAAATGGAAAGGAGGGAGGAACTCAAGAAAATTACAATCACCAGAGAAGTGGTACTGAACAAATTGTTGGAGCTGCGGGCTGACAAGTCCACCGGGTCCTAATGGACCTCATCTTAGGGTCTTAAAAGAAGTAGCTAGTGAGATAGTTGATGCGTTAGTTTTAATTTTCCAAAATTTCCTAGATTCGTGGAAGGTTCCATTAGATTGGAAAATAGCCAATGTAACTCCTTTATTTAAAAAGGGAGGAGACAGAAAGCAGGAAACTACAGGCCAGTTAGCTTAACATCTGTCTGAGGGAAAATGTTAGAAGCTATTATTAAAGATATTATAACAGGGCACTTAGAAAAATTCAAGATAATTAGGCAGAGTCAACATGGATTTATGAAAGGGAAATCATGTTAAACCAATTTATTGGAGTTCTTTGAGGGAGTTACATGTGCTGCAGATGATGGGAACTGGTGGATGTATTGTCCTTAGATTTCCAGAAGGCATTTGATAAGGCGCTACATCAAAGGTTATTGCAAAAAATAAAAGCTCGTGGTGTAGGGGTAACATATTGGCATGGATAGAAGATTGACTAACAGGAAACAGAGAATAGGCATAAATGGGTTATTTTCTGGTTGGCAAGATGTAACGAGTGGTGTGCCACAGGGATCTGTGCTGGGGCCTCAATTTTTTACAATTTATATAAATGATTTAGATGAAGGGACCGAAGATATGATTGCTAAATTTGCTGATGACACAAAGATAAGTAGGAAAGTATGAAGAGGGTATTAGGAGGCTACAAAGGAATATAGATAGGTTAAGTGAGACTTGGCAAATGGAGTATAATGTGGAAAAATGTGAAATTGTCCATTTTGGCAGGAAGAATAAAAAAGAAGCATATTATCTAAATGGTGAGAGATTGCAAAGCTCTGAGATGCAGAGGGATCTGGGTGTCCTAGTGCATGAATCGCAAAAGGTTAGTATGCAGGTAAGCACGTAATTAGGAAAGCTAATAGAATGCTATCATTTATCGCGAGGGGAATTGAATACAAAAGTAGGGAGGTTATGCTTCGGCTATACAGGGCATTGGCAAGACCACATCTGGAGTACTATGTACAGTATTGGTCTCCTTATTTAAGGAAGGATGTAAATGCATTGGAAGCAGTTCAGAGAATGTTTACCAGACTAGTACCTGGAATGGGCAGGCTGTCATATGAGCAAAGATTGGACAGGCTAGGCTTGTATCTGCTGGAATTTAGAAG
The DNA here is from genome assembly GCF_036365525.1 of Heterodontus francisci. NCBI lineage: Eukaryota > Metazoa > Chordata > Chondrichthyes > Heterodontiformes > Heterodontidae > Heterodontus > Heterodontus francisci. Next base: position 227,701,207 of record NC_090371.1, read on the forward strand.
AGTAAGAGGCGACTTGATTGAAACATATAAGATCCTGAGGGGTCTTGAAAGGTGGATGTGGAAAGGATGTTTCCCCTTGTAGGAGAATCTAGAACTAGGGGTCACTGTTTAAAAATAAGGGGTTGCCCATTTAAGACAGAGATGAGGAGAATTCTTTTCTCTCAGAGGGTCGTGAGTCTTTGGAATTCTCTTCCTGAAAAGGCAGTGGAAGCAGAGTCTTTGAATATTTTTAAGGTCGAGGTAGATAGATAAGCAAGGGGAGGTGGAAAGTTATCAGCGGTAGGTGGGATTGTGGAGTAATCAGTTCAGCTATGAACTTATTGAATGGCGGATCAGGCTCGAGAAGCCAAGTGGCCTACCCCTGCTCTTTGTATGTTCCTATGTAGATACCGCAAATAATTTGGAAGGCAAATGGAATGTTGGCCTTTATTGCAAGGGGGATGGAGTATAAAAGTAGGGAAGTCTTGCTGAAAATGTACAGGGCATTGGTTAGACCACAACTAGAGCACTGTGTACAGTTTTGGTTTCCTTACTTAAATGGGGGGACATACTTGCATTGAAAACAGTTCAGAGAAATTCACGAATCTGATTCCTGGGATGAGGGGTTGTCTTATGAGGAAAGGTCGAGCAGGTTGGAGTTCAGAAGACTGACAGGTGATCTTATTGAAACATATAAGATTCTGAGAGGGCTTGACAGGGTAGATGCTGAGAGGATGTTTCCCCTCATGGGGGAAGCTAGAACTAGGCGGCACAGTTCCCAATTAAGAGGTCTCTCATTTAAGATGGAGATGAGCAGATATTTCTTCTCTCAGAGAGTGATTAGTGTTTGGAATTCTGTTCCTCAGCGAGCAGTGGAGGCTGGGTCATTGAGTATATTCAAGCCTGAGTTAGATTTTTGATTGACACAGGAGTCACAGGTTCTGGTGTGCAGGCAGGAATATGGAGTTAAGGCCACAATTAGATCAGCCATGATCTTATTGAATGGCAGAGCAAGCTTAAGGGACAAAATGGTCTACTCCTGATTCTATTTTTCATGTTCTGTGGTAGCCTCTTCGGATGTGCGCAGCCTCCTCATACACTGCTTACTGAGAAATGCAGGTGTGTGCTTTGGGATGGATGTTTAGCTGTCTGGGAGGCAGTGGAACTCTCTAACGGTCAGTTTTGGGACCATTATTCTTTGCAATTTTTATAAATTACCTAGACTTGGGTGTAGAGAGCAGCATTATAAAGTGTGCAGATGATGCATACCTTGGCAAGGTAGTAGACAGCGATGAGGATAGTTGTAGACTTCCTGATGACAGAGACAGGAAGCTGAAATAGGCAGACGCATAGAGATAGAGTTTCGTGCAGAGAAGTGTGTAGAGATGCACTCTGGGAGGGCTAACATGGGAAGACTGTATAGAATGAATGGCATGATTTTGAAAAGTGTAGATGAGCAGAGAGATCTTGATGTTCATATATGCATTTCCTTAAAGGTGATAGAGCATGTTGATAATTGGTTGAAAAAGCATATTGGTTACTAGGTTTATAAACAGAGGAATCGAGTATAAAAGAAAAGAGGTCATGCTAGAACTTTAAAAATCACTGGTTAGGTCTCAGCTAGAATATCATGGACAATTTTGGGCAATACACTTCAGGATGTAAAGCCATTAGAAAGAGTACAGGGGAGGTTTACCAGGGTGTTTCCAGTGATGAGGCACTTCAGTTATGAGGAAAGGTTGGAAAGGTTAGGGCTGTTTTCCTTGGAACAGATAAGATTAAAAAGTGACCTTACAGCGATTTCCAAGATGATGAGAGCTTTTGCTGAATAGATAGAGACAAAATATTTTCTCTGGTGAATGAGTGAATAACTAGTTGTAAACTTCGACTTAAAATCATTCACAAAAGATTTAGAGGGGAGATGAGGACATTTCTTTGAGAGTTGATGGGATCTGGAACGCTCTACCTGAAAAGGTGGTGGAAGCTGATTTCCTTGAACATTTTAAAAAGGAGTTGAACAGGTACTTGATGCTGAGGAATTTACAGAATTACGAATCAAAAGCAGACAATGCATGACTGCTGTTTCAAAGAGCTAACTAGGCACGACAGACTAAATGGCCTGCCCCTGTGCTGTAAGTTCCTATGATCTATGTTACGTAACTCTGGACCTGTTGGGAGGGTAGAGATTTCTCCTCCTCCTCCTCTGTGGTCACTGCAGCTATAGCTCCATGTGGCTTTTCCAACTCTTGCTGCTGCTCCTCTTCCTCTAGTCAGAATGGAACGGCCAAAAGGATTCCCATTTTCAGAAAAAAGATGATTGTCAGTACATCTTTATTCTTCTTGTAGTGGTTGGACAACCTTCAAGTAAATAAACTGTGATTCTCTGCCAAAAATGGCACAGAAATATAAGCAAGATGTCTTCCAAAACTTTACGGCAATTTATATCAGTGTAATTGAGTATTCCATTAAATATCATTGGAACTGGCAGTTTCCCATCCTGTCCTGCCCATTGTGCAAGAATGGAAACAAACAGAAGAAAAATTAACATATAGGTCCTAACCATAAATTAGGACCCTAATTGAAATATGTTTATTAAGCTTCTACCAACTTCCGGTGAAATTACTGGTTACCTAAATCAAGGCCACTCAAAGATCACTGTCACTTTTTTTTCTGCAACCATCCCTATTAACGCCAGTAAATGAGGCAGAATGGAAATAAGACTCGGTCCGTGTATGCCAGTTGAAATTCTAACCTGACCTTTATTCCAGATCTAAAATCAACAGCATAAAGCAATTTGTTAGTTATTCCTTTATTTAAAATGGGCATAATATAAGCTCAGCATTGCAATTACAAGAGTGGCTATTCCTGTGTATTTATTTTATTTGATAAAATATGATTGCAATTACATTTTTTGATGTAGAATGATGTTAAGCTTTTCTATAGATCATAGTTCAAACTTCTCTTCCTCAATTTTGAACAGTAAAAAGCTTTATTTCTCAATACAGAAATTATAAAGATTATGAATAAGGTGAGACAATGCAGAGTCAGGGGACAAGGGGCAGAATGGATTGCTAACTGGCTTCAAGACAAAAAGCAGAGAGTAGGGGTAAAGGGTGGTTATTCAGAGTGACAGAAGGTAGGGGTAGTTATTCAGAGGACAGAATGGTGTTCCACAAGGATCAGTGCTGGGACCACTGTTCATAATTTACATTAACGATTTGGACTTTGGATACAATTTCCAAATTTTCAGATGACACCAAACTTTTTGGCGGCGGGTTGGCAGGAGACGGTGGGAGGGGATAATCAATACTGAGGAGGACTGCAACAAATTACAGGAAGTTATGAACAAATATGCTGAATGGGTATATTATTGGCAAATGAGTTTCAACATAGAAAAATGTGAGGGATTACATTTTGGCAAGAAAAATAAGGAGGTTGCATATTATTTAGAAAGTAAGAATCTAAATTGGGTAACACAAGGCGATGGAAAAAAGCAATCCAGGCACAAAGGTTTATTTCTAGAGAGATCAACTGAGAAGGAAAGAAGTTATGCAAATCTTGTATTGAACCTTGATCAGACCACATGTGCATACTTCGTTCAATTCTGGTCACCATATTATGAAAAAGATACAGAGACACTGGAGAGGATGCAAAAAAAAATTACAAGGATGATACCAGGAATGTGGGGGTATACCTATCAGGAGATGATGAACAGACTGAGTCTCTTTTCTGTTGGAAAGAGAAGGTTAAGGGGTGACTTAGTAGGTGTCTTTAAAATTATGGATGGTTTTGATAGAGTTGACACAGAGTGTTTCTACTTGTAGGGAAGAGTGAAGCTAACGGTTATCAATATAAGAAAGTCACCAAAAAATGAAATAGGGAATTCAGGAGAAACTTCTTCACCCAAAAAGTGATGAGAATGTGGAACTCGCTACCATAGGGTGTGGTTGAAGCAAATAGTACAGATGTATGTAAGGGAGTCTAGATAAAGATATGAGGGAGAAGGGAATAGAGAATTATACTGATAGAGTTGGATGAGGAAAGGCAGGAGGAGGCTCAACTGGAGCATAAATGCAGGCATGGATTAGTTGGCCCAAATAACCAGTTTCTGTGCTGTATATCCTATGTAATGTATGCACAGTAATAGCTAGTTTGGCTTATTAAATTTTCAAAATATATATTGAGACTACAAAGTGAAAAATCTTTATACTGAATATTTTCAATTCATATTCATGGTTGCGTTACCATCTATAGTGAAATAAACCATCTCTATTATGTCATCTATTTTGGAGATATCTGCTTTGTTTCTTTTGCAAGAGGATTTTGAATCTCATTAATCCTATTTGATACCTTTGATGGTTTTAGTAGCCAAACTATAAACATCCAATAGGATTTGGTGAGAAGGTATTCTAGGATTTCAATGATAGTGATCACACTTCCACCACAGAAAAGACCAAGTTGACCTCCAATGTCACCTGTGAAAAATAGATGGGAATGATATAATCAATAACAATAAACTAAACTAAAGTACCAAATAATTTAATTTGCTATATCGCATTACCTTGACCACTGTAAAGATATTTCTCTGCTATATCACAATTATTCCAAGTTTTTGGTGTTAATTGAACATTTCTCCATTTTGCATGCAATGTTTTATCTAAAACGTTACATTGAGTAATTTACCTGAAGGCCTCAAATTTTCTAATCTACTGTCATTTCACTTATCCTATAAGTCATTTGTATTCTCCACAACAGTCATCTGACTTGATGCTTCATATGGTGCCGATTGTTTGAATACAGGTAATGGCCCAAAGTTTGAGGTAGAAATATGGTGAGACTATCAGCACTCACCATTATTATAGGGAGTAAACCAGAGAGCAATTTCTGACATCTCCACATGTGCGGTTAATTGTGGAAGTCAGGAAGTTTCTGTCCGAGTTGCTCTGCTGCTACAGAAGCTTCACTCTAACAATATCCCTCTGAGAGACTCAGCATTCATACATATGCAACAGCTTGAAGTTGCAATACTTAACCATTTGATATCCACTAAACATACCAGAAAAAGTTAGGGCAAGTCCATTCAAGTGTAAATAGATTCACACGGCTGCAGAGAACAGTATCTATCCCCCTGAATATACTGTCCCCTATCACCACCAAATGCCTTTTCACTCCCCCAACTTGAATGATTTTCTGTACATGCTGCCATGGTCAGTTTGCTCATCCATGCTGCAGTCCTTGTTCTTATCCACATAGGTAGCAAGTACCTTGTATCTGTTAGTCAAAGTCAAGGACTGAGTCTCATCCATCATTACATCTTAGATCCCCATACCTGCCTGACTCACAGTCACACCCTCCTGTCCCTGACCATTGACCACTCTAAAGTTCTGCTTAACCTAAGGGGTGTGGCTACCTCCCGGAACAAAGTACCTAGGTAACTCTACCCCTTCTTGATGCCTGGCAATGTCTGCAGCTCAGACTCCAGCTGAAAAAAATCTGAGCCGTATTTGCTCGAGCTTCAGAAACTCAACATATATATATGGTTTTCTGGGATTGCAATGCTCTCTACAAACTCCTACATATTGAATTTATGGCACATTACCTGCCCGGCTGTGTCTGTCTAACATTAGTTATTTTGTTAATTATTTAGTTAATTAGTAACTAATCTAGTAAAGTAATAGCATGTTGCAGTCTCCTAACTTAGAGACTAATGGTAAACACTCACCAGCTGCTGGAGATAAGTAGTATGGCATCCAGCTTAGAGTACTGATGCTACAGGGTGCTAAACTTGGAGAATTTGATAAATGAGGGAATTTTAAGCATTTTAAGGGTTGATCTCATTCTAAAATTTAGTTAAGTTTTATGTTTAGCATTTAACTTAACTTGAACCATGTAGATTCATTCACAGTATTAGTCAGATGGGCAATTGAGACCTGTTGCTTGTAATTCCTGCTCACGTGGGAGCTTCAAGACACTTCATGTATTTTGGAGGACCACATGTATAGGAAGTGTCTCCAGTTGCTTGAGCTCGAGATCAGGATTTATGAGCTTCAGGGGCAGCTGGAGTCACGACAGAGCATCAGGGATGCTGAGAGTTTTCTGGACTGTACATTCCAGGAAGTGGCCACTCCACAGACAGTGAGCCTAAGAACATAAGAGCAGAGAAAATGGGAGCAGGGGTAGACCAGATGGCCCGTTGAGCCTGCTCCACCATATCCCTAAATTCCCTGAGAGACCAAAAATCGAGAATTCCAAAGATTCACAATCTTTTGAGTGAAGAAATTTCTCCTCATTTCAGTCCTAAATTTCAGGCCCCTTATCCTGAGACTGTGCCCCCTTGTTCTAGTTTCCCCAGCCAGGGGAAACAACAACTCAGTATCTACCCTGTTAAGCCTCTTCAGAATCTTTTATGTTTCAATGTGATCACCTCTCACTGTTCTAAACTCCAGAGAATATAGGCATAAAATACTCAGCCTCTCATCATAGGCCAACCCTCTCATCCCAGGGACCAAACCAGTGGCCCTTTGCTGTACTGCCTCCAATGCAAATATATGCTTCCTTAAATATGGAGACCAAAACTGTGCACAGTACTCCAGGTGTGGTCTCACCAAAATCCTGTACAACTGGAGCAAGACGCCTTTATTCTTGTACTCCAATTCCTAAATGCTTGCTGCACCTGCATGCTAACTTTATGTTCCTTGTACAAGTACATCCAAGTTCTCTGAACATCTATATTTACAAGTTTCATGCCTTTTCAAAAATATTCTGCTTTTCTATTCTTACTCCCAAAATGAATAACCTCTCACTTCTTCACATTACACTCCATCTGCTACCTTGTTGCCCATTCACTTACCCCGTCTGTATCTCTTTGCAGTCTCTTTGTGTCCTCTTCACAGCTTGCATTCCCTCCTAGCTTTGTATCATCAGCAAATTTGGATGTGTCACTCTTTGTCTTTTTGTCTGTCATTAATATAGATTGTAAATAGCTGAGGCCCCAGCCCTCGATCTCGATCCTTGTGGCACTCCACTAGTTACAGCCTGCCAACTTGAAAATTGCCCATTTATCTGGACTCTTTGCTTCCTGTCTGTTAACCAATCCATGTTAATATATTGCTCCCCCCCCCCCAACTCCATGAGCCCTTATCTTGCGTATTAATTAACCTTTTGTGTGGCACTTTATTGAATGCCTTTTGGAAATCCAAGTATATTATATCTACTGGTTCCCATTTACCTACTCTACTTGTTACACCCTCAGAAATCTCTAATAAATTTGTCAAACATGATTTACCTTTAGTAAAACCATGATAACTTTATCTGATCATACTATGATTTTCTAAGTGCATTGTTAGGACTTCCTTAATATTAGATGCCAGCCATTTCCTGATGACTGATATCTAGCTAACAAGTCAAAAGTTCCCTGTTTTCTCTCTCACTCCTTTCTAGAATAGCAATGTTACATTTGCTGACATCCAATCCTCTGGGACCATTCTAGAATCTAGGGAATTTTGGAAAATCTTAGCCAGCACATCCACTATCTCTGCAGCCACCTATTTTAGAACGCTAGGATGTAGACCATCAGGTCCTGGAGATTTAGGATTTTAGTCCCTTACCGTTTCTCCAGTACATTTTTCTGCTGCTATCATTTACCATAATTTCCTCACTTTCATTAGCCCCAGAGTTACCCTTTATTTCTGATATGTAATTTGTGTCTTCTGTGAAGGCAGACACAAAATATTTGGTCACTATCTGTGCGATTTCTTCATTTCCCATGATAATTTCTCCTGTCTCTGCTTCTAAGGGACCAATGTTTACTTTATCTACTCTCCTTTTTTATACACTTATAAAAGCTCTTATAGTCGGTTTTCATATTACTGTCCAGTTTACTTTCATATTCTATTTTTTCCATTTTTATCAACTTTTTGCTGCACACCTTTGCTGCACACCTTTTTGTCTCCAGTCACAAAGAGGTGTCCTTAACCCTGGCACTGGGCAGGCAAAACAACCTTCAGAGCTCCCAGTCATGGCTGCAGAGAACAGTCTCTATTCTCCTGACTATACTGTCTCCTATCATGACCACAATCTTTTCGCTCCCCCCACTGGAAAGGCATCCAGCACCAAGGTGCCATGGTCTATTTGCTCATCCACCCTGCAGTCCTTGTTCTCATCCACACAAGTAGCAAGCACCTTTTATGTTTTGGTCAAAGTTGAGGCGGTTGTTCCTCCATCACTATTTGCTGGATCCCCATACCTGTTTGGCTCGCAGTCATACCCTCCTATCCCTGACCATTGACCAACTTTAAAGTTCTACATAAAGGGTGTGACTGCCTCCTGGAACAAAGTGTCGAGGTAACTCTCCTCCACCCTCATGTCCCACAATGTCTGTAGTTCTGACTCCAGTTCACAGATATGGTTGTCCGGGACTGTAATGCATTCCACAGATTCCCACATGTTACAGTCATGGATCACCACCAGCCCTGCTGTGTCTGTCTAACCTTATTTATTTGATTAGTTAATTAGTTGGAGAGAGTTCAGCATAGTATATGGCTGGCCATCTGGAAGACCAGGAAAAGGCAGGAAGTGGAGGAGTCTTCGGGATGTGTGCCACTCTCAGTGTGGTACTCAGCATTAGAAACTGCTGGAAATGATGACACAATGGAGGAGTGCAGTCCAGACCATGGCACAAATGGGCAAGGGACTGCACAATGGAGAACAGCAAAGCATATAAATGCAGTAATTACAGGAGATTCCATAGTCAGGGGGACAGACAGGCACTTCTGTAACTGTCATCGTGAGTATTGCATGGTGTGTTGCCTCCCTAATGCCAGGGTAAAGGAAATCACGGAGAGGGTGCAGAATATTCTGCAGAGGAAAGGGAGGGAGCCAGAAGTTGTGGCACATGTAGGTACCAACGACAAAGAGAGGGTGGGTATTGAAATCCTACGGTCAGATTTTCAGGTGATAAGAAGGAAATAAAAAAGCAGGACCTCAAAGATAGTGGGCTGGATCTTGTGCTCAGCCTGAAGGTGGGTTTTGTGGTGGGGAGTGGCTGGAGAATTGGAACAAAATCACCCACCACAGAACCTGACGCTGTAATTCTGGTTTCTAATTTTCCCAGAGGCGGCGAAGTTCCGTGGCGGCACCTCCATCACTCTGCGATGGGACCATACTTTAAATATGATAACTGCATTATTAATTAGAATGCAATTTGCCGTGATCCTACCAGCTGTTCGCAATCTTCTGCTTGATGTGCGGCACTCACGTGCTTTCACTTTCCCGTCCTTGAAAAGCTGGCATCACCGAGGCGGGAGTCCTCAGTGCCTGCAAAGGTTATGTAAGTTTTGCCTTGCTATCCTCAGCATTTGTTGCAACATTGGACACTGCCACTATTCCCCGGAAAGAAGGGGAGGTTGGAATTCTGGAAGTGTAAATCATTGAGGGGGTGGGGGGAATGGGAGGAATTCTGCAATTGTATATTGTTGAGGGGGGTAGAAAGGGGGAAACTATACAACTGTAAATTGTTGGTGGAGTATGGGATGAACTCTGCAATTGTATATTCTTGAAGGGGGAATGGGGGAGCTTTGTTATTGTACAGTGTTTAAGGGGGAGCTCTGCAAATAGATGCACTGTTTGCGGGGTGGGTGCCAGAACTAGGAAACTGTATAGGCTGCATTTGTCGGGGGTCCAGTGCACTCAAATGGTATTCCTATGGTCATGATGGCTCGCATTTATTTAAAGGTTGTGTGGGCAACATCAGGCCATACCATAGAGCTCATGCCGGAATACTGCTGAAGCAGGAATAGCACAAATCTCTGTCCAGATAGGTGTACTTGACCTTTTGAAGGAATCCAAAGTTACCAGGAGCATAGAGATAGGTATGAGCCATCCTGTTTTCCTGGATCCCCTTGCATCTCCTCCAGAGGCCAGCTCAAAATGCAGGTGCAGACCAGGAAGAAACTCCCAGACGTGAGCAGCAGCAGCCACCAAGGCACAAAGTAGCCCAGATATGGCAGTGAGTATATCGGACTCAGACGACATACCTGCACATGTCTGAGCGCCAGTGCCAGAGACAACTGTGGATGACCAGAGAGGCCGTCGCACACTATTGTGCACTGCTGAATAATGATTTGCAACCAATGGGCTTTGGTGCTGTCTCGATGCCTTTGCCCTCAAAATTACTAGGGCCCTAAACCTCTACACCTCTGGATCATTCCAGGGATCCACCGGTGACATGTGTGGGGTCTGTCAATCTGCAGTGCATTGCTGTGTCAAGGAGGTAACTGATGCTTTGTTCAGTAGGGCTGGTGACTATGTCCACTACAGGACTGACCCTAAGTGTCAGGCTGAGAGGGCCATTGGATGTGGGGTCATTGCAGGATTCCCACAGGTGCAAGGTGTCATTGACTGCACGCATGTGGCCATCAACGATCCTAAGGACCAACCATCTGCCTTCATAAACAGAAAGGGGTTTCATTCCATCAATGAAAGATCGGATAGGCTGGGGTCACTCTCCTTGGAAGACAGGGGGTTGAGGGGAGATTTGATTGAGATGTACAAAATTGTGAGTGGCCTGGATAGAGTGGATGGGAAGGACCACTTACCAGAGAGGTCAATGACTAGAGGGCATAGATTTAAAGTGATTGATAGAAAGATTAGAGGGGAGGTGAGGAAAGGCTTTTACACATAGAGTTTTTAGTTTTTTTTTAGTTTTTTAGTTTTAGAGATACAGCACTGAAACAGGCCCTTCGGCCCACCGAGTCTGTGCCGACCATGAACCACCCATTTATACCAATCCTACACTAATTCCATATTCTTACCACATCCCCACCTGTCCCTATGTTTCCCTACCACCCACCTATACTCAGGGCAATTTATAATGGCCAATTTACCTATCAACCTGCAAGTCTTCGGCATGTGGGGGGAAACCCACGCAGACACAGGGAGAACTTGCAAACTCCACACAGGCAGTACCCAGAATTGAACCCGGGTCACTGGAGCTGTGAGGCCGCGGTGCTAACCACTGCACCACTGTGCCGCCCCAAAGGTTGGTAGGGATCTGAAACTCACTCTGAAACTCACAAGGGTAGTAAAGGCAGTAACCCTCAACACATTGAAAAAGTGTCTGGATATGCACCTGCAGGACTACAGACCAAATGCAAGGATTAGGCTGGGTGGCAGACATGATGGGCCAACTGGCCTCTTTCTGATCCGTAAACCTTCTATGATTCTATATCCAAATAGTGTGCAAGCACAGAAAGCGATTCCTACAGAAGTGTGTGCCCGCTTCCCGGGCAGCTGCCATGACTCATGCATACTGCGCCAGTCTCAGGTGCCACTGCTTTTCACTCCGCCTGCTCACCTTCAGGGGTGGATTCTTGGGGATAAGGGCTACCCCTTGATGACATGGCTTCTGAAGCCAGTGATGATGCTGAAGAGTGCTACAGTGCCTGTCAAGGCTCCACCCGAATGGCCATTGAGCAGTCGATTGGTATGCTGAAAATGTAGTTCCTCTGCCTCGACAGATCTGGTGGAGCCCGACAGTATGCACCTGACAGGGTTGGGTGCATCGTTGTAGTCTGCTGCATTTTATACAACATCACATTACAGAGGGGGGAGGCCTTGCAACATGAAGAAGTACAGAAGCAAGACACATTCTCCAACGATGATGCCACAAAGGGCACTCAAGAACATGCATGCATGGGAAATCAGAGATCAGTGGTGGAGGCCCAGAATGGCAAGCAGTGAGCAAGGGAGGCAAGGCAGAGACTGATAATTGAGCACTTCCCGAATCCCTGAATTTCAATAAATATGATTAAAAACATAACTCACCATCATGTCATCTGTAGCCCTCTGCCTCCGTAACATCTGTCTCTCCAGCTTGGCTGGCAGCAACAAACTGAGCCATTGCCCATGTGACATCATTCATGCGGTTAAACCTCATGCATGTTGGCATAGTAATGATGTCAGTGGTCACACTGGCATGTCAGTAAGGCTTATGATGTAATTGAAAGACACATTGTCACTCCATGGTGCAATGAGGTTTTTGGACAATAAAGGCTGATGATTGGCAGGAAAACAGATTTAATTAAAGTATACATGGCATATCTGTCTCACCTGTGAATACCCACATGTGTCAAGGGGTGTTTTTAATACATTTGTGGGTGCTCCTTCACAGTGTTACCTCTGTGCTGGCAGCTGCACTGGAGGCAGGCTGCTGATCAGGACGTCCCTTGGCCTGGGATCACTTCGGCGGTCGTCCTCTGGGTGCCTGAGGTCTGGAGTGCCCCAGCTGACTGAAGGCTTCCTGCACCAGTATAGGGCTGTCCTCAGGTGTCACAGTTGCTGTAGCTGAACTAACTGGCGGAGGGGCTGAAGAGCCGGTGTGCACACTTGAATCACCCTGAGGAGAGACCCCATGTGGAGTGCAGCCTCCCCTCCTCTTAAGGCTTGTTGGAACATCTCTGCTCTCCAGAGAAGGACTAGGAGCGGGAACACTCTCCAAGCTGCTGGCCTTTGCCTTACCCTGCCACTGCTATTTTGACGTCATGGCCAAAGCGAGGGTTTTCAGGTCATATTGCATCTGTGGAATGTGGCTTTCCATGGGGGTCACCAGCCTCTCGATGGATGAAGCCATGCACTCACATGCCCAGGGCATGGCGGCAGTCATGATATGGATGGACTCCTCCATCGTCAAGGCTGCGCATGCCCTGTGCTGTCGACACCAAAGGCTCATCATCAGCCTGGGGCACAGCATGGGCCTGTCCACCCACAGTCCTCTGATTGTCAGAGGCCTCAGCTGTCTCAACCTCAGCCAGCTGCTCAGATGTGTGTGTGGTCCTCTCACCAGCTTATGACCCTGATTCTAATGACGACGAGATATCCACCGCGGTGAGAGTATCTGCACTGGTGGAAGGTGCAGGAGTGTCATGGGATGGTGCATCCTCTTCCTCAGAGGTTGTCGTCATTCCCTTGGTGTCTGCAGTGCCTCCCAGCAAGATACAATGTGAAGAACAGACATTTAGTTGTTATGGTACACAAGTCGCAATGATGACAGCATAGCGTTTGCATATGAAATGTTATTTCGATTCATTCTGTGTTTGGCAATAATTACTCTTTTCAACTGGGATCCTGAGCTCGACGTCCGATATGGCACATGCTCCTTGGCTCCCAACTAACTCGAGCGCCTCCTCTTTGGCCTGTGACAGAGCCTCAGGTCGGCCACCCTGTCACCGGTCCTGGCTGTCTCCCTGCTGTTGTGGGACCTCTCCTCCTGAAAGATCAAGGATGCAGTTACTGTTAAGTTCCAAACGTCTCTACAGCACTTCAATGCTAACATGGGCCCCTCTTCTGTACCTAGGTGGTCGATGCTCTCATACTGACTCTATCTGTCATGGGTCTAAATTGGGCTCAGATAGAAATGAGGGTGACTGGTCTGACTTATGCAGTCAGTAATCTGCTATCATTATGCGATGACCTTCCTATCATTAGAATGGCTGTGTCAGCTGTGCGCCTTTATGCTTGTGGGCAAGCAGATCACAGCAAGCTATGTGGAACCTCAAAACCTACCTTGGCTGAGTGTAAGAGGTCATTGACTCTCTTCCTGTACTGGACCCAGTTACTACGGGTAATCCCACGGCTGCTTACCTCCCCTGCGATCTCCATCCAAGCTTGCTTGGTCAAGCGGGAGGACGTCTTCTTGCCATCACTGGGGAAGAAAGAGGACCTGCTGCCTTTCCCTTGCAGCATGGAGGATAATCAGCAGGGAGGCATCACTGAAGCGTGGGGCCACCCTTGCTCTGACCTTTGACACTCTCAGTACTAGGCCCAGTGATTCTGCTTGCTCAGGCTGCAACTGATGCTAATGTACAGATGTTTTCAATGACTGAGCCGCCGTGCAATCCAAGAAGAGGGTGAATGCAGGGCTGGCAGCCTTTTAAAGATGGCACCAGCACCTGATCTGACATCAGGTGATGCTGTTCATGGCGTTGTCAATGCCACCCCCGCCACGGGGGTGAGCAAATGTCGGCTGCGAAGGTCATGTGTGGGACGACCGAGATTTTGCTCACCCTCTGCCGCTCCTGGCGGGGCGACTACAAAATCCAGCCCAGTATCTCTGGATTATACATGTGCCATGTGCTAGTGAGAATTGAAATAGGAAGCTAGGGATGATCAAAACATGGCTTGACGAGTGGTTCAGAATGAGGGCTTCAAATTCTTGGGGCTTTGGGACCTGCTCTGGGGCAGGAAGCACCTACTCAAAAGGGATGGATTGCACCTCAGTAGGACTGGGACCAATGTTCTCACAGGGATGTTCACTAGTATGGTTGGGGAGGGTTTAAACTAAATTGGTAGGGGGGTGGGCACCAGCATGGAGAAGTAGAAAGCAGGAATAAGGTGCATAAAAGAGTGAGAGTGATGGATCGTACTAGAGAAGGAAGTAGTGCCATATTAGATAGAAGCAGACTAATAAGGACTGCAAGGACAGTTTAAAATGTATGTATGTAAATGCACACAGTGGTCTGGATTTTACCAGGCTACTGACTTCGGGCTCCGTGGCAGGAGGGGCTGGCAGATCGTTCCGGCAGAGGTCCGCCATGGGGTCTGGAACTCACTGCCTATAAGGGTAGTAGAGGCAGAAACCCTCAACTCTTTTAAAAGTAGTCTGGAAAAGCACCTCAAATGCCGAAACCTGAAAGGCAATAGACCAAATGCTGGAAGGTGGGATTAGACTTTGTGGCTCATTTTTCGGCCGGTGCAGACATGATGGACCAAGTGACCTCTTTCTGTGCTGTAAATTTTCAATGATTTCTATGCTTTTAAATGGGTTTTGTTTCATGGGGCACTGGCACCAGTACTGGGGAAAGTGGTCAGGGTACTTTTTCACCTGAACCATGCTGGGACCAGTGTTCTGGCGAATCATGTAAGTCAGGTATTAGAGAGGGCTTTAAACTAAACAGTGGGGAAGAGGTATCAAATGAGGGAAGATATGATAGTTTAAAGATCGAGGAGAAGGCAAAAGAGTAAGATAGTAATAAGGGTAATGATAATCAGAGTGTGGCAGGAGGGTACCCAATGTACAAACCTAAGAGTGCGGCAGCAGTTAAGGCTAGAGACTGTGAACTAACAGAGTGGGGAGAGGGTTCAGGTGAGGGGAGATTTAGAAATCCAAAGAAAAAGGTCAAGGCATCGGAACAGTTTCGCATTGTAGGTAAAGACAACGAATGGGACAGGAAGGGACAGAGAGTTTAACAAAAATTGTACATCAGCAAATAAGGTCATTGCAGGGAATAGGAATAAAAAATCAAATTAAAGGTTCTTTAACTGAATGCATGAAGCATCTGCAATAAGATAGATGAACCGTGGCACAAATAGAGGTACACTCTGTCACTCTCTGAAAATCTCAGACACATTCTGTTTAGTTTAGAGATACAGCACTGAAACAGGCCCTTCGGCCCACCGAGTCTGTGCCGTCCATCAACCACCCATTTATACTAATCCTACACTAATCCCATATTCCTACCACTTCCCCACCTGTTCCTATATTTCCCTACCACCTACCTATACTAGGGGCAATTTATAATAGCCAATTTACCTATCAACCTGCAAGTCTTTGGCATGTGGGAGGAAACCGGAGCACCCGGAGGAAACCCACGCAGACACAGGGAGAACTTGCAAACTCCACACAGGCAGTACCCAGAATTGAACCCGGGTCACTGGAGCTGTGAGGCTGCGGTGCTAACCACTGCGCCACTGTGCCAGTTGATAGGTAAAATTGGCCATTATAAATTGCCCCCAGTATAGGTATGTGGTAGGGAAATATAGGAACAGGTGGGGATGTGGTAGGAATATGGAATTAGTGTAGAATTAGTATAAATGGGTGGTTGATGGTCGGCACAGACTCGGTGGGCTGAAGGGCCTGTTTCAGTGCTGTATCTCGAAATAAATAAATAAATAAAAATAAAATCTATTCATGGTTACATGGCAATCAAGGGTGGAAAATAAATATTCCAGGGTACACAATATTTCAGACTATAAGACAGACAGAATAGCAAATATCTCATTGAAACATACAAGATTCTAAAGGGGCTGGCTGGGGTAGGCACTGAGAGATTGTTTCCACTGGTCGAGGAATCTAAAACATGGGGGCACCATGTCAGGATAAGGGACCAATCATTTAGGACTGAAATTAGGAGAAATTACTTCAGTCAGTGAGTTGTGAATCTTTGGAATTTTCTACCCCAGAGGGTTGTGGATGCTTTACCGTTGAATACATTTAAGGCTGGGATAGATTGATTTTTGGTCTCTCAGGGAATCAAGGGATATGGCGAATGGGCAGGAAAGTGGAGTTGAAGCCTAAAATCAACCATGATCTTATTGAATCGTGGAGTAGGCTCGATGGGCCATATGGTCTACTCCTGTCCCTATTTCTTGTGTTCTTATGTTTTTAAATAGATGTATTGAATACAAACAGCACTGTAGGTGTGCCTACATCCCAAGGACTTCAGCAGTTGAAGAAGGCAACTCACCACCACCTTCTCAATGGCAATTAGGGATAGGCAATAAATGCTGGCCTAGCCAGTGGTGCCCACATCCCATAAGCGAATTAAAAAAAACAAGGAAGTTATGCTGAACCTCCATAAAGTTCTGGTTAGGCCACAACTAGAATATTGCATTCCGTTATGGTCATGACACATTTGGAAGGATGCGAGGGTCCTTGAGAGCATGCAGAGGAGATTTACCAAAATGGTTCCAAGGATGAGGTATTTTAGATACAATGCTAGGTTGGAGAAGCTGAGATTGGTCTGCTTAGGGCAAAGGGGTTGAGGGGAGATCCAAAAGGTTTAGATAGGTAGACAAAGAAAAACTGTTACAATTAGTTGATGGTACAAGGACCAAGAAAAACAGATTTAAGGTTTTGGGCAATTGATACAGGTGAGGTTTGAAGAAGAATGGTTTTTGGCAGCAAGTGGTAACGACCTGGAACTTGCTGCTTACGAGGTTGGTGGAAGTGGAGATGATGAATAAGTTCAAAAGAAAATTGGATAGCATTTGAGGGAAATATATTTTCAGGGCAACAGGGATAGATTGGGGGAATGGGACTGACTGGATTGCTGTACAGAGAGACGTCATGGATTTGATGGTCTGAGTGGTCTCCTTCTCTGCTGTAAATGACTCTACGGCTCTAGACGCTAGGTAAAGCAAAAAGAATAAAAAGCAGCACCTCCATACCCCTCCTGACCAAATTCCCTCGGCACAAAATCTCCGCCTTTAACACTTTGTCACTGACCTGAAACGTTAACTCTGCTTCTCTCTCCACAGATGCTGCCAGACCTGCTGAGTATTTTCAGCACTTTTTGTTTTTATCCCCAACTTTAACACTGTGTTTACAAAGCTCTCTGTTCCCTGATCATCCTGTGCTTCACCCTCGTGCGGTAGCAAACACTGTCTCCATGCCTCATGCACTAATCTCATATATATTTTGCCATGAGACACGATTACGTACATCTGTTAAGAACAGGACAACATAACAGAGAAGAGAAGTAGGCTATTTGGCCCTTTGAGGCTGCTCTGCTATTTAATAAGATCACAGCTGATCTCCTATCTCAACTTCATCATCTCACATCATCCCCATATCCCTCGATTCATAAAGCTATTGATCGCTGTCTTGAATATATTTAACTCCTGAGTATCCACAGCCCTCTGGGATAAAAAATTCCAAACATTCACAACTTTTTGAATGAAACCATTTATCTTTATCTCAGTGCTAAATGGTCGACCCCTTATTCTGAGACTGTGACCCTTAGTTCAAGGCTTCCCAGCCAGGGGAAACATTCTCCCAACATTTACCCTGTCGAGTCCCTGATTTTTAAGCACAAGGTCTACGATTCATATTGCACCAGTGCCTGTTCAGAGCAAAGTGGGTAAGACACAATTTGCAAGTTGCTGTGCCTCCAGCGCGACTCTCTTCTCAACGGTGCTGGTGAGTTCTGCACACAGCAGGTGGTCTAGGCTGCGGTGCTGCAGACCTTATGGTATAGGCAGCCTGCTCTTTCTTAATGGCAAGCCGTCTCTTAAAGGGAAGCTGGAAAAAGAAATTGCTGTAATGGAACTTCTTGCAAACTGAACACCAGGGTAGACAGAGGGATTCAGACTGACAAATGAGGTGTTGGAGGCATTGGTGCTACAGTTAGGCAGGAGGAGAGATGCCAGGGTCCCACGGAGGATCAGGAGATTCTCAAGGACCACATACAGAAGAGCAGGTGGCCAGAGAGGTCAACTCCCAGAGTCTGGACCTGAGGATCTGGCATTGGTGCCCCAAGACCTCATGTGGGCATTCAACGTCAGTGAATGCATTTTCACATGTCATCTTCTAACCCACCACACTACCAGCTTCTCACACTGCTCAATACACCACACCCCTATCGGGCGGCACAGTGGCGCAGTGGTTAGCACTGCAGCCTCACAGCTACAGCGACCTGGGTTCAGTTCTTGGTACTGCCTGTGCAGAGTTTGCAAGTTCTCCCTGTGACCGCGTGAGTTTCCGCCGGGTGCCCCAGTTTCCTCCCACAGCCAAAGACTTGCAGGTTGATAGGTAAATTGACCATTGTAAATTGCCCCTAGTGTAGGTAGGTGGTAGGAGAATGGTGGGGATGTGGTAGGGAATATGGGATTAATGTATGATTAGTATAAATGGGTGGTTGTTAGTCGGCACAGATTCGGTGGGCCGAAGGGCCTGTTTCAGTGCTGTATCTCTAAATAAAAAATAAATAAATCATAGAAATTATAGAATCATAGAATGTTTAAGGCACAGAAAGAGGCCATTTGGCTCATCGTGTCAGTGCCAGCTGAAAAACAATTCACCTAGTCTAATCCCACCTTCCAGCATTTGGTCCGTACCCTGCAGATTACAGCACTTAAAGTGCATATCCAGACTTCTTTTGAATGAGTTGAGGGTTTCTGCCTCAACTACCCTTTCAGGCAGTGAGTTTCAGACTCCCACCACCCTCTAGGTGAAAATGTTTTTCCTCATCTCCCCTCTAATTTTTCTACCAATCATTTTAATTCTATGACCTCTCTGCTAAGGCCCTTCACCTCCACTCTATCCAGACCCCTCAACATTTTGTATATTTCAATCAGATCTCCCCTCAGCCTTCTTTGTTCCAAGGAGAACAACCCCAGGCTATCCAATCTTTCTTCATAGCTGCATTTTTTCCGTCCTGGCAACATCCTCGTAAATCTCCTCTGTACCCTCTCTAGTGCAATTACATCCTTTCTATATTGAGTTAACCAGAACTGCATACAG
This sequence comes from Heterodontus francisci, assembly GCF_036365525.1. NCBI lineage: Eukaryota > Metazoa > Chordata > Chondrichthyes > Heterodontiformes > Heterodontidae > Heterodontus > Heterodontus francisci. Next base: position 227,720,483 of record NC_090371.1, read on the forward strand.
TACTCAAGTTGTGGCCTAACTAATGAGTTATACAGTTCCAGCATAACCTCTTGCTCTTATATTCTATACCTCGGCTAATAAAGGAAAGGATTCCATATGCCTTCTTAACAACCTTATTGACCTGTCCTGCTACCTTCAGGGATCTGTGGACATTCACTCCAAGGTCCCTCACTTCCTCTACACTTTGCAGTATTTTCCCATTAATTGTGTATTCCTTTGCCTTGTTTGACCTCCCTAAATTCATCAGCTCACACTTCTCCAAGTTGAATTCCATTTGTCACTTTTCTGTCCATCTGACCAGACCATCAATATCTTCCTGCAGCCTACAGTTATCCTCCTCGCTATCTACCACACGGCCGATCTTTGTGTCATCTGCAAACCTCTTGATCATGCCCCCCTACATTTATGTCCAAATTGTTAATATATAACCACAAAAAGCAGGGGACCCAATACTGAGCCCTGTGGAACGCCACTGAAAACAGCCCTCCAGTCACTAAAACACCTGTCAACAATTACCCTTTGTTTCCTGCCACTGAGCCAATTTTGTATCCACCTTACTGCATTTCCCTGGATTCCATCACTCACCAGCATTCTGAACTCACATCTAACATCCAGATATGCCACATCACCTCACTCTCACACCCCTACCAATGCTGCGAGCCTCACACCCACCTCTCAGTGCCCTCACATACCTTCAACTATTCAGCTATGGCATACACATCACCGAAACATAGTGTTACACTATCACTGACATGCTCCCTTCTCTCTTGCAGGACAAAGTGGCACACAATAGAAGTAGCAGAGCAGAACTGGCAGGTTACAAGGACGCCTACAACACCTGAGCTCTGCAGAGGAGATGGTTCCTTCTCTGTCGCTGCATCAAAATCCTTGAACTCCCTTCCTAACAGCACTGTGGGTGTACCTACACCCCAAGCACTGCAGTGGTTCAAGAAGGCAGCTCATCACCACCTTCTCAAGGGTAATTAGTGATGGGCAGTAAATGCTGGCCTAGCCAGTGATCCCATGAACGAATAAAAAAAATATGCACAGCAGGCCCTCTATCTTTGTGTAGCTAATGCAGGGTAGTTTGGAATTCTTAAACCTTAGAGAAGAATTTATTGCAGGGTTGCAGCACCCGACAAAATGTGCATTTGTTTCTTCCACCTAACATTATTACTTTTGATGATATCTGTGTGCCTGCAGAATGCTATTTCAGATCTGTGATCATGTATTATTGCTGCACTGACAATCAAGATGGAGACAGCTATGCCTAACCTATCACATTTTGACCTGCACTCTGAGCCCTAATCTGTGTTCCCACTTTGGCTGTGATGATTCGGGAGTGCAAGGGTGGGCTTTGGAATCACTGATGATAAGACCAAAAAGACCTAAATTCTCCACTATGGAGGTGAAGAATTGGAAAATATTTTCAAAGTGACTCCTGACAATGCAGAGCATGTGCAGAGTGGTCGAGGTCGTCCAAAATGTGTGCGAACATTTGCCAGTCTGCCAGTATAAATGCGCACATGCACGGGCATGATGTCATCATGCAAAGATGTCATCACCCCTCAAAAGCTGTCTCCATTCCTCACCCAGCTCCATTTTCCCGAACAGTACCCCACTCCCTCCCACCATCTCTGCTTCATTCGCCGCTTCACCCCGCTTGGTCCCCGCCACCACGCTGCCTTCCCTCAGCCACTCGCTCCCCCACCCCACTAGTCACTCTACCTCATGGCCACTCATTCCAGGCCTCCAAGCTTCCTCCCTCTCAGCCATTTGCTCCCGCCCTCAACACTTCCTCCCTCTCCCCTCCTCACCACTGGCCGCTTCTCCCACCTTAGCTGCTCGCTCCAGACCTCGTCACTGCTCCCCACGCCACTCCCCTGAGCTGACTGTTTCCCGCTCCCCAACCGCTCACGCCTCACTTCCCTCCCCCCCTTCTGCCACTAGTTCCAGGCCGCACCATTTCCCTCCTCTCGGCCACTTGCCGAGTGGGAGCGAGTGGCCAAGAGGAGGGAAGCACCGTGGCCTAGAGCTAATGGCTGGGTGGCGGGGGTGGGGGGAAGCAGGTAGCGAGTGAGTGGCCGGAGAGCCAAGTGGGGGGGGGGGAACCGAGGGGCGGGGTACGATGGGCCAAGAGGAAGTGGGGGAGTAGTGGCGAAGTCTGGAGTGAGCGGCTGAAGTGGGGGGGAAGCGAGGAGCGAGCGGCCGGAGAGCGGGGTGGGGAAAGCGGGAAGCGAGTGGCCAGAAGACGGGCACAGGAGGGAGTGGCAAAGAGAAACGCAATGGCAAGAGGGAGGGGGGACTGTTGGGGGTGGGATGGAGGTGGCGATGACAGCCATTGAGGAGATTTCTGGGTTGAATTTGTTTTTGTGATAAATTGAGCAGTGCCATCTTTAATCCTGGCAGCTGCAGACAGTGACGTTTCAGTGGAAGAGGCTGCATTTGCTCATGTGCTAGTACTGCGCCACCTAGTGGTTGCATTGTCAGCAAAAGCAGCCAAATATATTTGAGACACTATGCCTGCGCAAAATGGCTATGACTCAGCAACTTATTTCATGCTCAAGAAGAATGCAATATACAAAACACTTATTTTCCAATGAATCAAGCAAGAAGTAAATGAGACAATTGATCAATATTACATATGATTGAGACAACTGGCAATCAAATGTGACTTTGGTATTGTCGAACATGCCAAACGGCAAATAAAAACACAAATAACTGAAGGTTGCCTGTCTAGTTAAATGTGCAGAGAAGCACTTGAGAAAGACGGAAAGCTGTCAAAGCTGTTGGAGTTAGCAAGATCATTATCCCTTTAAGAGTCCAGAAATGCTGAAGTTGAGGCTGCCAACAGCAACTCTCACACTTCAAGCTCAAAGCCTGTGAACAGTGTTCACCACTCATGGGCCAGGCAACCACCTGTAAAGCAATGACAGCAATCTGGCAAACAGGATCATGACTTTTCCAAGCATTGCTTCCACTGTGGCAGTAATTGTTCACAACAGACAGTGTGTCCTGCTACTGGCAAGCTTGTGGAAAACTCAACCATTTTGCTTGCATTTTTCTGCTGTTCAACTGTTGAGACATACTACCAAAAGGGTGCCACGTAGGGGTATCACACCAAAAGGGCAAGACAATGAAGCCGATGTAGAGATAAATGACCCTGAATATGCTTTTGTGCTTTCTTCCAGACACAGCAACCAGCCACATAGATACAGGAGCATTTGTCAACTTCATGGCGGATAAAATGTTCAACAAATCTTCAGGACTGCCTCATCCTTTGCAAACCAGGGAATACAAAAATCTTCCCCTACAACAGTAACAAACCACTGAAAGCTCTTGGGACTTTTGAAACACCAGTCGCATTCAAAGACACCAGAATGAATGCTGTCATATCTTGAGAAAGTGGTACGCTCATCAGTTTCCAGACAGCAATGGATCTGTGCATTATTGCAGTCACATGCATAGTTCCTACATATACCAACAATGTTATTGAACTATATGCTGACCACTTCACGGGTATCAGCAACTGAAGAGTGCTACACGCAAGCTGCATGTCGATCCCAAGTTGTGTTCAGTCATGCGCCTACATAGACAAATACCATTCCATATTAGAAAACTGCCAGAGAAGGAACTTCAGTGCTTGCTTGACCTTTCCATCATCGAGAATGCTAGGGATGAATCCACCCCTTGGGTCTCACCCATACAAGTTGTCAAAAAACCCAAGAGTCATCCTCTGAAGACATTTCCATTTTTTAACAATAAACTGTGGCCACAGCTGCCAGGCTATCAAACCCCTCCACAGGATAACCTGTGGCCGTAGCTGTAGCCTGCTGATCCCTGTGGCTCCTGTCGGGGGTCGGTATAGGAGGCCTCGCGGGCTCCCCAGCCAGCTGCAAGCATGCCATCTCCAAGGCACCTGCCAGGCTTTGCCCTTGGCAGAGTTCCGTCCGCCACCAGGAATATCCTTGTGATGTCCCTAATCTGCCCGCAAGTGGGCACTAACATAGCCAAATTGGCTATCCACAACTGCCAGAGAGGAAACCCTTGCTGTTTCCAAGCCCGCCAACCTCATGCCCTCCCAATCCAACCTTCCACCCGGTCCTGCCGTCAAAGCCACCTCGGTGGGACTGGTAAAATTCCACTCTAAATTTCGATAAATTGAGCTGCAAAAGTAGAAGCCAGAGTAGGGATAATGGCCATAGACTCTATATGGGCAGGATAATGACTAGCACTATCTCTGAAGTGTCTATACTGGTGTCTTAGCTTTTCACTAATCTATAAATTACTTTGATGAATAGAGAACCTTATATCCAAGTTTGCTAATGGCACTAAGTTAGGTGGCACAGTATGTTGTATAGATGGGAACAGGAAGTTGCAAAGTGGCATTGATGAAGTGAGTGGGAGAACTGTGGCAGATGAAGTTCAATGTGGGAAAACATGAGGTTGTTCACTTTGAACCTAAGAAAGATAAGAGTATTTTCTAAATGGTGAGAAGCTAGAAACTGTGAAGGAGCAGAGAGATTTAGGGGTCCAAGTACATATATCGCTAAAAGCTAGTGGACAGGTACAAAAAGTAGTTATAAAGGCTAATGGAACATTGGCTTTTATTTCCCAGGGGGCTGGGATACTAATGGGTGGAAATTATGCTACAGTTGTAAAAACCTCTGGTTAGACCACATCTGAAGTATTGCATTGAGCTTTGGGTCTCCACCTCAGAAGGATATATTGGCCATGAAGCAGTACAGTGCAGATTTACCAGAATGATATTAGAGCTAAAAGGGTTATATTATGAGGACAGATTGCATAGACTAGGCTTGTCTTCCCTTGAGTATAGAAGATTAAGGGGTAAAATAATTGAGATTAAATTTTAAGATTTAATAGGGTATATAAGGAGGGCTGGTGGGCGAGTCCAACACAAGGAGGCATCACCTTAAAATTAGAGCTGGGCTGTTCAGAGGTGATGTCAGGTTGTTCACACAAAGAGTAGTGGAAATCTGGAACTCTGTGAAAAAGCTACTGAGGCTAGGTCAACTGAATTAGTTACAATGGAGATTGATAGATTTTTGTTTGGCAGAGGTATCAAGTGATATGGAAACAAGGCCAATAGATGGAGTTAAGATACAGATCAGCCACAATCTAATTGAATGGCAGAATATGTTCAAGGGGTCGAATAGCCTACTCCTGTGCCCATGTTCCCTTGAAAAATTCATTTAGATTGTTACATGTCCACCTGATTATTTATGTAAAGCAGAGCTTTGAGCCCATTGTTCCTATTAAATTCTGGCTACAAAATAGCTACGTAGTTATAGACATGACAGCATTTGATATTTTATTTTAATCATTACTAGAAATATTGTTTCCCCATTGTGAACTAAAAATGAAAGTGTATCTGGAGGAGTAGGGTAGTTCAACTCACCAATAAGCTCAGTAACTGGCATTGCCTTCTGCTGCTGAGTCATTTCATAGTTGAGATCCTTGTAAGCTATATCAATGGAAACAAAGTTTTCCCTAGGAGTGAAATAAATTATACTTTATTTATGTTCCACCAAAAACTGCTTTCTCTTGTAAAATGCAGTCAATATTTATTTAAGTCTGTGTAACCTTCTGCAAACTTGGATTGTTAATTTTGATTAACTGTGTGAGGCTGCTCTCGCCTGGTTCCATTGCTAATCTAATTGTAGCCAGGGAATCACCTGCTTCTCTTCCCACTCCCACACAGTTGCGTCTGTTATCCTCCAGGGATTTATCCCTAGCCCATCTTATTTCTCATCGACATGCTGCCCTCAGAAACATTTTACAAAAGCACAGCTTTAGTTTTCACATGTACGCTGAGGACGCCCAGCTGTAGCTTACCGCCACCTCTCTCACTCATCTACTGTTTCTACATTGTCAGACTGCTAATCTGACATCCAGTTCTGGATAAGCAGAAATATCCTCCAGCTAAACATTGGGAAGACTTTGGTTCCCACCACAAACTCTAATCCCTAGTTACTGACTCTATCCCACTTCCTGGCAGACGTCTGAAGCTAAACCTGACTGTTTGCAACCTTGGTGTATTCTCTGACCCTGAAATAAGCTTCCAACCACATATCCATCACTAAGACTGCCTATTTCTATCTCCATAACATTGTCAGTCTCTGTCTTTGCCTCAGCACATTTCCTGCTGAAACCCTCACCTATACATTTGTGACCTCTAAACTTGACTATTTCAACAAACTCCTGGCCTGCCTCCTACATTTTACTCTCCATAAACTTGGGACCATCCAAAATTCTACTGCCATGTCCTAATTCGCATCAAGTTCACCCATCACCGCTGGTTGTTGCTTCAATATGAGCTGCGCAACTGGATATCTATTGCAGTAATGCAAACAATGCTTGATGACTTACAAGCCTGTAAAGAACTAATCATTAGCAAATGTAAATTGATGAGAAATAAAGAAGTTTCTTGGTTACCATGTGTTTCACAGATTAAGCCGGAGAAATTATTTATAGTTCATTGGGTGTTTACTGTCCAGTGCAGATAATACTTTAGTGGAATAAACATTTAGCTAGCCAGAATGTTTGATTAATCATAATGAGCAGTAGCTCTGAGAGATGAAGGCTATGCAAATAATTGTTAAGTACACAGGAAATTCCATGGTTACAAAATACCAAACACTTCAGGGCATTTGCAATGGAACATAATGTTTCATCTGAAAAACTGTTAAATGGCTTCAGTACTGCTGCCAGAGCTAACAAACCAATTCTTCTAGTTTCTCTATCAACAAATTTCCTCAAGTTTTATTGTGTCTAATATTCCGTTTATAGTTAGGTTGTATGGTGTTTCAAATTCACATGCTTGCGATATTACCATTCTGGCTCTGGACTTTACCCAAGGCCTATATATAAGATAATATATATTACAATTGCAGTGCTGGCTCTTAAGAATGAGCTGAGAGTACTGGGTCCAGTTAAAAGGTCTGCCTATGGCAGCCCTTTGTGTTTTCCAACAGTGATGTTATACTCCTGGTGGAAGGGGACCAAATCATACTCACTACCGCTACAGAATGTACACTGCCTCTGTTACATTACAAAGCTACCTCTAAAAGTAATGTTCCTTCCAGAGATAATGCTGAACTACGAATAAATGATATCATAAAATGCCTAAATAAGCAAATTGTGATTTAAAGCACTCTTGCGAGTATTGCAGATTTGTGTTGAATTGCCTCTCACGCAATTGCAGACACACTTATGAATAGAAACAGTATCCAATTAATGTACTAAAAATGTTCTTCTTTCTTTCATTTTCCTTTCAGTTTTTTTTAAGATAGGTTGTGTGTGCACGGCAAGAAAGAATTAGAGGTTACAAAATTTTGCTTCATAGTGATGGTAGTTTTGGTGCGCCATCTTAGTGAGGGCATTAGTGTGGGCATTATGAGCATGCACTGAAAGTAGGCATAATAGGCAGATTGCGACATCACTCAGTGTTTAATGTTGATTTGACACCCTACCTGCCACGTCCAACCTTGCTGCTCTAGTTAACACAAACAGATACAGCTGAGCAGCACGAAGGACCCCTCCCCAACTCCTGCTCTGTGAGAGGAATCATCAACTACTTGCAGATTAGTTGCTTATTACTTTCTCCAGGCTGTGATTGTGTTTATAGAAGGGCTCAGTGCTTGGAGGAGTTGCTTAAAGATGGTGAAGACTGCAGGGAGAGGTGCTGCACATGGGTTGTGACTGCAGGGGCTCTGGGCACACCACTTGCTACCATTCTTGGGGGTTATGGTAGCAGTCCCTCTTCTGCAGCATGAGAGGGAGAGACAGATGAGTGGCAGCAAAGAGGAGGAGAATCTGCTCGCAGAGGGAGGTGGAGAAGGGGTCCCACCAGGAGGCCTGACTCACCTAGGGTCTTCTGGGAGTGCATTTCCTACCTCTACTGAAGCCAGACGCAATATGCTTGGCGGCTGTGCTTTATGAAGGAGGTGCTCACCGACCTCTGCCATCTTGCAGTCAGCTTCAAAGCTGTGCGAGGATGTTACAGTGAAGGTGACCATGGCCCTGAATTCCTATGCATTGAAATACTTCCAGGTTGGAGCAGGCAACACAGTTAACATCTGACTATTTGCTGTTTTTTTGCTGCATCAGAGTTGACGGATTGACAGAAGCTCTGTATGCTAAGGGAGGGGACTTCATTGTCTTCTCTCTGAACAGGGAGAAGCAGGTGGAACACGGATGTGGCTTTGCCAGGAGAATGGGCTTCCCACAGTGCAGGGTGCCATCAATGCATACTTGTGGCTTTGCTGGTGCCACATCGCAATGCTGAGAGGTAGCAGAACTAAAAAAGGTTAACATTCACTCAACGTGCAGGTGGTGTGTAGCTATGCCCAACACATCATGCTGGTGAATGCCTGTTATGCTGAAAGCAGTCATGATATATTCATCCTGCATCAGTCCGCTATTCCAGCAATCTTTCAAACCAGAGGGTGGTTACTAGGCAGCAAGGACTAGCCACATTACACCTGATTGATGATTCCCCTCTGAAACCCAATCACACATGGCCAGCACTCATATAATGACAGCCATGCTGCCATGAGGAACGCCATCAAGAAGATAATTTGTTGCTGAAACAAAGGTTCTACTGCCTTGACCGCTCTAGAAGATCCCTCCAGTATTCGCCAGAGTGGGTAGTCCCTATTCGTGGTGGTACACTGCATTCTCCACTACCTGGCCATCATGAAAGCACAGTCCTTGCCACCATAGATTTGACAAGCACCTCAGGAGGAGGAGGAAGAGAAGGAGGAGGCAGCCAGCACATCCACTTTCAGACGGGCTGTCCCTGAGTGTCTAATTCGACTCCAGTTCATCCGAAGATAGCCGCAGTCCAACAGTCACATATCTCCTACTTCTGGCTTCTAAGTCCTATGTTCCTATCTTATCATCCCTCTCTTGGCTAAATTTCTGAATTAAAAACCACCAGAAAACAACCAATCCATGCCAACTTCATGCAATAAAACATCCAATATTCCATATAGAACTCAAATAATCATCCTTGTGCATTTCCTTGGGGCTTATCCATTGTCTGGCCTAGTGCTCATATGCAGTGCTATCCCTGTGGCTGCAGCAGAGCAAGTGGAAGATAGCTTTGCAGGATGCCCTCGAACAGCTCTGGGCATAGAAGGCTGGGATTTAGACTGCATCATCTTGGCATGGGCAGCAGCAGCCTTGGCTGGCTGGCTGGCTGACGGGCAACAGGTAAAGGCACTGGTGGCATGGCATTGGCGGAAGCACGAAAGCTGTCATCCTGAGAGAGGACAGCAGGTTTGGGCTTCATGGAGCCATTGCCACTTTCCGGGATGGCAGCCCAGCAATCCGAGTAATCTGTGAGAGCCTGCAAACCCCTTTCAACACAGGCATCTGTAGCGATAATGGCAGCAGTCTGAGTCTGCATGGCAATAAATTGAGATTTTATGACCTCAATCTGAGATTCAACTGAAGCACTCAGACATTGTGCTCCAATGTAAACTGAGCCATCAGCCATCAGAACATTGTATTGGCTCCACAAGTGCTATCATGGAATTGGCCACCACTTTCACGTTAGAAAGGTTAGGCTTCAAACTCTGTGTGGAGCCCAGTGCCAAGTTGGAGCTGGATTCTTCTATGCTCCTTGATAGTGACAGCAGCCTTTCTGACAGTCTGCCATTGCACCAAGCACTTCTTTGTGCATGCTGATCAACGTTTTTCTGTGCTCTGCCCCAACGATGTGCTCATCTGTGTCCTCTGCAGCAGAACCCTTGAGTGGCCTCACACTCCATGGAACTGGCACCTGCATGATCCTTTTCCCTCTAGCCTGGCTACAGCCCACTCATGCCCAGTGACTAACCACATGCCAATCCCGCCTCAGTGCTATCCTTTAAAGTATCTCCAGTGTCAGTATCTGAGATGGTGAGCGCTGTGTGAGTCAGGTCGAGTGATGGTGTTTTTTCCTCATCAGGTTCTTTTCCCTCTAAGCCTTCAGCTTCTTGCACTGCTGGTTGGCCAAGTGGCAGTTCTTGGATGCCTGAAGGCATAAAGGCATAAGGGTAGGTTCTGGGTAAGGGAAGTATTAGAATTAGAACATTACAGCGCAGTACAGGCCCTTCGGCCCTCGATGTTGTGCCGACCTGTGAAACCATCTGACCTACACTATTCCATTTTCATCCATATGTCTATCCAATGACCACTTAAATGCTCTTAAAGTTGGCGAGTCTACTACTGTTGCAGGCAGGGCGTTCCACGCCCCTACTACTCTCTGAGTAAAGAAACTACCTCTAACATCTGTCCTATATCTATCACCCCTCAACTTAAAGCTATGTCCCCTCGTGTTTGCCATCACCATCCGAGGAAAAAGACTCTCACTATCCACCCTATCTAACCCTCTGATTATCTTATATGTCTCTATTAAGTCTCCTCTCCTCCTCCTTCTCTCCAACGAAAACAACCTCAAGTCCCTCAGCCTTTCCTCGTAAGACCTTCCCTCCATACCAGGCAACATCCTAGTAAATCTCCTCTGCACCCTTTCCAAAGCTTCCACATCCTTCCTATAATGCGGTGACCAGAACTGCACGCAATACTCCAGGTGCGGTCTCACCAGAGTTTTGTACAGCTGCAGCATGACCTCGTGGCTCCGAAACTCGATCCCCCTACTAATAAAAGCTAACACACCACATGCCTTCTTAACAGCCCTATTAACCTGGGTAGCAACTTTCAGGGATTTATGTACCTGGACACCAAGATCTCTCTGCTCATCTACACTACCAAGAATCTTCCCATTAGCCCAGTACTCTGCATTCCTGTTACTGCTTCCAAAGTGAATCACCTCACACTTTTCCGCATTAAACTCCATTTGCCATCTCTCAGCCCAGCTCTGCAGCCTATCTATGTCCCTCTGTACCCTACAACATCCTTCGGCACTATCCACAACTCCATCGACCTTAGTGTCATCCAGAAATTTACTAACCCACCCTTCTACACCCTCTTCCAGGTCATTTCTAAAAATGACAAACAGCAGTGGCCCCAAAACAGATCCTTGCGGTACACCACTAGTAACTAAACTCCAGGATGAACATTTGCCATCAACCACCACCCTCTGTCTTCTTTCAGCTAGCCAATTTCTGATCCAAAGCTCTAAATCACCTTCAACCCCATACTTCCGTATTTTCTGCAATAGCCTACCGTGGGGAACCTTATCAAACGCCTTACTGAAATCCATATACAGCACATCCACTGCTTTACCCTCATCCACCTGTTTGGTCACCTTCTCGAAAAACTCAATAAGGTTTGTGAGGCACGACCTACCCTTCACAAAACCGTGCTGACTATCGCTAATGAACTTATTCTTTTCAAGATGATTATAAATCCTGTCTCTTATAACCTTTTCCAACATTTTACCCACAACCGAAGTAAGGCTCACAGGTCTATAATTACCAGGGCTGTCTCTACTCCCCGTCTTGAACAAGGGGGCAACAGTTGCTATCCTCCAGTCTTCCGGCACTATTCCTGTCGACAATGACGACATAAAGATCAAGGACAAAGGCTCTGCAATCTCCTCCCTGGCTTCCCAGAGAATCCTAGGATAAATCCCATCTGGCCCAGGGGACTTATCTATTTTCACACTTTGCAAAATTGCTAACACCTCCTCCTTGTGAACCTCAATCCCATCTAGCCTAGTAGTCTGAATCTCAGTATTCTCCTCGACAACATTTTCTTTCTCTACTGTAAATACTGACGCAAAATATTCATTTAACGCTTCCCCTATCTCCTCTGATTCCACACACAACTTCCCACTACTATCCTTGATTGGCCCTAATCTAACTCTAGTCATTCTTTTATTCCTGATATACCTATAGAAAGCCTTAGGGTTTTCCTTGATCCTATCTGCCAATGACTTCTCGCGTCCTCTCCTTGCTCTTCTTAGCTCTCCCTTTAGATCCTTCCTGGCTAGCTTGTAACTCTCAAGCGCCCTAACTGAGCCTTCACGTCTCATCCTAACATAAGCCTTCTTCTTCCTTTTGACAAGCGCTTCAACTTCTTTAGTAAACCACGGCTCCCTCGCTCGACAACTTCCTCCCTGCCTGACAGGTACATATTTATCAAGGACACGCAGTAGCTGCTCCTTGAATAAGCTCCACATTTCGATTGTGCCCATCCCCTGCAGTTTCCTTCCCCATCCTACGCATCCTAAATCTTGCCTAATCGCATCATAATTTCCTTTCCCCCAGCTATAATTCTTGCCCTGCGGTATATACCTGTCCCTGCCCATCGCTAAGGTAAACCTAACCGAATTGTGATCACTATCACCAAAGTGCTCACCTACATCTAAATCTAACACCTGGCCGGGTTCATTACCCAGTACCAAATCCAATGTGGTATCGCCCCTGGTTGGCCTGTTTACATACTGTGTCAGAAAACCCTCCTGCACACACTGGACAAAAACTGACCCATCTAAAGTACTCGAACTATAGTATTTCCAGTCAATATTTGGACAGTTAAAGTCCCCCATAACAACTACCCTGTTACTCTCGCCCCTGTCGAGAATCATCTTCGCTATCCTTTCCTCTACATCTCTGGAACTATTCGGAGGTCTATAGAAGACTCCCAACAGGGTGACCTCTCCTCTCCTGTTTCTAAGTGGTGGGTGGTTGGCAGGGGTGGGGGTGGGTGGTTGGCGGGGGTGGGTGGTTGGCGGGGGTGGGGGGGTGGTTGGCCGGGGTGGGTGGTTGGCAGGGGTGGAGGGGGGTGGGGGTGTAGTGTGGTGGCAGAAGCAAGAGATGCATGTTTACACCATTTGCAGATAGTAAATCATAATAGACTGTGGGGATGAGGGTGAACTGGGATATGAGAAGGCAACAACATATCATCATCCTCGATGGTTTCAGCCCCACCTCTGGCTACTGCCTCAGTGATGGCCACTCGAGTTATTTGCAGCACCGTGTCCTCAATGCGGGTAAGCACTTGCAGTGATGCCTATACCTGCTAGTGAGCTGCTGCTGCCACCTATTATGGACCACCTTGTACTGCAAAAGAAAGGGAAGTTTGTCAGTGAGTGTGGTGCAATCTGTTAGGGTGTTGTGCCTCCCACAGTGTGTCCAAGCTGTGAGATTTGAGTATGCAACTTGCAGCAGTGCTAAGTGCGTGAAGGTGATGTGAGGCTATGACTGTGAGATGTAAGTCATGGTTGATAGAGATTGTTGGTAGGCAAGTGAAAGGGCTATGATGAATGGAGCAGTGTGTGAGTTTAGTGGTGCAGTTGGTAGAATATGGTATGTGAGGATGCATTCACTGACCTTGACCACTCGTGTGAGGTCATTACACTTCTTGCATCACTGCATATTGATCACAATGGCTACCTGTTCGACTGCCATCTTAGTTCCTGTCTGGATGGCATCCCAACACCACCACCCACCCCCGCAACCCCCCTGTCACCAAAGGGAATGGAGCTCTCCCCTCGTGCCACATCCTCCTTCGAGGCCTCCAGCACAGCATCCAAGAACCTTGCAGCATGCCTGTTGCACCATTTCTGTAGATTCTTGCTGGTCTTCAATTCTTTGGTAACCAGTTCCAACCCTGATACTGCCAGAATGCACCTCGGCTTGAAGAGCCACAGCTTGGCTTTAAGTAGTGTGGGCTAGCTTTACATGGTGTTAGCCTCGCCTGAATCTGGGCCCCCTGCTGAGGCGCGCAGCCACTCAGCAGCATGTTTAGCACTGGGTTGCACACCACAATCATTATGGTTAGCGGGCAGCATAAAGTTTGCGTGCTGCCTGCCTTGCTATGAAGGGGCACAGGTTAACTACAATGCCTGCACCCAATTTCAGAGGCTATCCAATTTATCCCTCATAACATTTAAGAAGAGAAACTGATAATTCGCAATGCTGGAGCAGAGCAGTGGACAGAGCATTGGTGGGAGCAGAGCAGTGGGCAGAAAAATGTGCAGAAGAGAACAGTGAACAAAGCAATGACAGATCAGATCAGTGGACAGAGCAGTGCATTGGAGAAAGCAGAACAGTGGTCAGAGCAGGGCAATGAACAGAACAGAACAGGGAAAAAAGCACTGGACAGAACAACAACAAAAGTGAGCTTTAACATAGTAAAACATCCCAAGGTTTATAGATTTTTGTTATCCAAAGATATTAAACGTATGGGGCAAAGTTGGGTATATGGAGTTAGGTCACAGAGCAGCCGTGATCTCACTGAATAGTGAATAGGCCCGAAAGGCTAAATGGCCTACACCTATTCCTAAGTTTCTAAGGTGAATTGCAATTACTGGCAACACCTATGCAATCATATTCAGCTGGCCTCCGACACCGGAAACATCAGAGGAATGTATGATGGCATTAAGAGAGCCTTTGGGCCAACCATCAAGAAGATCGCCCCCCTCAAGTCTAAATCAGGGGAAACGATTACTGGCCAACGCAAGCAGATGGACCGCTGGGAGCAGTACTACTTAGAACTGTACTCCAGGGAAAATGTTGTCACTGAGACCGCCCTCAATGCAGCACAGTCTTTGCCAGTCATGGATGAGCTGGTCGAACAGCCAACAAAATCGGACCTCAGTGATGCCACTGATTCTCTAGCCAGTGAAAAAGCCCCTGGAAAGGACAGCATTACCCCTGAAATAATCAAGAGTGGCAAGCCTGCTATACTCTCCGCACTCCATGAACTGCTTTGCCTGTGCTGGGATGAGGGAGCAGTACCACAGGACATGCACAATGCCAATATCATCACCCTCTATAAGAACAAGGGTGACCGTGGTGACTGCAACAACTACCATGGAATCTCCCTGCTCAGCATATCGGGGAAAGTCTTCACTCGAGTTGTTTCAAACAGGCTCCAGAAGCTGGTTGAGCGTGTCTACCCTGAGGCACAGTGTGGCTTTTGAGCAGAGAGATCCACCATTAACACGCTGTTCTCCCTTCGCCAGCTACAGAAGAAATTCCGTGAACAACAGATGCCCCTCTACGATGCTTTCATTGATCTCACCAAAGCCTTTGACCTTGTCAGCAGACGTGGTCTCTTCAGACTACTAGCAAAGATCGGATGTCCACCAAAGGTACTAAGTATCATCATCTCGTTCCATGACAATATGAAAGGCACAATTCAGCATAGCATGTGACAGCAGCAGTGAGAAGAAGATCCCAAACAGTGTAGGTGCCTCATCAGACCCCTTTCCTATCCTGAGTGGCGTGAAACAGGGCTCTGTTCTCACACCTACACTGTTTGGGATCTTCTTCTCACTGCTGCTGTCACATGCGTTCAAGTCTTCAGAAGAAGGAATTTTCCTCCACACAAGATCAGATGGTAGGTTGTTCAACCTTGCCCGTCTCATAGCGAAGACCAAAGTACAGAAAGTCCTCATCAGGGAACTCCTCTTTGCTGACGATGCTGCATTAACATCCCACACAGAAGAGTGTCTGCAGAGACTCATCGACAGGATATCGGCTGCCTGCAACAAATTTGGCCTAACCATCAGCCTCAAGAAAACGAACATCATGGGACAGGACGTCAGAAATGCTCCATCCATCAATATTGGCGACCACGCTCTGGAAGTGGTACAAGAGTTCACCTACCTAGGCTCAACAATTAAACGTTTTTCAAGTGTTGAAGATGCAAGACCAGCCAAAAGATCATTGGGATATTCAAGTCCAGAGGTAACAAAGACATTGATGAGGGTTTCAGAAGCAGATGAGCTGTGGATAGAGCAATGCTGGAGCAGTGCATTGGAAAAAGCAAGACAGAGCAGTAGAGTGGGCAGTGCAGTGTTGCAGTAATGCAGTACTCCAGTGCTGTGGATGGAGTAATTCTGGAGCAGTGCACTGGATAGAGCAATTTACAGAGCAGTGCTGGAGTAATGCAGTGATGCAGGATGTTATAGCATTGCACTTGTAGCATCACTAAGCTACCTGTGGGGATGTGGCATGCAAAAGTAAGCCACCTCTAACTGGGTCTTAGGATAATAGCTGGTGATTTAAAATAGGAGATATTACAGGTTTCACCCTCTCCACTCCAGTGATTTCTCTATTTTAGTCTCACTGCTGAAGGAACAGCTGGGGTGGTGATACATAGAGCAGAGAACAACTACCTCAATAATGGCATTGGAAAAATCAGCAGCAAAGTCATCATGAGACATTGTCAATCATACAATAGTACAGCACAGAAGGAGGCCATTCAGTCCAGCAAGTCTGCGCTGCCTCTTCTAAAAGCAATCCAGTTAGTCCCACTACTTGGTTCAAAACATGACGCGAGCTCGAGGAACAAACCTCATCTTCTGATTAGGCACCTTACAGCCTTCAGGACTCAACACTGAGTTCAACAATTTCAGACCATGACACCATTTTGATTGTGATTTTCTTTTTACCATGTACTGGTCTTAAACTTGCTTTTCATGTTTTTGCTTTCAGACAGAGCTGTTCATTATTCTGCCATTAACACTGTCTCTTGACAAATGCTTTGGCTTTTACTACAACTATTACCCTTTGCCTTTTGTTTCAGGACATCTTTGTCATTTAATCTCTCCCTCCCTCCACTCTATCACACATCTTCCCTTTTGTTACTCTTCCCCCAAGACCTATTACATTTATAACCATTGCCAGTTCTGATGAAAGATCGCAGACCTGAAACGTTAACTCTGTTTCTCTCTCTGCAGATGCTTCCAGACCTGCTGAGTATTTCCAGCACTTTCAGTTTTTATTTCAAAAGTGCTTCATTGGCTGTAAAGCACTTTGGGACGTCTTATGGTTATACATTCAAGTCTTTCTTTTTTCTTCTTTCTTTATAGAGTCATAATGGAGTCATAGGCTGGAATTTTAAGGGTCCTTTGAGGACAGGCTCGGAGAAGGGGTGGGGGGAGGGGGATGGTGAATATCGTGTTCCGACACCTTCATGTCAGATCTAGATTTTCCAAGGGGTGGATGGCATGGTGGGAGGACAGCGCATCTCAATGCAGTGAAAAGGTAATTAAGGCAATTAAATTGCCAACTGAAAGCTATTTTAAGGAGTTTTTGAATTTTAGCATATGAACATAAGAAATAGGAGCCATACAGCCCATAGAGCCTGCTCCGTCATTCAATACGATCATAACTGACCTTCAGCTTCAGCTCCACTTTCCTGCCTGCTCCCCACATCCCTTTTCCAGAAAATGCACAGGAATCATGGGGCTTCAGAGTCTCGGCAGGTATATGGCCGCAGCAAGAAAATGAGAGGGCAGTGCTGGCTTCACTTGTCAGCCATCGGGTGAGACGGCATGCCTTAGCAGGGAGGGTGGAGCAGCATAGGCATCAGATATCACTGTCAGGAGTGCCAGCACTGCAGGGCGTGCCACTAGAGTACCTTCTGGGAATTGGCACTTGTGTGGGTTAAAACTGGAGGAGGAGGGAATGGGATGGGGTGAGTGGAGGAGGCGTCTGGGTAAGAGGCCCTGGAAACTGAGAGTGCCCATCTGCCGTGGGCATTGTACACTCAGGAGGTGGGGCCTTTAGGGAGGAGGAATAGCAGAGAAGGTGAGAGCTACAGTCCAGGCAGCGGGATATCAGCAACCCCAGGTCCAACTTGATCATTAGCCTCTGGTAGGGAGACAGTAGAAGGGCGCAGAAGGAAACCGAGCAGCCTCCTGCCCACCGAAGAGGGTACCCTGCAGTGAGAGCCTACAGTCAGAGGATGAGCTACTTTTAAATATCCAAGCAGCAGAGTCACTGAAGACGGCGCCCCTCCAGAGAGGCCATCACAGATCTGTGTGCCATGATGACGGACGAGCTGAGCCCCAATGGTAGTGGTGGCCGCCCAATGCCAGTGGCGCTAAAGGTCACCATGGAGATGAACTTCTATGTCTCTGTTTCTTTCCAGGGACCCACCGGAGATATGTGTGGGATCTCTGTGGCACATCAATGCATCAAGGTGGTGACCAATGCCCTCTTCAAGAGGGCCAGCCAATACATCCATTTTTGCATGGATTTGGACAGTCAAGCTGAGAGAGCCATCTATTTTGGGGTGATCACCGGATTTTCAGGGTTGGATCGACTGCACACAAATGGCCATTAAGGATCCCAGAGGCCAGCCAGCGGTCTTCATTAACAGGAAGGGATACCACTCACTAAATGTACAGCTGATCTGCAGGCACTGAAAACGGATCATGCAGGTGTGCATGTAACCCTGGAAGCTGTAAGAAATAATGGCTTTACTAAAATTTAACTCGATGTTGAAACTTGACCATATTCACCATCATGCCCTGTGAAGAGCCAGTAAACAGTGCTGAGAGAAGGATTTCTTATTTTTAAAGTATAATGGCTGATCTGTGACAGGAACTGCAAGGAGACAGTTAACGCTATCAGAAAGGAACAAAGGCGTTCCAATTAAAGGAGATATCTGTCCAAAATAATGAGCCACAAGGCCTTGATAAGTCCCACAAGAGTAAGATAACATAGAACTTAAAGATCTGTTGACTTCTTCTGAAAACGCCTTTATGTGGAAGTTGGCCAGCTCAATGGATGAGGCTTACAGCCAATCCATGATCTCCAACTGTTGCAGCTGTTCTTCACATGATGGAAAATTACTGAAGGAGGCCAGATACAATGGATGGCACTGGGGCAGACTTTCTCAAACAAAGAGGTCAGCATGTGATTGGACATTTGGCCTGAGATAAATACCAACTAGACAATATACCGCTGTCAGTATGATATCTTGTCCCTCCCAAAAATGAAGAGTTTTTTTTAATTCATTCATGGGATGTGGGCAGCGCTGGCCAGGCTAGCATTTATTGCCCATCCCTAATTGTCCTTGAGAAAGTGGTGGTGAGCTGCCTTCTTGAACCACTGCAGTGCTTGTGGAGTAGGTACACCAACAGTGCTGTTAGGAAGGGAGTTCCAGGATTTTGACCCAGCGACAGTGAAGGAATGGCGATATAGATCCAAGTCACAATGATGTGTGGCTTGGAGGGGAACTTGTAGGTGGTGGTGTTCCCATATATCTGCTGCCCTTGTCCTTCTAGGTGGTAGAGGTCACAGGTTGGAAGGTGCTGTTGAAGGAGTTTTAGTAAGTTGCTGCAATGCATCTTGTGGATGGTACACACTGCTGCCACTGGTGGTGATGGGAGTGAGTGTTGAAGGTGGTGGATGGGGCTGCTTTGTCCTGGATGGTGTCGAGCTTCTTGAGTGTTGTTGGAGCTGCATCCATCCAGCAAGTGGAGAGTATTTCATCACACTCTTGACTTGAGCCTTGTAGATGGTGGACAGGCATTGAGGTGAGTTACTTGCCGCAGAATTCCCAGCCTCTGACCTGCTCTTGTAGCCACAGTATTAATGTGGCTGGTCCAGTTCAATTTCTAGTCAATGGTAACCCCCAGGATGGGGGATTCAGTGATGGTAATGCCATTGACCATCAATGGGAGATGGTTAGATTCTCTCTTGTTTGAGATAATCATTGCCTGGCACTTGTGTGGCACAATTGTTACTTGCTACTTATCAGCCCAAGCCTGGATGTTGTCCAGGTCTTGTTGCATATGGACATGGGCTGCCTCAGTATCTAAGGAGTTGTGAATGGTACTGAACATTGTGCAATCATCAGTGAACATTTCCGCTTCTGACGGAGGGAAGATTATTGTTGAAGATGATTGAGCCTAGGTCACTACCCTGAGGAACTCCTGCAGTGATGTCCTGGGACTGAGATTATTGACCTCCAACAACTAAAACCATCTTTTTTTGTGCTAGGTATGACTCCAACCAGTGGAAAGATTTCCCCCTGATTCATATTTACTCCAGTTTTGCTAGGGCTCCTTGATGCCAAACTCAGTTAAATGCTGTCTTGATATCATGGGCAGTCATTCTCACCTCACCTCTGGAGTTTAGTTCTTTTGTCCGTGTTTGGCAAGGCTGTAATGAGGTCAGGAGCTGAGTCGCCCTGGCAAAACCCAAACTGCGTGTCAGTGAGCAGGTTATTGCGGAGCAAGTGCCGCTTGATAGCACTGTCGATGACCCCTTCCATCACTTTGCTGATGATCGAGAATAGACTGATAAGGTGGTAATTGGCAGGGTTGGATTTATCCTGCTTTTTGCCCAGGACATACATGGGCAATTTTCCAGATTGCGCGGTAGATGCCAGTGTTGTAGCTGTACTGGAACAGCTTGGCAAGGAGCACAACTAGTTCTGAAGCACAAGTCTTCATGACTATTGCCAGAATGTTGTCAGGGCCCATAGCCTTTGCAGTAACTAGTGCCTTCAGTCATTTCTTGATATCACGTGGAATGAATTGGATTGGTTGAAGACTGGCATCTGTGATGCTGGGGACTTCAGGAGGAGGCTGAGATGAATTAGCCACTCGCTAATTGGCACTGGCATGAATTAGCCACTGGCAGAAGATGGATGCAAATGCTTCAGCCTTGTCTTTTGCACTGATGTGCTGGGCTCCCCCATCGTTGAGGATGGGGTTATTTGTGGAGTGTCATCCTCCTGTTAGTTGTTTAATTGTCTACCACCATTCATGACTGGGTATGGCAAGACTGCAGAGCTTAGATCTGATCCGTTGGCTGTGGGAGAGCTTAGCCCTGTCTATCGCATGCTGCTTACGCTGTTTGGTTTCACCAGGCTGACACCTCATTTTTAGGTGCTGCTCCTGCACTCTTCAGGGTTGGTCTCCTGGCTTGATGGTAAGGGTAGAGTGGGGGATATGCTGGGTCATGAGATTACAGATTGTGGTTGAATACAATTCTGCTGCTGCTGATGGCCAGAGCACCTCATGGATGCCCAGTTTTGAGTAGCACGGTGGTAGTGCCACACAACTCAATGGTAGATAGCCTCAATGTGAAGACGGGACTTCATCTCCAATTTCAGAGAAACTTTAATGTTTCAACTGGAGGGGAAGGAATGACTTGGTCAGTCACTAGGAAACTACAATCAACAGGAAGAAGTGACTGCTCTTAGGTGATTGTATGTAATTTGCTTGCTTCTTCCTTTGGGAATAAATAGTTCACAGTAGGGTAGAACATCGTATTGCATGATTTTTAGATATTTGGATTAACTCAATAAAGTTTGATAACTGACTCAGTGTGTTGAGTGTATTCCATTATTTCTGTAATTCTCGTGTCCAAGCTGGAATAAGTAGACTAAAAAGTTCCACAAAGCAGCCAGGATACCTACATACTAAGGCAGCCCTAGGTGCCCAAACTTTTCACTTCCCCTCTGTGCCTTCAAGGATGGATTCTGCGAGGCAAGGGCTATCCACTAAAGAGATGGCTACTTGCGCCTGTGAGGAACCCAAGCACGGATGCAGAGGAGAGGTACAACAGCTGTCATGGGAAAACCAAGAGACCATTATGCAGGCCAAAGGTCTCAGAATGTGTGATTCAGGTGCCTGGATCGATCCAGTGGCAACCTTCACTATGCCCAGCAAGGATCTTGCGTGGTCTGCTGTGCTCTGCACAACCTGGTGCTACAGAAGGGAGAGCAATTAAACAATGAGGATATAGTAAAGTGCAATGCCTCCTCAGATGATAAAGATGTGGAGGAAGCTGCTGACCAGGCAATGCATCATGAAGGACCCAGGGACCACAAGAAAGGCGCAATGAGAAAGGCGCAAGGGAGGATCGGGACGCGTTTACAATGATCCTTGCTACCTGATCCGCCTTTCCAATAAAGCTTCACCTTTCTGCTGCACTTTTGCTGTTTCCTTCATTTAACATCCTATCTTCCTGTGCCCAGTAATACCTCGCTCTTTGGCATGGGAAAAGCAAAGACCACACGCAATATGATCCCTCTTCTTAAATCTCTTACATGTGCTGCTACAAGGTGCTCCCCCTGCGCTGTCAGCTGAGACAGAGGCAGGCTGCTGACCTTGTTGCCCCATGGCTTGGGATGACCTTGGTGGTTGTGATCTGGCTGCCTGAGACCTCAAGGGCCCCGGCATACAGAGGGGCTCCTGAACAGGTGTAGGAGCTTCCTCTGTTGTCTCAGCTACATGAGGCACTGATGTCACTGGCAGAGAGGCTGAGGAGCTGCTGTCCGCACCAGGAGCGCCCCGCGAGGAGCACCTGAATGCAGAAGGCAGCTGCTTTTCCTCCCTTACAAGGCACACTTGCACCTCCCCGCTGACCTGAGCAGTCCGAAGACCTGGCAGCGAAGCCAGGTGCTTTGTCTCCCTCTTGCCAAGCCATTGATGCACAAGGCTCATGGACTCTGCATTGGTGTGAAGATCTGTGCACATCGCCGGCATCCACTGAGTGATTTGCTGGATCTGGCTTTCCATGAGAGTCGCCAATCTCTCAATGGAGGAAGCCACCAGTGCAGACGAGAGGAAAATGGCCACACTCGTTGCCTGGATGGACTCCTCCACTGTCCGAGCATCTACGACCTTACTGACGACGCCAGAGGCACATCATCATGCTGACCCCGAATCTGAACGTGAACGGAGACCCATTGACATGGGAGTATCTGCACTGGTGGAGGAATGATGTGATGGTGCACCCTCTGAGATCCCCTCCTCCTCCTCGGAGGTGGGCAGCTGTCCCCGGTTGCTGCACACCCCGCATTTGTTGATGACCTGCACAAGAGAAAAGATAAATTAAAGGGTTTTGCACTTCCCACCACACCCTTCCAACTACTACTAGTGTGGCGATGCATGTGTCCAGTGGAGGAAACAGGCGCACCATGCCTCCTGTTCACCAAACGCTCCCTTGTGCACATCGATGAGGCTCCTCACTCTCTGTGATTGCACTCCTATCTCACCATCTGCGATGCAATGGCCACCATGCTGCCCTGCCAATTCCAATGCCTCTTCCTCCTCCATTGGTGTCAGGATAGCTCAGAAAGGGATCCCGCTGCCAGACTGGGCTGTTTCCTTCGCTTTAGTCATCCAGCAAAGACAAGCACGATGCCTAAGCTTGTGGCAGCCTAGAGATCCATAATGCGGCATATGAATGCCTACTGCAGGTGGGCACTCTGGAGCGACCTTCCTACAGTCAACACGGACAAATGAGTGCCCATTGACCAAGATACAGCCATGTCTCTGACAGGATATGCTGCTGCCTGACCCCATTGCCACTGAACGGGTGGGCATTCCCTCTCCACCAACTCACCCTCACACGTCAGCACATGTAGGCCCCTAAGGGAAGTGAGGTGTGGAATACTCACCTTGGCTGAACGAATAAGGTCATCACCCGCTGTGTAAAAAAAGCTTTTCCTCACATTCCCCTTGCATTTCTTGCCCAAAATCTGTGTCGCCTAGTCCTTGTACCATCAGTTAATGGGAACAGCTTTTCTTTGTCTACCTTATCTAAACCTGTTATAATCTTGTACATTTAGTTATAGCCATAGACTATGAAATTTCTATTTGATCAAATTTTATCAAATATTCTTTTCTATCAAATCTCCCAAGTTCCTTTGCTCCAAGGAGAACAACCCCAGCTTCTCCAACCTAATCTTGTAGCTAAATTCCCTCATCTCTTGAACCATTCTGATAAATCTCCTCTGCACCCTCTCAAGGACCTTCACATCCTTCCTAAAGTGTGGTGACCAGAACTGGATGCAATACTCAAATTGTGGCCTAACCAGAGCTTTATAAAGGTACAGCATAACTTATTTGCTTTTGTACTCAATACCTCTATTTAGGAAGCCCAAGATCCTATATGCTTTCCTAACTACTCTCTCAATATGTCCTGCACACTTTTGACAACTGTGCCATGAAGTCTATATTGCCTCCCTGTAGCCCTTCTGCCAAATGTATCACTTCTCTGTGTTAAATACTATCTGCCACTTGTCTGCCCATTCTTCTATCTATATCCTGTTGCAGTCAATTTGTATCATCCTCACTGTTTGCCATAACTCCAAATTTGGTATCATTGGCAAATTTTGAAATGTTATTCTGTATTCCAATATCCAAGTCATTTATATATATAAAAAAAAACAGTAGTCCTCGCACTGACCCTTGGGGAACACCACTGCCTCCCATCCTCCAGTCTGAAAAATAGCCATTTACCACGACTCACTGTTTTCTGTCTTTAAGCCAATTTTTTATCCAAGCTGACATTGACCCTCCTATTCCATGAGCCACAATTTTAGTAACCAGCCTTTTATCGGTTATTTTGTCAAATGCTTTCTAAAAATTCATATCGACAATACCCACTTGGATTCCCTTCATCAACCTTTTCTGCTACTTCATCCAAAAATTCAATTCAATTAATCAAGCATGATCTGCCTTTTACAAACTTGTGTGGTTCTCCTTAATTAATTCAAACCTCTCCAAATGCTTGTTGACTTTTTCCCTGATTATTCTTTCCAAAACTTTACCCACTGGTGATGTTAAAGAGACTGGTCTCCAGTTACAAGGAATGTCCTTATACCCTGTCTTGAATAAGAGCATCACATTTGCCATGTTCGAATCCTTTGACACCTCCCCTATATTTAGGGAAGATTGGAAGTTTATGGCAAGTCCTTCCACTATCTTCACCCTCATTTCCTTTAGCAACCTGGGATGTGAGCCATCTGGACCAGGCAACTTATCCATTATACGCATAGTCAGCCTTTCCAGTGCATCCTTCCTATCAATTTTCACCCCATCCATTACATCTACCATTTTTGCTTCTACCAATATTTTATCACAAATACACCAATACAAAGTACGCATTAAGTATTCTAGCCTTGCCCTGCGCCTCTAAGCCTCTTTGTCCCTATCAGGTTGCAGCCCATCTTTTACTGCCTGACTGCTATTTACATGCCAGTAGAAGATTTTTGGGTTACCTTTTATGTTAACTGCCAGTATGTTCTCATGTTCTATCTTTGCCAGTCTTCTTTTCCTCTTCATTTCCCCTCTCAACTTATTGTATTTGGTTTCGTTCTCAGTTGAAGAATTCACCTAACAGGCATCCTACACCCTCTTTTTTTTGTTTCTTCATATTTTCTATCTACCACGTCATCCAAGAACCTCTGGCTTTGGTTTCCCTACTTTTTGCTCTTGTTGGAATGTACTGAGCCTGTAGCTGAACCATCTCCTCCTTAAAGATCTCCCATTGTTCCATTATAGTGTTTCCTGAGAGGGGAAATGAAGAGGAAAAGAAGACTGGCAAAGAGAGAACATGAGAACATACTGGCAGTTAACATAAAAGGTAACCCAAAAATCTTCTACTGGCATGTAAATAGCAGTCAGGCAGTAAAAGATGGGCTGCAACCTGATAGGGAGGAAGTTGTCGAGCGAGGGAGCCGTGGTTTACTAAAGAAGTTGAAGCGCTTGTCAAGAGGAAGAAGAAGGCTTATGCTAGGATGAGACGTGAAGGCTCAGTTAGGGCGCTTGAGAGCTACAAGCTAGCCAGGAAGGATCTAAAGGGAGAGCTAAGAAGAGCAAGGAGAGGACACGAGAAGTCATTGGCGGATAGGATCAGGGAAAACCTTAAGGCTTTCTATAGGTATATCAAGAATAAAGGAATGACTAGAGTTAGATTAGGGCCAATCAAGGATAGTAGTGGGAAGTTGTGTGTGGAATCAGAGGAGATAGGGGAAGTGTTAAATGAATATTTGCGTCAGTATTTACAGTAGAGAATGAAAATGTTGTTGAGGAGAATACTGAGATTCAGGCTACTAGGCTAGATGGAATTGAGGTTCACAAGGAGGAGGTGTTATCAATTTTGGAAAGTGTGAAAATAGATAAGTCCCCTGGGCCAGATGGGATTTATCCTAGGATTCTCTGGGAAGCTAGGGAGGAGATTGCAGAGCCTTTGTCCTTGATCTTTATGTCGTCATTGTCGACAGGAATAGTGCCGGAAGACTGGAGGATAGCAAATGTTGTCCCCTTGTTCAAGAAGGGGAGTAGAGACAGCCCTGGTAATTATAGACCTGTGAGCCTTACTTCGGTTGTGGGTAAAATGTTGGAAAAGGTTATAAGAGACAGGATTTATAATCATCTTGAAAAGAATAAGTTCATTAGAGATAGTCAGCACGGTTTTGTGACGGGTAGGTCGTGCCTCACAAACCTTATTGAGTTTTTCAAGAAGGTGACCAAACAGGTGGATGAGGGTAAAGCAGTGGATGTGGTGTATATGGATTTCAGTAAGGCGTTTGATAAGGTTCCCCATGGTAGACTATTGCAGAAAATACGGAAGTATGGGGTTGAAGGTGATTTAGAGCTTTGGATCAGAAATTGGCTAGCTGAAAGAAGACAGAGGGTGGTGGTTGATGGCAAATGTTCATCCTGGAGTTTAGTTATTAGTGGTGTCCCGCAAGGATCTGTTTTGGGGCCACTGCTGTTTGTCATTTTTAGAAATGACCTGGAAGAGGGTGTAGAAGGGTGGGTTAGTAAATTTGCAGATGACACTAAGGTCGGTGGAGTTGTGGATAGTGCCGAAGGATGTTGTAGGGTACAGAGGGACATAGATAGGCTGCAGAGCTGGGCTGAGAGATGGCAAATGGAGTTTAATGCGGAAAAGTGTGAGGTGATTCACTTTGGAAGCAGTAACAGGAATGCAGAGTACTGGGCTAATGGGAAGATTCTTGGTAGTGTAGATGAACAGAGAGATCTTGGTGTCCAGGTGCATAAATCCCTTAAGGTTGCTACCCAGGTTAATAGGGCTGTTAAGAAGGCATATGGTGTGTTAGCTTTTATTAGTAGGGGGATCGAGTTTCGGAGCCATGAGGTCATGCTGCAGCTGTACAAAACTCTGGTGAGACCGCACTTGGAGTATTGCGTGCAGTTGTCACCGCATTATAGGAAGGATGTGGAAGCTATGGAAAGGGTGCAGAGGAGATTTACTAGGATGCTGCCTGGTATGGAGGGAAGGTCTTACGAGGAAAGGCTGAGGGACTTGAGGTTGTTTTCGTTGGAGAGAAGGAGGAGGAGAGGTGACTTAATAGAGACATATAAGATAATCAGAGGGTTAGATAGGGTGGATAGTGAGCGTCTTTTTCCTCGGATGGTGATGACAAACACGAGGGGACATAGCTTCAAGTTGAGGGGTGATAGATATAGGACAGATGTGAGAGGTAGTTTCTTTACTCAGAGAGTAGTAAGGGCGTGGAACGCCCTGCCTGCAGCAGTAGTAGATTCGCCAACTTTAAGGGAATTTAAGTGGTCATTGGATAGACATATGGATGAAAATGGAATAGTGTAGGTCAGATGGTTTCACAGGTCGGCGCAACATCGAGGGCCGAAGGGCCTGTACTGCGCTGTAATGTTCTAATTCTAATTCTAATTCTAATTCTTTGGTTACATTTTATTCTGGCTAGTTCCCTTCTCATTTTATTGAAGATAGCCCTCTTCTAATTCCTTCCTTCCTTCCTTCCTCCCTCTGCAGGACTGTAATCCATCACCCTTGAAACCATTTTAGAAATCTCTTCTGTACCCTGTCAAAAGCCTTCAAGTCCTTCCGACAGTGTGCTTCACAGATTTGGACACAATACACCAGCTCAGGTCCAACTACTGTTTTATATAGGTTTAGCATAACTTCCTGGATGTTGTACTTTATACTTCTATTTATAAAGCCCAGGATCACATATGTTTTACTAATTGTTTAGTTAACCATTCCTACCACCTTTAAAGGTTTGTGCACAAACAACCCCAGTTCTCTGTTCTTTCAGCCCTTCAAAATTAGATAAAGTAGCTTGCATTCTCTGTCCTCATTTTTCCTGCCAAAAAGTATTGCCTCACACTTTTCTGCTTTGAATTTCATCTGTCATGTGTCTGCCCATTCCACCAGCCTGTTTATGTCCTCTTGAAGTCTAGTGCTGTCTTCCTCACTGTTTAATACACTTGCAAGTTTTGTGTCATTGGCAAATTTCAAAATTATGCCCTGTACAAAAATTCAAGTCATTAATGTATATTCAAAACAGTAGTGTCCTAATACTGAACCCTGGGGAACTCCACTCTATACCTCAGTGTACTCTGAGAAACAGCCATTCACTACCACTCTTTCCCTAAGCCAAATTTGTAACCACGTTGCTACTGCCCCTTTAGCTCATGGGGTCAATTTTGCCAACAAACCTAAATGTGGCATTCAAAAGGGAATTAGATAGTTATATGAAAAGGAAGAATGTGCAGGGCTCTGGGGAGAAGGCAGGGGAATGGAACTGAGGGAATTGCTCTTTCAGAGAGTGAATGCAGACACGATGGGCCAAATGGCCTCCTTCTGCACTGTAACGATTCTGTGATTCTGTAATTCTATGGTGCTTTATTAAGTGCCTTTTGAAAGTCCATATACACATCAGCTGCCTGTCCTCATCTGCCTACTTATTACCTCATCAAAAAACCCAATCAAGTTAGTCAAACATGATTTGCCCTTAACAAATCAGTGTTGGCTCTCTTTCATTTGTCCAAGTGGCTGTTAATTTTCTCTCGGATTATTATTCCCCACCACTGATGTTAAACTGACTGGCCTGCAATTTCTAGGTTTATCCTGATCTCCTCTTCTAAACAAGAGTGTAATGTTTTCAATCTTCCAGTCCTCTGGCATCTAAGGAAGATTATGGTCAGCACCTTAGCAATTTCTATCCCCTTATTTCCCCCAACTGTCAAGGATGCTCCTCCCCATCCAGACTTGGTGACTTATCATCAATACTGCCGGCCTTTTAGTACCTCCTGTATATCTAATTTTATCTCATGCTGTATACCAACAATCTCCTTATTTCCTGTAGCTTTGGCAAAGTTCTCTTGCTTGGTAAACATTGATGTAAAGTATTTCAGCCATGCCTTATGCATCTGCCACTTTAGGGACCAAAATGGAGATCTCTTGGTGGAGGCAGAATGCATGGCTAAGGAAGAGATGTGCTCCATTAGCAATCCTAACAGCTAGCTAAAAAACATATTATATGTGATAAAGTCACCTGCCTGTCTCTTGGCAGGTCCAGTCAGATCTGTGTGGGAGTGAAAGGGAAGAAAATAGGATCATGATCGTGTGTGGCCACATTCTACTAATAAAGTAATGTTTGACAAATGTTGCATAGATTAATATTGTTTTGCCAATGTTTTACGCTCATCAAGCCAAGGGATGTTTGTGCTGAGGAAATTAACATTTTCCTATTTCTGGTAATCAGTGTTAGTACCAGGTTGATGTACATAAGGCAACCGCAGAGTACATAAGCACATAAGGAATGGGAGCAGGAGTAGGCCATTTGGCCCTCAAGTCTGCTCCACCATTCTACTAGATCATAACTGACTTTCCACCTGAATTCCATCTTCTCGCACTATCTCCATATCTCTTAATTCCCTTTGTCTCCAAAAATCTATCAACCAGATATCATTGATTTTCACCTTTGTCATTAATGTCCTATTACCTTTACTGCTCTCACTGTCCCTACCAGACCCACTTTGCTAATTTTTACCCAAAATGCTGCTCTATTTTGAGTCTTGACATTTCTCATGCTGCTTTTGAATTTACCCTTTCCTGAATCCTTCCTGCTCCCTTTATTAGATTAAAGCCTTATCTACTGCCCTCGTTGTTCAATTTGCCAGGACACTGGTCCCGGCCTAATTTAAGTAGAGCCCATCCCATTAGAACACTTCCCTCTTTCCCCAGTACTGGTGCTAGTGGTTCACAAAGTGACTCTACATCAGCAAAGTGTTCAAACTACAATCTCAGAAAAATTCCTTACTGCAGTAACGTAGAATTTTTGCTTCACATTTCAGCCAGCCTGTGGTCCATTTGAACATAAATAGCTGTAAATAGTAGCTCTATGCTGTCGAACTAGATTGAGGATGTTTAATCTTGTTTCCTGTAAAATCATTGATCAATCCGATCTAGATTTCAGCCAGGGATTGGGGTTATAAACAGCCACTACGTTAATAGACTAGCAGGTAGAAGGGGTCTGGCCCTGACCATTAAGTGACGCCCGACATAAAACTACCTGTATATAAAAATGTGATGAAGCAATCTAATTGAGAATAGTTTTTCTTTTTTTGTTGACACATTTGTGGTACAGTGAGGCTAAATGCTCTGTTAATTTGGATATGTAATATGAGTAACTAACATTTTTACACATTCTAATGAAATTCATCTCTCCACTATTTTAAGAAAACCTGCTTAATAAAAGGGTTTACCCCTTTGTTAAAATAGCAGACAAAGTAATTTAATTTGAAGGTGTTAGTGTGCCTGTTCCTAATGTCACAGAGCATGATTTTGAGCTCATAGAGTCATAGAGTTATGCAGCACAGAAACAGGCCCTTTGGCCCATTGTGTCCGTGCCGACCATCAAGCACCTAACTATTCTAATCCCATTTTCCAGCACTTGGCCCGTACCTTGTATGCTATGGCGTTTCAAGTGTTCATCTAAGTACTTCTTAAATGTTGTGAGGGTTTCTGCCTCTACCACCCCTCCAGATTCCAACCACCCTCTGGGTGAAAAAATTCTTCCTCAAATCCCCTCTAAACCTCCTGTCCCTTACCTTAAATCTATGCCAATATAATAAAAGCAAAATACTGCGGATGCTGGAAATCTGAAACAAAAACAAGAAATGCTGGATTCACTCAGCAGGTCTGGCAGCATCTGTGGAAAGAGAAGCAGAGTTAACGTTTCGGGTCAGTGACCCTTCTTCGGAACCTATGCCCCCTGGTTATTGACCTCTCCGCTAAGGGAAAAAGTTTCTTCCTATCTAACCTATCAATACCCCTCATCATTTTGTACACCTCAAGCATGTTCACCCTCAGCCTTCTCTGCTTGAAGGAAAACAACCCTAGCCTTTTCAGTCTCTCTTCATACCTGAAATGCTCCAGCCCAGGCAACATCCTGGTGAATCTCCTCTGCACCCTCTCCAGTGCAATCACTTTCTTCAAAGAGGTATGATCGAAAGGCCATGAGCTATATTTTTTCAAACCCTGCAATGGTTGTAACATCTCAAGCAGTGCATGTGCAATATTCTGATAGGCCATCTGCTGTCTATCAGGTGTTAGGGGTGGCACAGGGGTCTCACAAAATTCCATCCTACAAATACAAGCATCTACATCTTTAATCTGTTTAGGAATAGGCAACATTACTCACCTGATATACTGGTTGCTTTTCTGAAATTTTTTGGACAGAAACTGCAATCCTCTGTGACTTGGAAAAGTGGAGTAAGACACAGTGGGGGAGTATTTGATATCTTCGCATGGAATTGGACAGCTGAAGCTGTGCGCGCCTGCTTTGCAAAGTCCCTTTTTTCCTATGTAACCTTGAATATAAAACAGACAATGCAAATTGTTTCTATTTTTAATGAATAGTTGATGATATTCATAACACAAAATCCATGCTGCAATTTAATAAACGTAATTTCTTCTAAAGCAGAAAACTTAAATCTCTGTGTTCAATTCACAAAGGTGTATATTTGAACTTAGTCCCAAAGGCGGATGTGCCCCAAAATTATTTTAAAGATATATGTGGCAAACTTCCTTGGAGCTGCTCTCTCTCCACCAATGGTAGGGCTGCAGAAACCATATTTGCTAAAAATTCCTCAAGGTCAAAAGACAGAGGCAAGTTGATCACATGAGATTGGTCCTAGAGACTTAGCTGAATATTTAGGGCCTCAATGAAAGGAATCAATCTTTGGGTCAGATGTTTTACAGACTTCCTTAATGCACAGTACTTTGCTCCATTGAAATGGTTCTCTTCTGCCTGTTTTACATCTGTAAATCAGGTGCCACAAGGATCAATTTTATCTCATTGTAAGTGAAAAGAAGACAACACCTCTTTTCCATTAAAACGGCCAGATGCTGGAAAAGAAGTTCCTAATCTCGTTCAAGTGACATTTCTATATGATACATTACAAAATATTCTGGCTAATGCATTGAAACGTTTACTTAACAGGATTCTCCAAACAACAAAATGTTGGCAGGGATGCGGGAAGCAATGTGTCCTTTAATTTTAAGTACTCTTTCAGTTCTTTTGATGGGGGAGCACACATATTTACAAATTTTGAAAATGTCCTTGTATGTTACCCAACTTGCTTACTGTGTAGTGCAGATTTAATTCATAGACATCAAGATGATATTACATTCCAGCTATCATTTTGAATGAGTTAGCTTAGCTGTGCTGGGATGGCAGTGGGGAAGAGAGGGATAGGGGTAAAATTGCCCTCTGTGTCACTAGACTATGCAGAAGGGAAAATAAAATTGACCAATGTGTCTGTCATTGTCAAATGAGGGACCAGATTATCATTTGTAATATAGCCCACTGACTTTTCATGTCATTGGAATCAATGAAAGAAAATTGGTGCCAGTTCTGCAATAGACAAACTGTCTGCTCTGCCAGGTAGTAAAGATGGAAATGTACTCTCATATGCCTGGACATCAGAAGAGGACAGGATTAGGTTCAACTGTGATGAACTCCATGACAGAACATTCATTCTCCACGCTCACGCATAAAGAATGTCTATTTAGCCGAGGTATGGGAGGGCTGCTATTGCACATGGATCCTGAGGATAAGCCATTGCTTTTAGTACAGGAGAAAAGTGAAAATTGGAGGGAAAAAGGGACTGAGTAACATTGCAGATTTTTGACAACAGCAATGTACATGTACCATGTACATGAGCACTTTTTTTTGGAAAGTTCAAAGGGGTGGAAATTCCATGGACCCTTTTGAGGGAGTATAAGTGCAATGGGGCAGGATTTCCAGTGTCACCTTATGCTGTTGACCCCATCCCAATCCTGGAAATAGGGTCATTGGGATATTCGGGGTGGGCACCGGTGCCTATAATCGGGCAGTACAGAAGCCTACTCACTGAGGAAGCAAAAGTCAGAGTGGCAAGCTTCCACCTTAAAAGGGGACACTCTAGGTCTAGATTAGGTCAAAGAACATTTGCCTTAAGCATTTGCCATCAGAGAGCAGAGGCAGAGCTTACTATAGGTCATCAATCCTTCTGGCATCAATTACCTTCCTTTTCAGTGCTGATGGTACCTTCCTAAAACCAGATTAAGACCAACATTTACTCTCAGGATTGACCTGGAAATTGTTCCAGACATGCCACCAAAGAGCCAGGTAAGTGGAATGGGGATGACAGAGGCCCATGCCCCTACTTGTAGGGTAAATGATAAGGGTTGGAAACCTGGTGGATCCAAGCTCTGCCCCAAACTGGGACATCCTTTCTCAAATTTCACCCTAGCTCTGCCTCAGCTGCTGGCAAAATGTTGACCTCTGTTATTTCAAGTTAGATCATGTCCTGTAGTTACCCAAGATGATTTCTTTGGATCCTGATACAGCACACATGTAAAATCAAGCTAAGGCTGGATCTTTTCCATAAATATGGTTTGTTTAAGTGTAGAAAAGTAAAATCCTATGTGGCCATTTGATACAGAAACATGTATCATTTAAAATGCATTCATATGCTCTGTGCATTATCACCTTTTCATATTGGCAAAACGACTTGTGGAAAAATGTTTGCAAGCAAGTTTTAATCTGTGGATATTCTTGCCAGTGGATATTTCCTTTGGGGCATTTAAA
Organism: Heterodontus francisci; assembly: GCF_036365525.1. NCBI lineage: Eukaryota > Metazoa > Chordata > Chondrichthyes > Heterodontiformes > Heterodontidae > Heterodontus > Heterodontus francisci. Next base: position 227,753,876 of record NC_090371.1, read on the forward strand.
AATTTTTATTTATTCATTCTCTGGATGTTGGCATCACTGGCAAGTTCAGCATTTATTGCCCATCTCTAATTGCTCTTGAGGTGGTGGTGGTGAGCTGCCTTCTTGAACTGCTGAAGTCTGTGTTGCGAAGGCACTCCCACAGTGCTGATGTATGACTCCAGCCAATGGAGTTTCCCCAAATCCCATTATTTTCAATTTTACTAGCACTCCATTGCCTTTACTGCATCCAGTGCACTGAGAAGTGGCTGAAGACTTGTTCTGCCATGGCGGGGAATTCAGCTCTGTTTTTAGCATGCCGCTTCCATTGTTTAGCATCCTTTGCTGTAGCTTCACCAGGCTGACACCTCATTTTTAGGTACATCTGGTGCTGATCTTGGCATGCGCTCCCAAGCTTTTCATTGAACAAGGGTTGGCCCCTTGGTTTGATGGAAATGGTCGAGTGGGGAATATGCTGGGCCATAAGTTTGCAGATTGTGGTGGAATTCAAAAATGCTGTTATTGGTGATCCATAGTAACTCATGGATGCCCAGTTTTGAGCTGCTGGATCTGTTCTGAATTTATTCCATTTTGCACTGTGGCAGACGACATGATAGAGGGTATCCCCAGTAAGAGGTTCTTTGTCTCCCCAAGGACTATGCTGTGTTGTTCCTACCAATTTTGTCATAGACAGATGCATCTGAGACAGATAGATTAGTGAGAATGAGCTTTTTCCCTCTTGGAAGTTTTCTCTACACCTGTCCAGTCTGGCAGATATGTCCTTCAGAACTTGATGAGTTTAGTCAGTCGTGGTGCAACTAAGCCACTCTCGGTGATGGACATTGATATCCCCCAACGAGAGTACATTCTGTGCCATTGTAACCCTCAGTGCTTCTTCCAAGTGGTGTTCAACATGGATTCATCAGGTGAGGGAGTGTGGAAGATGGTTATCAGCAGCAGGTTTCCTTGTTAATGTTTGACTTGATACCATAACACTTCCTGTGGTCTGGAGTCAATGTTAAGGACTCCTAGGGCCCCTCCGTCCTGACTGTATAGCACTGTGCTGCCACATATGGTAGATCTGTCCTGCTGGTTAGAAGGGAATGGATGTTGATGGAGTAGTCTGGGATACTGGCAGATAGATGAGTAGGACTATGTCAGAATGGTGCTCAAATAATATGTGTCCCAATTGTCCAAATCCCTGATGTTAATAAGGAGCATTTTGCGGATCGATTGGGCTGGGTGTGCCTTTGTCACTTCCAAATCCGATGCCTAGATCATCTCCTAATCTGATTTGTATTGCTTTGGTTAAGTTTATTATTAATAAATCAAATTTCACTGTCTTGCCTTACTTTACCACTTCTGTTGAGATGATGTGAACCGAAAGAAAAGAAAATTAATTTGCTTTTGCTTTCAAGGCACGATACTTACGCAGAATGGGATATGCACAGTTGTAATACTTTTCTGGTTCACATTCAGGCCCATTTCCTGGAAAAAATGCATTTAACAATGTTAAAACTGTTGCATGTAATAACCACGTAGGCAATTATTGCTTTGCCAAGTTGAGGGGAGATTGAAACTTCAGGCTAAATTGTATTAAGGCTGTGCCATCGATTAATTACATGTACTTTATGACCACATTGCTGTTGTAATTGGTCTGACACCATTGTGTACAATATATTGGTCTCTCTTTTAGTAGCTCAGCAGGGCTTTTATGGTGTGCAACTGGCCAAAATGTAGCAAAACCATTAATGGCCTACTTCTATTCTTATGTTTCTATGCTGCACCAGAGCCATTACCATTGTAGATTTACTGCTTTTGTAGCTACCATGGTGCTGAATAAACCTCTGTGGTGGCACCACTCCTCCAATAACATCATCTCTAGCCCCAACCCCTGAGCTCAAACTGCACATTGAATGCCACCTATGAGGTGGTGCCATTCCGCCAATGCTACTATCTCCAACACTAATCTCTAGTTAGTACCACTCTGCCATATTTCTTAAACATTTACAAACCAAAAGTACCCTTTTACTTAGAAATCACTGGTGGAAGCGTAGGAGTTTGCAATGACCTTACTGAAGCTTTTCTTTTAGTGTTAAATTCCACGTCTAAAGAATGAATAACCATTAAATTTTAGTTGCCATATCCTCCTCTGCTCAATCGTAGTTCTTTGATGTAGATATAAAACATGCCATAAGATAAATGGGAGTCTTTTGATGCACATTATCTGCGTTCTAGCAAAGTGGATTAAAAGATTTTTTTTGTCATAGCAAATAGAACGGTGCTTAGAATATTTGCTAGCCTCAACACAAACAATAGTGCAAACAATTTAGTATTGTCTTTCACCCTTTGTTCACAGGCCCTGTTTCTGTCTGAAAAGGAAATATATACATGACCATATTGTTGCTAATGCTCATTATAACTCCGACCAGTTTCTAAAAATAATGATGATTTAAAACATACATCCAATTTCCATGGAGTTTCTAAATTTTCCATTGCTTGATCCTACCTAATAGGAGATGCTAAAGCTTTGCTCAGCTTTGAAATTTTAGAAATGATATTGATAGAAATATGACTGGCCAATTGAGAAAGTCATTAAAATATATGGAAACTTCCCAAACAATCATATTCAGTAAAGTCAGTAACTGATTTGTATAAGAGAACGCTGGGAGTGAAATTCAATTCCAATATAAAACAGGCAGCATTGTATCAGCCTTCAGTTGTACACCCGCCTGATATTCTTTATTGAAAAAGAAATAGGATAGACTGTATAATGGGCATTCAATCTGTTATTTATCCATTATGTACCCCACTGAAATTAAATTTCATTTCCCAATGGGGTAGATTTTCACCTGGTGGAAATCTCGGTCGGCCTGCTGGGTGCAGGATGCCAACTGGCCACCTGATATTCCTGGCGGGAAGAATGGAAGGTTGTGGGTGGAAAACAAGCACATCAGAGCAACCAGCTCACTATGGACCAGTCAGCCTCAAAAATGGAAGTATGCAGGTCTGTGGAGGAGTGGGGGTTCAATTTCGTGAGTGGGGTATACCCAGAGCTGCAGTGGCCCAGTCTGGTTTTGTGGAGCTCAGAGGGACACTCCTAATCCTCCCAGCCCCACAAAAATACTGAAAAATTGTATCTTTGGGCTTCTATTTAGCTGGACTGCCAGATAATACTGGGCAGAGTATATATGGTGCACACTACACCCAATAATGCCCTAAAATGCCAAACGGAATCCTACGTACGCCATAGCACCCGAATTAGCATACTGGGGAGAATCTTCCCCTTCCTGCTGGGGCAGACTTCAAGGCGGGACCAGGAGGAATTTCAGAGAAGTATGTGTTGGGTCAGAGGGCGGATGCATTCCCGCCTCCAGACTGTCTACCTGGAGGTGGGGCAGCACTGGCAGTGGCTACCTGCCTGGCAGCAGTGGGAAGCCAATCTGCATAACTAAATGCCCATTTGTGGGCTGATTAGGGCTGTCACTGGGATCTTCCTGGTGGCGGATGGGCCCCCCACTGAGGGCCATTCCTGGTGGATGCCTGGAGGCGGCTGGCTTGTGGGTATCATGAGGCCTCCTACAATCACCACCCCTGCCCCCCCCACCAGAGCTGCAGCCATCAGTGGGCCACAGCTGTTACCGCCGGCCATTCTTTGGAGACATTTCCCTACAAAGGGGTGGCCTCGCAGCTATGGACAGAGTTTTTTTTAAACACATCTAAACCACTTCAGAGGGTGTCTTAAGATGGAGGTGCCCTTGCATTTCCCCCTCTGACAGTGGTAGTACCCACCTCTGGCGGTGGAATTGCCATCCTTCCAAGGCTGCAGGCCCTCTGGTTGGGCCTGCAGCCTCAGGGACCTGCCTACCCTCTGTAATTGGATGGCAGACCAGGGGGTAGCCTCTTAACTGGCCTCATCCGGGAAGATCTCCCAGGTGGTCACCCTGCCAGTCATAGCGGGGTCAGGAACTGGAAGTGGTCCCTAATCACACTCAGAGCCTAAGAGCAGAAGATTCTGCCCAGTGAAAACGTTCACCAATCTGCCGGCAAGCAGATATCCTGGGGTGTGGGGGGAAAGAGATTGCAGCAGCCGCAAGAATGGCAGGATCATTCACCACCATTTTTGGGTCAGTACCATCCCATTTCCAGTGGGCAGGAGGCCTCAAAACCTCCAATTATATCTTGAGTATTCTAATTTCACCACAGTGTAAAATCGATATGTAAGACCTTAAAGGGAAAGTCTTCTGGCCCACTTTAAATGCACTTTGAAAATGTTTACCAACCTGGTAGCAGAAAGGGTATGCAGCCGCAGTGTTCTTTTATATACTTTGATTTACACTCTTGTAAACAGCCATAAGTTGTATAAGTGTCATGATATTCTAGCTGTATGTTGGGATTACACTCTCCCCATGGATACTCCTGGTTTATCGTCTGCAAGAAACATTAAACCTGAAAGGTTCTTCCAATCATCAATATTGATCCAAGATACACATTATCAGTTGCAGCTGTATTGTCACAGAGCACTATGGAAAAAATATTAACTATTTAAATATCTATCAGCGAAAATACCTATTTAACACTTTAAACTAGTTAAATAAATAGAATAAAATAGTTTAAAATATTTACATCTTTTAAATAAATTAATTCAAAGTATTACACCTACCAAACCAAGAAGAAAAGAAATCAGACTTCAAAACCATAGTGATGGCATCAAGAAAGTATTACTAAATTAGGTAAAAAATCAAAACTTCACTATCATATCTTGCCTCTATCTGAAGATCTATGCCTGAATGCTCACCATTGCTGAAGAGAGAATCCAAGATCAAACTTTATTTTTGGCAGCATTGTTCTTAGATAAATTCCATTTCTCACCATTGAAAGTTAAGCAAAAATCTTGCATCAAATAGTCTCACTGACATAGCAGAGATCCTAATCAGAGAATGACAAAGACAATGAAAGAGAAGTTTGAATAGCACCAGAAACCTGGTCGGTGTGCCCAGTTACGTGAAGGAGAGACACCAGTGAAAAGCAAGGAGGAGGAAGGTTATCGGGGGTAGGTGGAAATGTGGAGTAATCAGTTCAGCCATGAACTTATTGAATGGTGGAGCAGGCTCCATGGGTCGAGTGGCCTACTCCTGCTCCTAATTCGTATGTTCGTATGTAGTAAATGGGTGCTTGTTCCTCATTTGATTAGGATTGGCAAACTACCAGCACTACTCTGCCAATTTATGGATAGTCTGCCAATTGGAGGAGGCAGGAAATCAGGGGTCAGTGACACCAATTAAAGGCTATCTGCACCTCATAAAGGGAAATTGCACTTGAGCTGCTTTCATTTGAAATAGAGTTGAACAGTAAAATTGGCAGCCAGAGGATGCAAGAAGGTTCTCTTGATTTTCAGATGCTTCTGTAGTGGTGTTGATGGGGATGAGCTGGATGAAGGAATGGCTGTTCACTAAAAGTGGCAAGAGTGTGCCCAGGCAAGTTGCATAGAACCAATAGGTAGAGCTGGCAGAGCAGATAAAAACTTATAGCATAACACCCAGGATTTGCCTCTAAAGCTGAAGAAGTTTAGTGATTTCACCAGAGCTACTAATTTAAGATTCTGACTAACGTCTCTTCATCTCTACTTATTCCAGCGCCACATGAAGCCTCAGTATTCCCAAGTCTTCTCTCTCACTTCTCACCACTCACGTCCTTTCACAGTAGCACATTTCACTGAACTTCAGTCTGCATCTATTTGTGCACTCTGACCCTGCTACTGTCCTCACAACTACTTCTCTCTCATACTAACTGTATACTATCTTTCACGTTTAGCGACACTATTCTATGCTGACAGAAATATTATCACAACCTTTCAAAGTCACAGTCTCTTCTTACATAGATTTACATTAAATTTTTCAGTGCAGAAAGAAGCCATTTGGCCAATAATCTATGCTGGCATTTATGCTCCACACAAAACTCCTCCTACCTTACTTCATTTCACCATATCAACATATCCACCCATTCCTTTCTCTCTCTAGCTTCCCCCTGAATTCATTGATGCTAACGGCCTCAAGTGGTAGTGTGTTACATATTCTCACCACTCCCTCAGTAAACAAGTTTCTCCTGAATTCCTTAATGAATTTACTAATGACTATATTATTTTTAGCCTGATGATAGTTCTGATGAAAGGTCACAGACCTGAAACGTTAACTTTGCTTCTCTCTCCACAGATGCTGCCGGACCTGCTGAGCATTTCCAGCACTTTTTGTTTTTGTTTCAGATTTCCAGCATCTGCAGTATTTTGCTTTTATTATTTATAGCCCTTGGTTTTGTATTCCACCTTCAGTAGAAACATCTTCTTTATGTCTGCACCCTATTAAACTGCTTCATAATTTTAAGGACTTCTATCAGGTCACCTGTATAGAGAAAAGAGTCCCAACCTGTTCAGTCCTTCTTGATAGTTATATCCACTCAGATGTGATATCATATTTGTAAATCTTCTTTGCACTTTCTGCACTGCTTCTATATCCTTTTTGTAATATGTAGACCAGAACTGTGCACAATACTGTGGTCTAATCAAGGTTCTAAATACTTTCCCTGATTTTGAATAATATTTCCCTAGAAATGTTTGTTTGCTTTTTATGGCTTCATTAACCCAATTTGCTACTTTTAATGATTTGTGAATCTGTATCCTGAGATCCCTTTGCTCCTCTTACCTTATTTTCCAAAGAGTAGGTGGCCTCCTTCGTCATCCTACCAGATTGTACCACCTCACAGTTATCTCTATAGAAATTCATTTAGAATTTACACAGCCATTCAACAAGCTTATTAATGTCCTCCTGTATTTAGTCACAATCTTCCTCAGTGTTAACTAAACTCTCCAATTTAGTGTGATCTGGGAATTCTGATATTATCCTTCCACTTCCAAATCTTTTCTGTAAATGGTGAAGAACAGTGTCCCAGTATCAATCCTTGTGGAACACTGCTTCTTACCTACCGTTAGTCTGAGTAACTGCCTTTAACCCTTACTCTCTGTTTTGTAAATAACTAACAGGAAGAGGAGGTTCCACAAATATCCCCATCCTCAACGTCGGGGGAGCCCAGCACATCAGTGCAAAAGACAAGGATGAAGCATTGCATCCATCTTCAGCCAGAAGTGCCAAGTGGATGATCCATCTCGGCCTCCTCCTGAGGTTTCCAGCATCGCAGATGCCAGTCTTCAGCCAATCCGATTCATTCCACGTGATATCAAGAAACGACTGAAGGCACTGGATACTGCAAAGGCTTTGGGACCCTGACAACATTCTGGCAATAAGAACAAAGAACAGTACAGCACAGGAACAGGCCGTTCGGCCCTCCAAGCCTGTCTAAACTAAAACCTTCTGCACTTCCGGGGTCCGTATCCCTCTATTCCCATCCTATTCATGTATTTGTCAAGATGCCTCTTAAACGTTGCTATCGTACCTGCTTCCACCACCTCCCCCGGCAGCAAGTTCCAGGCACTCATCACACTCTGTGTTTAAAAACTTGCCTCGCACATCCCCTCCAAACTTTGCCCCTCGCACCTTAAATCTATGTCCCCTAGGAACTGACTCTTCCACCCTGGGAGAAAGCTTCTGACTATCCACTCTGTCCATGCCATTCATAACTTTGTAAACCTCTATCATGTTCCCCCTCCACCTCCGTCGTTCCAGTAAAAACAATCCGAGTTTATCCAACTCTCCTCATAACTAATACCCTCCGGACCAAGCAACATCCTGGTAAACCTCTTCTGTACCCTCTCCAAAGCGTCCACATCCTTCTGATAGTGTGGCGACCAGAATTGTACGCAATATTCCAAGTGTGGCCTAACTAAAGTTCTGTACAGCTGCAGCATGACTTGCCAAATTGTATACTCTATGCCTCGACCGATGAAGAAGACTTGTTCTGCAGAACTAGCCACGCTCCTAGCCAAGCTGTTCCAGTACAGCTACAACACTGGCATCTACCCGGCAATGTGGAAAATTGCCCAAGTATGTCCTGCACACAAAAAGCAGGACAAACCTAACCCTGCCAATTACCGCCCTATCAATCTACTCCTGATCATCAACAAAGTGATGGAAGGGGTTGTCGATAGTGCTATCAAGTGGCCATTGCTCAGCAATAACCTGCTCACTGATGCCCAGTTTGAGTTCTGTTAGGGTCACTCAGCTCCTGACCTCATTGTAGCCTTTGCCAAACAGGGACAAAAGAACTGAAATTCAGAGGTGAGGTGAGAGTGACTGCCCTTGACATCAAGGTAGCATTTGACTGAGTATGGCATCAAGGAGACCTAGCAAAACTGGAGTCAATGGGAATCGGGGGAAACCTCTCTGCTGGTTGGAGCCATACATAGCACAAAGGAAGATAGTTGTGATTGTTGGAGGTCAATCATCTCAGTCCCAGTACATCACTGCAGGAGTACCTCAGGGTAGTTTCCTAGGCCCAACCATCATCAGCTGCTTCATTGATGACCTTTCCTCCATCATAAGGTCAGAAGTGGGGATGTTCTCTGATGATTGCACAATGTTCAGCACTATTCGCGACTCCTCAGATACTGAAGCAGCCCATGTCCATATGCAGCAAGACCTGGACAATATCCAGGCTTGGGCTGATAAGTGGCAAGTAACAGTCACACCACACAAGTGACAGGCAATATCCATCTCTAACAAGAGAGAACCTAACCATCTCCTCTTGATGTTCAATGGCATTATCATTGCTGAATCTTCCACTATCAACATCCTGCAAGTTACCATTGCCCAGAAACTGAACTGGACCAGCCACATATGCTGGGGCTACAAGACCTGGTCAGAGGCTGGGAATTCTGAGGCGAGTAACTCAACCTCCTGACTTCCCAATGCCTGTGCCCATCTACAAGGCACAAGTCAGGAGTCTGATGGAATAGTCTCCACTTGCCTGGATGGGTGCAGCTCCAACAATACTCAAGAATCTCGACACCATTGAAGAAAAAGCAGCCCAGTAGATTGACACCCCGTCCACCACCTTCAACATGCACTTCCTTCACCACCGATGGCAGCAGTGTGTACCATCTACAAGATGCATTGCAGCAACTCACCAAGACTCCTTTGACAGCACCTTCCAAACCCCTACCACGTAGAATGATGAGGGCATGAGTTGCATGGGAACACCACTACCTGCAAGTTCCCCTCCAAGACACAGACCATCCTGACTTGGAACTATATCGCCGTTCCTTCATTGTCGCTAGGTCAAAATCTTGGCACTGCCTTCCCAACAGCACTGTGAGTGTATCTACACCTCAAGTGTTGCAGCAGTTCAAGAAGGCAGCTCACCACCACCTTCTCAAGGGCAATTATGGATGGGCAATAAATGCTGACCTACCCAGCAATGCCCACATCCAATGAATGAATTAAAAAAAGTTTGCTATCCGTTCTGCTACTTATTCTTTGATTCTACAAGCTTTGCCTTCAGTCATGGGCCTACTGTGTCTTCTTAAAGGTCTTTTGAAAGTCCATGTATATATCAACTGCATTACTCTTGTCTACACTTTCTGTTACTTCTGCAAAGAATTCAGTTAGGTTGGGAGGCATGACTTTCCCTTTTGAATTCCATGCCTACTATACTTTTTTTTTTGGTTTCTAGATAGTTTTCCATTACAACTTTGAGCAAAGATTCGAGTATCTTCTCTACCATCAACATTAAGCTAACTGGTTTATAGTTCCCTGGATTTGTTTAATCTCCCTTTTTGAATATAGGAATAGTTGTCTGCTAATTCTCTGACACTATTCCCTTTCCTATCGAATTTATATATCCTCGTGCCTCTATCTTTTTCTTTGATTCAGTGTGTGCACGGATGTACTCAACTGGACTTAGAGTTTTATCTTCTCTAAGTTTGTCTAATTTATCACACAACAGTGAATGGATTTGGACAAGAGAAAAGCCATCGTCCATTCACTTTGTGAGTCCAGTAGAAGAGACTGCCATAGAAACTGTGGGCAGGGGTCACGTCAGGGTCATTGAGATGGGTGAGGTTGGAGGATATGCTCCATTGGGTGTTTGGCCATTTTAACCTCTTTTACTCGTGCAGTGGTTAGCACCGCAGCCTCACAGCTCCAGGGATCCGGGTCCATTTCTGGGTACTGCCTGTGCGGAGTTTGCAAGTTCTCCCTGTGACTGCGTGGGTTTTCGCCGGGTGCTCCGGTTTCCTCCCACAACCAAAGACTTGCAGGTGATAGGTAAATTGGCCGTTGTAAATTGCTCCTAGTGTAGGTCGGTGGTAGGAAATATGGGATTACTGTAGGGTTAGTATAAATGGGTGGTTGTTGGTCAGCACAGACTCGGTGGGCCGAAGGGCCTGTTTCAGTGCTGTATCTCTAAATAAAAAAAAAAATACTCCTCACTGAAATCTCTCTCACACATTTTGCATAATAAGGTGGTGTTGCTTTGAGCTGTCACTCAAATGGCTTTGCTAGCCTTTGTCACTGCTTACTTTTGTCCCTCTCTTCACTTTGAAGATCCAACAGAAGTAGAGGGCCCAGTTGGAACAGAGGAAGAGGAATAAATTGCTCCTGAGCGCACACTGTCACCGAATGTACTCTCGCAGACACTGGCAGAGAAATTGGAACCATGCCGAGTTTACAAAGACAACAAGAAGGCTCTGCACTGGAAAATTCTACCAACAAAAGTGTACTGAGGCAAGAGTAGAGTGATAGGGTGGCCCAAGGAATCACATTGTTGGAGAGTCAGCTCATAACCTCACCCTATTGCAGAGGTTACAGATGCTGGCTTCAAGAGTAAGCTATAGAAGAAGACTGAGTGCATTGGACTGCCTGCCAGTGAATTTGAGCACAATGCTGGAGAGCATGGAGTCATACTTCAACTGTGTAGGTGTACCAGAAGGTCATAAAAATGTTGCCGTCAACCATGGAGCACTCGATCAACTCTATGGACACTGCAGCATTGAAAAAGAATGAAACAAACTGCATTTCTCCCATAGCCTTTCTGTCAATCTAAATGACCAAACATCTATCCCATCCAAAATTCACCCAGCAAACCAAAGGCGTTCAATAAACTGTCATTAACATTTACAAGACTGTAAAATGGTATCCTAATCAATTATTCTCACGTTTAATACCAACAACATTAGCAACAAAACTAGAATCTTATTTGTTTAATTTTAGGCATTCCATCAGATATAGTTCAAAGAATTGAGTTGATGTTTTCAGTTTGTTTTGGGTAGTATTTTTCTATTTACCTTCAATTGGCGTATTGCAGCATAGGCATGCATCCCAGCTCCTGCCATCAAGCCCATTGTCTCAACTTGTGGTGGTTCTTTAGGTGAATGGATAACAAAGGAAATTCCAGCATCAACAAAACCAAGGGAAGGATTATCTGTCATCTTTGGCTACAAATGAATTAAAACATTAATAGCATATGGTTTAATAATAATGTTTATGTTAAAGTAGATATCATGATTATGAACCAGTTTGATATTCCTGAATTAACTCCAATTTAATGTCTTCTTTTCAAGATAGTTTAACAAGTTGATGGCCTTCCTTCAATTATCTAACTATAAGAATATATTTTGAGGCTTCTTCAAAGGGAAAAAAAATGTTTATCAAGTGACTACCTGAGCCAGACATATTACATATTATTTATTTATTTTTTATTCATTCGTGGGATGTGGGCATCGCTGGCTAGGCCAGCATTTATTGCCCATCCCTAATTGCCCTTGAGAAGGTGGTGGTGAGCTGCCTTCTTGAACCACGGCAGTCCATGTGAGGTAGGTACACCCACATTGCTGTTAGGAAGGGAGTTCCAGGATTTTGACCCAGCGACAGTGAAGGAACAGTGATATAGTTCCAAGTCAGGTTGGTGTGTGACTTGGAGGGGAACTTGCAACTGGTGGTGTTCCCATGCATTTGCTGCCCTTGTTCTTCTAGTTGTTAGAGGTCGCGGGTTTGGAAGGTGCTGTCTAAGGAGCCTTGGTCCATTGCTGCAGTGCATCTTGTAGATGGTACACACTGCTGCCAATGTGCGTCGGTGGCGGAGTGAGTGATTGTTGTGAATGGGGTGCCAATCAAGCGGGCTGCTGTGTCCTGGGTAGTGTCGAGCTTCTTGAGTGTTGTTGGAGCTGCACCCATCCAGGAAAGTGGAGACTATTCCATCAAACTAAAAGCAAAATACTGCGGATGCTGGAAATCTGAAACAAAAACAAGAAATGCTGGAATCACTCAGCAGGTCTGGCAGCATCTGTGGAAAGAGAAGCAGAGTTAACGTTTCGGGTCAGTGACCCTTCTTCGGAACTGACAAATATTAGAAAAGTCACAGGTTATAAGCAAGGGAGGTGGGGGTGGGGCAAGAGATAACAAAGGAGAAGGTACAGATTGGACCAGGCCACATAGCTGACCAAAAGGTCACGGAGCAAAGGCAAACAATATGTTAATGGTGTGTTGAAAGACAAAGCATTAGTACAGATTAGGTGTGAATACACTGAATATTGAACAGCAGCAAGTGCAAACCTGAAAAAAAACCTGAAAAAAACTACCTTCCATGACGGTGCTTCTGATATGACCTCCTTTTTCCTCACCCGAGGATTTCCCCCCACTGTGGTTGACAGGGCCCTCAACCGTGTCCGACCCATTCCCCGCACCTCTACCCTCACCCCTTCCGCTCCCTCCCAGAACCGTGACAGGGTTCCCCTTGTCCTCACTTTTCATCCCACCAGCCTCCATATCCAAAGGATCATCCTCCACCATTTTCGCCACCTCCAGCGTGATGCCACTACCAGTCGCATCTTCCCCTCCCTTCCCCTGTCAGCATTCCGAAGGGATCGTTCCCTCCGCGATACCCTGGTCCACTCCTCCATTACCCCCACCACCTCGTCCCCGTCCCAGGGCACCTTCCCCTGCAATCGCAGGAGGTGTAATACCTGCCCATTTACCTCCCCTCTCCTCACTATCCCAGGCCCCAAGCACTCCTTTCAGGTGAAGCAGCGATTTACTTGTACTTCTTTCAATGTAGTATACTGTATTCGCTGCTCACAGTGTGGTCTCCTCTACATTGGGGAGACCAAGCGCAGACTGGGTGACCGCTTTGCGGAACATCTCCGCTCAGTCCGCAAGCAGGACCCTGAGCTTCCGGTTGCTTGCCATTTCAACACTCCCCCCTGCTCTCATGCTCACATCTCTGTCCTGGGATTGCTGCAGTGTTCCAGTGAACATCAACGCAAGCTTGAGGAACAGCATCTCATCTACCGATTAGGCACACTACAGCCTGCCAGACTGAACATTGAGTTCAATAATTTCAGAGCATGACAGCCCCCCATTTTACTTTCATTTTTAGTTATTTTTTCTTCCTTTTTTTTTACATTCTTTTTTACATTTTTTACTATCTTTTTTTGCATTTATTTCATTTCATCTTAGTTTGTTCAGTTTGCTTACCCACTGTTTTTTTCAGGTTTTTTTTCAGGTTTGCACTTGCTGCTGTTCAATATTCAGTGTATTCACACCTAATCTGTACTAATGCTTTGTCTTTCAACACACCATTAACATATTGTTTGCCTTTGCTCCGTGACTTTTTGGTCAGCTATGTGGCCTTGTCCTATCTGCACCTTCTCCTTTGTTATCTCTTGCCCCACCCCCACCTCACTTGCTTATAATCTGTGACTTTTCTAATATTTGTCAGTTCCGAAGAAGGGTCACTGACCCGAAACGTTAACTCTGCTTCTCTTTCCACAGATGCTGCCAGACCTGCTGAGTGATTCCAGCATTTCTTGTTTTTGTTTCTATTCCATCAAACCCCTGACTTGTGCGTTGTAGATGGTGAACAGGTTTTGGGGAGTCAGGAGATGAGTTATTCGCCGCAGGATTCCTAGCCTCTGACATGCTCTTGTAGCCACAGTATTTATATGGCTACTCCAATTCAGTTTCTGGTCAACAGTAGCCCTGAGGATGTTGATAGTGGGGGATTCAGCAATGGTAATGCCATTGAATGTCAAGGGGAGAAGGTTAGATTCTCTCTTGTTGGAGTTGGCCATTGCCTGGCACTTGTGTGGCGCAAATGTTACTTGCCACTTATCAGCCCAAGCCCAGATATTGTCCAGGTCTTGCTGCATTTCTACACGGACTGCTTCAGTATGTGAGGAGTCGCGAATGGTGCTGAACATTGTGCAATCATCAGCAAACATCCCCACTTCTGACCTTATGATTGAAGGAAGGCCAATGATGATGCAGCTGAAGATGGTTGGGCCTAGGACACTACCCTGAGGAACTCCTGCTGTGATGTCCTGGAGCTGAGATGATTGACCTCCAACAATGACAACCATCTTCCTTTGTGTTAGGTATGACTCCAACCAATGGAGAGTTTTCCCCCTGATTCCCATTGACTCCAGTTTTGCTAGGGCTCCTTGATGCCATACTCGGTTAAATGCTGCCTTGATGTCAAGGGTAGTCACTCTCACCTCACCTCTTGAGTTCAGCTCTTTTGTCCATGTTTGAGCCAAGGCTGTAATGAGGTCAGGAGCTGAGTGGCCCTGGCGGAACCCAAAGTGAGCATCACTGAGCAGGTTATTGCTAAGCAAGTGCCGCTTGATGGCACTGTTGATGACACCTTCCATCACTTTACTGATGATTGAGAGTAGGCTGATGGGGCGGTAATTGGCCGGGTTGGACTTGTCCTGCTTTTTGTGTACAGGACATACCTGGGCAATTTTCCACATTGCAGGGTAGATGCCAGTGTTGTAGCTGTACTGGAACAGCTTGGCTAGGGGTGTGGCAAGTTCTGGAGCACAGATGTTCAGTACTATTGCCGGAATGTTGTTAGGGCCCATAGCCTTTGCAGTATCCAGTGTCTTCAGTCATTTCTTGATATCACGTGGAGTGTATCGATTTGACTGAAGTCTGGCATCTGTGATGCTGGGGACTTCAGGAGGAGGCCGAGATGGCTCCCCCATCATAGAGGATGGAGATATTTGTGGAGCCACCTCCTCCAGTTAGTTGTTTAATTGTCCACCACCATTCACGGCTGGATGTGGTAGGACTGCAGATCTTAGATCTGATTCGTTGGTTATGGGATCGCTTAGCTCTGTCTATTACATGCTGCTTACGCAGTTTGGCATGCAAGTAGTCCTCTGTTGTGGCTTCACCAGGTTGACACCTCATTTTGAGGTATGGCTGGTGCTGCTCCTGGTATGCCCTCCTGCACTCTTCATTGAACCAGGGTTGGTTTCCTGGCTTGATGGTAGTGGTAGAGTAGAGGATATGCCGGGCCATGAGGTTATAGATTGTGGTTGAGTACAATGCTGATGGCCCACAGTGCCTCATGGATCCCAGTTTTGCATTGCTGGATCTGTTCAAAATCTATCCCATTTAGCATAGTGATAGTGCCACACAACACACAATGGACGGTATCCTCAATGTGAAGGCGGCACTTCGTCTCCACAAGGACTGTGTCGTGGTCGCTCCTACCAATACAGTCATGGACAGATGCATCTGCGGCAGGCAGGTTGGAGAGGACGAGGTCAAGTATGTTTTTCCTTCTTGTTGGTTCCCTCACCACATGCCACAGACCCAGACTAGCAGCTATGTCCTTTAGGACTTGGCCAGCTCGGTCAGTAGTGGTGCTACCGAGCCACTCTTTGTGATGGACATGGAAGTCCCCCACCCAGAATACATTCTGCGCCCTTGCCACCCTCAGTGCTTCCTCCAAGTGGTGTTCAACATGGAGGAGTACTGACTCATCAGCTGAGGGAGGGTGGTAGGTGGTAATTAGCAGGAGGTTTCCTTGCCCATATTTGGCCTGATGCCATGAGACTTCATGTGGTCCGGAGTCGATGTTGAGGACTCTCAGGGCAACTCCCTCCCGACTGTATACCACTGTGCTGCCACCTCTGC